>NC_072416.2:4511171-4811250 GCF_028858775.2 Pan troglodytes | reverse complement strand
CTCCCACGGGAACCCTGGGCCAGGAACGCCTGACAGCCTGGCGGGCCGGCTCCAGGGGCACTGGCGCCCAGGTCTCTCGGCGCCCGGTCCCCGCCCGCCCGCTGCCTCGGAACCGTCCCCCGCGGGTCCCGCAGCCTCTGGAAGCCTCTCTGGGCTCAGCCCCGCGCCGCCGCCGCGTCGGGGCTCCCAGTGCACCCCCGGCGGCCGCGTCCCCAGCCCGGCTAGCAGCCCCAGGCCGCCCGCGTCCGCAGAGGCCTGGCCTGAGCGCGCTGCGCGCACGTGGGGAGGGGGCGTCCCGGGGCGGGGGCGGGGAGGGCGGAGCCACGGGCCCGGGCGCGCGGCCGGCGCGGGCTGACGGAGGTCGGCGGCCGGGGAGCGGACCCCGGCGTCCGGGAGGCGGCGCCAGGTGCCGCGCCCCCGCCCCGCGCCCGCCGCGCGCCCCCGCCCCCGGGCCGCCCCCCGCCCGTGACGCGCTCCCCGCCCCCTCCGCGCCGGGAGCCCGAGCCCAAGCCGGAGCCCGAGGAGGGCGAAGGGGCGGCGGGCGGCGAGGAGGCGGCGGGGGAGGCGGCGGGGGAGGCGGCCGGTGCCGCGGGGCCGCCGCCGCCTCTGAGCCGCGCCGAGCGCACGAGCGCACGAGCGCAGCCGCGTCGCTGCGGCCCCGGCCGCGCCATGGGGAAGGAGCAGGAGCTGGTGCAGGCGGTGAAGGCGGAGGACGTAGGGACCGCGCAGAGGCTGCTGCAGAGGCCGCGGCCCGGGAAGGCCAGTGAGTGCCGGGGGCGCGGGGCGCGGGTGGGAGCTCCGGGGGCCCCTCCCCGGCGCGGAGCCCCCTACCCGGCGCCGGGCGGGGAGGGGACGTTGTCAGGTCCCCGGGGGCGGGGCGGGGCCAGCAGCGCCCAGACCCTTGGTTCGTGCCCTCCATCCGCTGCCCCCAGCACTGGAGATGGGGCGGCCCCGAGAGCCGGCCGTCACCGTGAGCCCCCCAGCGGGCACCTGGCGGCACCCGCCTCCCGGGCCGCGGGCGTTCGCATCCCTCTCTCTCTACCTCTGTCCCCCTCCCTTCCCAGGCTGCGGGCTGACAGCTGGAGGTCTCTGCTGGGGCCTTCAAAGGGCGAGGCGGATGCCCCCCCCACCACACGCACCGGGCAGACAGGGAGGGGGCCCCTGCGGCGAGGGGCGACCCGGGAGCTGACAGTCCCTAGCAGAGCCCCTCCCCGCCCCACGTTTAATAACACGCTTTGCAGGGAAGGTGGGGGCAGGACCACGCTGGGGGTGTGGCTGCCCTGGCATGGCCGGTGGGGTGCCATTTACTGATGGGAGAGCAGAGGCCCAAGGTCGCCCAGCCCAGGGCAGGCTGGACTCCAGGCAGGGCCGGCCTGGGGGCAAGGGCTTGGGGCCCTGCTCAGGCAGGCTCCAGCAGAGCCGGGTCTCCAGCTTCCCTGCTGGGAAAGGAGGCCATGAGGGAGTGGGGGACCACCACTGGCCATCCCCAGCTTGCCCTATGGCCGGCCCCAGGAAAGGGCTGGGAGCTTGGAGCCCTGGTCCCAGCACTCATCCTGGCTCAGCGCGTAGCCTCCCTGGGGGCCGCCAGAGATGGATGGATGGGCGTGTGGACCAGCCGCGTGTGCGGCTGCGCACGTATAGCCGTGTCAGTGTGTCAGGGCACCTGTGCGGGCACGGACAGGGCTCTGCAGGTCGGCACGTGGGGTCTGGGCGTCCTCCCTCCTCCCTCCACCCCCACAGACTGTAAGCCGGAGAGTCCCCCTCCCATTCCTCCGGGGGGATGCCGAGAACTGGGACTGGCTTCTGGGAGGTTGATGGGGGCACCTAGAGTCCCAGGAGGACCCCCTCCCCCGCACTTCACCAGCAGCCCATGACTGGCTAGCTCCTGTCCACTCTGTGCAGTAAGAGAGAGGGGGCACCGGTGCCTTGCAGGCTGGCCCCGAGCTGATTTCAGGTCCGGGGGCTCAGAAAGGGAGAGCTTGTGGGCAGAGGCAGCTTCAGCTGAGCCTGGAGAGCAGGTGTAGGGATTGAGGGAAGGCAAGGTAAAGGTTTCCACCTAGTGGCCGCATGACCTTGGACACAGACAACTCCAGCTCAGTGGACCTCAGTCTCCTCGTCTGTAGGATGGGATGTCAGCCTCACGGTGGGGTCCTAAGACCAGTGAGCCTGGGCACTTGCAGCCCAGGCATTCAGTAAGTGCTCAGTAAATGCCAGCAATGACCGCAGTCTTGGACGGCCCAGGGCCAGGGGCTGGGGAAGTGGGGCCTTCAGCTCTGGGGAGGTTCCTCCTCCCTTCTATTGTGGCCATTCTGGGGGAGGTGTGGGGGCTTCCACCCTCACCTGGGTCTCTGCCTATCTTGCCTGGCCTCTGGGACAGGAGAGACACCTGCCCTGGCCCCGGCTCCTGCTCTCTGACTCACAGGGGCGGGTGTAATAAATCAGAGGAGAAATCCCTCCATGAATTAGCTCCGTCGTCATGGCAACGCTGGCCTGCTTTGGAGTAAGATGTATTTTGATTCAGTAAAGTACAGCTGAGTTTGGGCCACGAGGTGGGGGGTGTCCCGCAGTGTCCTCCAGGGCCGCATGAGCCCAGGGCTGTCCCCATGAGCTTTGCTTCCATGGTCCCCTCTGGTTGCCCAGTCCCTTCCCTCCAGCCCCTGCTCCAGAGTCACCCCAGGCTCAGCCAGCCCCCCACTCGCCCTGCCCTGAAGGGAGCCTCCCGTGCCCGCACGCACACACTTAGCAGCTGTCCTTGAGGGGAAGAGGAGCCTGTTCTGGGGGAGATGCCGGGGCAGGGGCTGGCCTCCTGCTGGCCGGGAGGGACCCACTCTTCCCTCTGACCCGGACCCTATCCATGGAGGCCCGCTGTCCATGGAGGCAGGCCCAAGAATGCCGTGGAGGACACCCCTGAGCACCGAGGGCCAGCGCCCCATCCCCCTCTCACCTTCTAATAGCCCACTGGTAGCTCCCTTCTAGCCTGGGATATGGACTGGACCCCAGAGGTGGGGACAGGCTCAGGATAGCAGTGAGAGGGCTGGTCGGGGGTAAGGGCTTTACTGTCATAGAGTCACAGGGCTTAGGGACCTCGTGGAGAGGGAGGGGGGCTCCTGGACTTTCATCCTGGCCCCGGCCCCCTCCAGCCATGCTCTGCTCCTGCTTCATCCAGAGAACCCGTTTCCAGGTGAAAACAGCCCCCAGCCCCAGGCCCTTCTCAGTTCTAGGACCTTCCTGGGTACCCACTGTCCCCCCACAGGAATGGGGGTTAGCGTGTCCCAAGACCTCAAGTTGCTGCCATCCAATTTCAGCCAGTTTCCCCCTTGAGGAGACCGTAAGTGGGGAGAGGGACGAGATGGCTTTAGTAAGGCGCCCCTCCTCACATGGGGGTGGTCCCCTTCCTGAGGGAGACACCCTCCCCCACTGGCAGATGTTACTTTCTGGGCTTTGACCTCCAGCCTCTCCGAGATTTCAGCCCCTGAAGGTGTGGCTGGGTGAGAAGGTGGTTTCCACACTGGCTGCCTCAGCTGTGGGAGGGAGGACAGGGCCTGGCTTGGACAGTCCTGGGGACATGCTGAGGGCTGTCCACCCTGGAGCTGGGAAGAGCGGGGGTCAGCGTTCTGTGGGGAGAACCTCCTGAGTGTGGTCCTGGCGGGGATGCACGGGACAGTGACACCTGCACTCCCTTTAGCTAATGGCAAGGGATGGTGGTAGGCCCCACGACATAATTCCCAGGTCCCCATGCAAAATGTAAACGCAGGGCCCCTTGCTCAAAAATAAGAATTTCAGGCCGGGCATGGCGGCTCATGCCTGTCATCCCAGCACTTTGGGAGGCTGAGGCAGGCGGATCACCTGAGGTCGGGAGTTCGAGACTAGCCTTGACCAACATGGAGAAACCCCGTCTCTACTAAAAATAGAAAATTAGCCAGGAGTGGTGGTGCGTGCCTGTAATCCCAGCTACTCTGGAGGCTGAAGCAGAAGAATTGCATGAATCCGGGAGGTGGAGGTTGTGGTGAGCCGAGATCGCACCATTGCACTCCAGCCTGGGCAACAAGAATGAAACTCCATCTCCAATAAAAAAAAAGAAAAAGAATTTCGAGATGGCGACAGGAGAGCATCCGCAGGCATGGGGTCCTTCTGAGCCAAGCACAGGCCGCACAGCCATCAAGTCGCCTCGGCGGCCAGGCAGGGTGTGGGGGATGAGGAGATCGATCCAGTCCGCAACTGAGCACCTCAGCTGCGCGGGGCACCATTTTAGCCACCGAGGATTCCTCCGTGAGCAGAACAGATGACGGCCCTTGTCCCCTTGGTGCTGGTAGTTGAGTGATGGAGATGGGTAGGAGCAAGAGCAGAAGGAAGTTGACGTGGCTGGTGGTGACGAGGGCTGCAGAGCCAGGCACAGCAGCTGCGGGGCGGGCAGGGTCACTTCGGATGGGGAGGGCATGCTGAGTGAGCAGCCTGTGGGTAAGGATCTGAAAAATGTGAGGGAGGCCGTGGGGTTAACTAGGGAAGAGGAGGCCGCACGTGCACACAGGGCATGTGGAAAGGCCCTGGACAGGGCAGCCGATATGTTGGAGGAACGTCTGGAGGCCTGTGTAGCTGCAGCAGGAATGAGGGAAGTAATGATAACTGAGAGCAAAGCAGGAGCCCCACGTACGGCCACTGTCCAGTCTCAGCCTCCCCTCCTAGCACAGCCACTGTCCATTGTCGGCCTCCCCTCCCAGTGAGACCAGTGCTGCCAGGGGGTCTTCAGGAGAGGCGTGGCAAGATCTGATTCATGTTCTCTCTCCTTTTTTTTTTTTGAGACAGGGTCTTGCTCTGTCACCCAGGTTGGAATGCAGTGAGTGGTGCGATCCCGGCTCACTGCAGCTTCAACCTCCTGGGCTCAAGCGATCCTCCCGCCTCAGCCTCCCAAGTAGCAGGGACCACAGGCACACCCCTCCGTGCCCAGCTACTTTTTTTTTCCTTTATTTTTTGTAGAGACAAGGTCTTGCTATGTTGGCCAGGCTGGTCTTGAACTCCTGGCTGCAAGTGATCTTCCCACCTCAGTCACCCAATGTGCTGGGGTTACAGGCGTGAGCCACGGCACAGAGCCTGACTCATGATTTCCCAGGGAACCCCGACGGGGTGGGTGTGGAGGTTGGACCGAAGGATGTGGGAAGACCTTGGCGACACCAGTGGGGAGGGGATGGCACTTATCCTGCCAGAGATGCCGGCCTGGACCAGGTTGGTGACAGTGGCTGTGGGGAGAAGGGCTAGGGTTCCAAGTGTGCTCTGGGGATGTCTGGGAGGCAGAGCTGACGGACAAGCTATAGGTGTGCAGGAAAGGCCCCAGGCCTGGCTCCAAGGTTTTGGCCTGGGCCATGGTCAGGAAGGATGGCATTGCCACTAACCAAGAGGGACACTGGTGCCAGCAGTGTCTGAGCAGAGGGGGAGGGGCCGGTGAGGCTGGAGACGCCTTTGCTTGCCAGAAGAAACCCCTGGCTGGAGAGAGCTGGGGGTGGGATTCCTGTACGGCTAATATTAGTAATCGCCACGCACCGAGTCCTGACTCGTGCCAGGCCGTGCACGCTTTATGTCTGGGAATGCTCTCACACCTCCGGGAGGCCCTGTTAGCACCCGCGGTTCCAGCTCAGGGAGGGCGCCAGCAGCCAAGGACACAGGCTGGTGAGTGGCAGAGCAGAGATTCGAATTCACAGCAGTCTGGCTCCTTCGGCCAGCCTCGTGGGTCATCAGGGGACCCGCACCCTGTGTCCAGTGGCTGGGACTGAGGCTGGGGCAGCAGGGGCTGCTGTGGGTCACTGTGCAAGCCCTGCAGACAGCCCTGTGCCTCGACTCCCTCAACTCCCCTGCCCTCAGCTCCTGCCCCCACCCTGTCCTGGGCCTGGACAAAGGGGCTTCTGTCCTGCCAGCTCCCCTCTCAGAGTGACTGACCCACAAATGGGTTATGTAACCACGGCCCAGATAGGCGGGGGTTTGGCCCAAGTCTGCTTGGACTAGAGCCCACTGGGAGGGCATCGGTGGGCTTCCCTCCTCTGGCAGCTGGCTGGGGGAGGCCAGGATGCGGGGGGCCCCAGGAGGACGCTGGGGCCCTGAAGGGAGGGCGTGGGCCCCTCTGGCCTCAGGTGCTCCGAGTCGCCAGGGAGCAGGCAGCCGTTCGCGTGAGGTTGCTCAGAGGTGCCAGCCCACTCGCCTGCCTCCCACTTCTGCTCATCCACACTGGCTGTGGCCCAGGGCTGGCAGTGGGGGTGCTGCACGGTGGAGACGCAGATCCTCCCCCAGAGATACCCCCATTTCCGGGTGTTCCAGCCTCCCTGGCCACCCCCGGCCCCATCTGGATCCTTCTGAGAGACAGATTGGGCCGGCTCTCTCCCTCCCACCATTGGCAGGTGCTCAGCCAGTGTCCTGAGGGAGGGGTGTGCGTGCACATGTGTGTGCCTGTGTGGGTGCACAGCCTTGCCTCCTATCCCCAGGTGGGGACAAGGACTCCAAGCCGGAGTCTTAGTACTGTGAACCCCCACATCTCAGGGCAATGGGACACCAAGGCCCGAGCAGCTGGCACCTGGGGCAGGCTGCGGGGCAGAGCTGAACGCGTGAGTGCACGAGTGGACGAGTGAGTGTCTGCAGACAGAGAGCCCAGCAGCTTTGTGCCTGCCGGGGAGATGGCTGGCCCCCTCTCCCTGCCCTCAGGCCGCCTGGAGGGGCTGGCACAGCCTCCCCTCACCGAGTCTCCTTCCATCCCCAGAGCTCCTGGGTTCCACCAAGAAGATCAATGTCAACTTCCAGGACCCGGATGGGTGAGTTCTGAGCCGGGTGGTGTCTGCCTGGAAGGGAGGGTGGCTCCTAGAGAGGCCTAGGTGCCGGGGGAGGGCAGGGTGCCGGGGAGGCCGGGGCGCCAGGGCCTCTGCTCTATGTGTCCTCTGCACATGCCAGCTTCTCGGCTCTGCACCACGCGGCCCTGAACGGCAACACGGAATTGATCAGCCTGCTGCTGGAGGCCCAGGCCGCTGTGGACATCAAGGACAACAAAGGCAAGACTAGCCGAGGGCCTCTGGTGGGGGCAGGGGCGGGGGCAGCGAGGGGGGCTCCCCAGGGCCTGCATGGATCCTTGGCTGAGGTCTCAGCCCAGGGTCTCAGTCTGATTTCAGGCAGGTCCTCCTGGGATCAGGGTCCTGGAGGCCAGGGGTGGGGTTGGGGTGAGGGGTCAGCTCCTAGCACCCCCCAAACCCACAGGGTTGGGCTTGGGGTCAGGGGTCAGCTCCCAGCATTCCCCCCACCTCCCAGGGTTGGCCTTGGGGGTCAAGGGTCAGCTCCCAGCATTCCCACCTCCCAGGGTTGGGCTTGGGGTCAGAGGTCAACTCCCAGCAAACCACCCCCCCCAACCCCAAGGGTTGGGCTTGGTGTCAGAAGTCAGCTCCTAGCACCCTCCCACCCCCCAGGGTTGGACTTGGGGTCAGGGGTCAGGTCCCAGCACCCCCCTATCCTCCAGGGTTGGGTTTGGGGTCAAGGGTCAGCTCCCAGCATCCCCTCGCCCCCCAGGCATGCGGCCGCTGCACTATGCGGCCTGGCAGGGCCGGAAGGAGCCCATGAAGCTGGTGCTGAAGGCGGGCTCGGCCGTGAACATCCCGTCTGATGAGGGCCACATCCCCCTGCACCTGGCGGCCCAGCATGGTCACTATGATGTGGTGAGGCCCGAGTGGGGGCGGGGCAGCGGGGGCGGGGCAGCGGGGGCGGGGCAGCGTGGCCTGAGGATGTGCGGACCTGACTGCGCCCTTGGCCACCAGTCTGAGATGCTGCTACAGCACCAGTCTAACCCGTGCATGGTGGACAACTCGGGGAAGACGCCCCTGGACCTGGCCTGCGAGTTCGGCCGCGTTGGGGTGAGTCTCCTGTGGAGCCCTGTGGGGTGGGGCTGGGGAGCCCCACATCAGGACCCCCCTACCCTGACCCCTCCTTCAAGGTGGTCCAGCTGCTCCTCAGCAGCAATATGTGTGCGGCGCTGCTGGAGCCCCGGCCGGGAGACGCCACCGACCCCAACGGCACCAGCCCTTTGCACCTCGCAGCCAAAAACGGCCACATCGACATCATCAGGTAGAGCCGGTAGCAGGGAGGGCCTCAGCCTTAGGGTCCCCAGGGTTCAGCAGCAGCCTGGGGCTCAGGGCACCAGCTTCTGGCTTGGGGATAGGGCGGGAGCAGGCAGGGTCCCAGGTCCCTGGTCAGGCCTCTGGCATGGCCTCCAGGGCCCATGTACAGTATGAGCTGGAGGGGCTGGGAAGGGGGCTTCTGCGACGTCTCTGTCCCAGCCCCACCGCTCCTGGGTGCGCTCGAGGAGGTGCTGAACTTCCCTGAGCCTCACTTTCCCATCCGTAAAGTGGGGTTCACAGCAGCGCCTACACTAGCATCAGACAAGATAACAGCTGGGAAGTCTTAGCACAGGGAGGGCCCTTCAACAGTGCTCACTGTGGGCTGGGTGCCCCGGCGGCTCACACCTGTAATCCCAGCACTTTGGGAGGCCAAGGAGGGAGGATTGCTTGAGGCCAGGAGTTCGAGACCAGCCTGGGCAACATGTCAAGACCCCATCTCTACAAAAAATACAAAAACTAGCCGGGTGTGTTGGCACACACCTGTAGACCCAGCTACTTGGGAAGCTAAGGCAGGAGAATCACTTGAGCCCATGAGGTTGAGGTTGCAGTGAGCGGTGATTGTGCCACTGTACTCCAGCCTGGGTGACACAGCAAGACCCTGTCTCAAAAAAAAAAAAAAAAAAAATCGGCTGGTTGTGGTGACGCACACCTGTAGTCCCGGCTGCTTGAGAGGCTGAGGTGGGAGGATCGCATGAGCCTGGGAGGTCGAGGCTGCAGTGAGCCAGGATGGTGCCACTGCATTCCAGCCTGGGTGACAGAGAAAGACCCCATCTCTACTTTTTATTAAAAAAGCAGCTGAGTGCGGTGGTTCAAAATGCTGCAATCCCAGTATTTTGGGAGGCTGACGCAGGAGCCCAGGAATTTGAGACCAGCCTGGGCAACATAGCAAGACATGGTCTTTACAAAAACAAAGGCAAAAAAAAAAAAAAAAGCTGGGAATGGTCACACGTCTGTAATCCCAGCTACTCTGGAGGCTGAGGCAGGAGGACTGCTTGAGGCTGGGAGTTTGAGGCTGCAGTAAGCCATGACTGCACCACTGTACTCCAGCCTGGGTGACAGAGTGAGACCCTGTCTTAGAAAAAGTAGGCCAGGTGCAGTGGCGCACGCCTGTAATCCCAGCACTTTGGGAGGAGTTCGTGTCCAGCTTGGCCAAAATGGTGAAGCCCCGTCTCTACTAAAAATACAAAATTAGCTGGGTGTGGTGGCAGGTGCCTGTAATCCCAGCTACTCCGGAGGCTGAGGCAGGAGAATCGCTTGAACCCAGGAGGTGGAGGCTGTAGTGAGCCGAGATCGCACCATTGCACTCCAGCCTGGGCAACAAGGGTGAAACTCCGTCTCAAAAAGAAAAAACGCTCAGCACTCAGTGAATGTCAGAGACATGGGGCAGGGCTGGACGGTCCTCAGTCCCCAAGCTGACTGCTGGGGTACCTGGAAATGGAGGCCTGGCTTGGGGGTGCTGGGGCCGGCCTCCTGCTGGAAGGCCCCGCCTGTCCACCTTGCCTTCCCGCCAGGCTCCTCCTCCAAGCCGGCATCGACATTAACCGCCAGACCAAGTCCGGCACGGCCCTGCACGAGGCTGCGCTCTGCGGAAAGACGGAGGTGGTACGGCTGCTGCTGGATGTGAGTGTGGGGCCCAGGGGCGCTGGGCCCAGTGGGCTGTAGGGGCTCCTGACAGAGCCTCATCTCTCACATGTGCAGAGCGGGATCAATGCCCATGTGAGGAACACCTACAGCCAGACAGCCCTGGACATCGTGCACCAGTTCACCACGTCCCAGGCCAGCAGGGAGATCAAGCAGCTGTTGCGAGGTGGGCCCAGGCAGGGCAGAGGGGCAGTGGCTGGGGCTGGGGCTGGGCCAGATCAGCCCGCAGGACTTGGGGGGCCCCCTCCTGTATCCCCAGAGGCCTCAGCGGCCCTGCAGGTCCGGGCGACCAAGGATTATTGCAACAATTACGACCTGACCAGCCTCAACGTGAAGGCAGGGGACATCATCACAGTAAGCATGGCCCCAGGGGCCGTCTCGGCAGGGAGGGGGCGGCACCTGGGCGTGCGCACCCCAGAACACCCTCCCGCCGCAACTGGGGGGCACTGGGCAGGAGACTCTGCGAAAGGGGGCATCTCCCTGAGCGCCCCCCACCTTACTGGCCAGGTCCTCGAGCAGCATCCGGATGGCCGGTGGAAGGGCTGCATCCATGACAACCGGACGGGCAATGACCGGGTGGGCTACTTCCCGTCCTCCCTGGGCGAGGCCATTGTCAAGCGAGCAGGCAAGTTCCACCCCACCCTGGGGGGCAGGCAGGAGCCCCTGGGCTTGGGGGCTGGAAGCAGCGAGTGTGCTAAGGGTGTGGGGGCCCAGCAGGGCTGGGTTTCTGGGTGCCAGCGTGGGGTTGAGTGGGGAGCATCAGGGTGCCCCAGCGGCTGTCTACTCGTCCGTTCCCACACCTATTCCTTTATGCGTTCTACCAAGCACTGTGTGCTGCCATGTCTGGTTCTGAACTGGCCACTAGAACAGATGGGGACCCAACTCCCAAGGAGCTCGTCCTGGGGCAGGAGGGGGCAGGGGACAGCGAAGTAAACATGAAAGGACATGTGACCCGGAGCACAGGGAGGGCCTGCTTGAGATGAGGCAGTCAGAGAAGGCCAGAGAATGCTCTGAGAGGCAGGTGGGTTCCAGGTGGCAGGGGCTGTGCGTTAAAAGCGGGCGGCGCCAGGCGTGGTGGCTCATGCCTGTCATCCCAACACTTTGGGAGGCCGAGGCGAGAGGATTGTTTGAGCCCAGGAGTTCGAGATCAGCCTGGGCAACATAGTGAGATTCCATCTCTACAAAAAATAAAATTAGCCAAGCACGGTGTTGTGCGCCTATGGCCCCAGCAACTTGGGAGGCTGAGGTGGGAGGATTGCTTGAGCCTGGGAAGTGGAGGCTACAGTGAGCGAAGATTGCACCAGCCTGAGTGACAGAGCAAGACCCTGTCTCAAAAAAAAAATAATGATTAAAACAAAGGCACTCAAGTGTTTGCTCTTGGTGAAGAAAAAAGGAAAAAACCAAAGGCGCTGAGGCAGGCAAGAGCTGGGTACATCTGAGGAACAGGAGGCTGAGGAGAGGGACTAGGCCAGGGGCCCAGGCTGTGAAGCCCCATGTGGCGGCTCCAAGGGACCAGGGGCCCGTTTACTTCTGATGGAGGACATGGAGGTTGACAGGCAGGGCCAGCCCCCGACCATGGCCATCTAGCTCCTGAGTGGGAGCCTTGGCTCTAGCTTGTGGGGGGCTTCTTGCCTGCCCCCCACTCCCCAGTACAGAGACTTTCATACCGTCCAGCAATCTCTGGCCCCCTGCCCACAGGACCCCAGGGCCACCGGCAGGATGCCTAGGCTTGGCTGCCTCTGCCTCTCTCCTGCTCTAAACGTCTGGGGTGGGAGGGGTCTTCCGAGGGGCTATCAGCTCCCTGGAGACAATGGTGGGCAGAGAGGACCCCCGGCTGTGGCTGCGCCAGTCTCTGTCCTGCCTCCCCTGCGTCAGCACCCGCCGTTGCTGGCCCAGGACTTAGGAGGCTTTGCTTGACCCACAGGTTCCCGAGCAGGCACTGAACCAAGCCTGCCCCAGGGAAGCAGCTCATCGGGACCCTCTGCACCCCCAGAGGAGATCTGGGTGCTGAGGAAGCCTTTTGCAGGTAGGCTGGGTCCCTGAAGGGCAGAGGTGGCAGGACTTCCACAAGGCACCACCGTGGGGCCAGGCAGGGGCCGGCACTGGCCTCATCTTGCTCCCTTGTGCTGGCAGGTGGGGACCGAAGCGGCAGCATTAGCGGCATGGCTGGCGGCCGGGGCAGCGGGGGTCACGCCCTACATGCGGGCTCTGAGGGCGTCAAGGTAGGTGGGGTAGTGGCCGGGGCCAGGGTGGCCAGGGCTGGGAGCAGGCGACAAGCTGGGGTTTCTGGGTTGCAGCTCCTGGCAACGGTGCTTTCCCAGAAGTCCGTCTCTGAGTCCAGCCCGGGGGACAGCACCGCCAAGCCTCCGGAAGGCTCTGCAGGTAAGAGCAAGGGTGCTGCCATGCAGCCCGACGGAGGAAAGCAGCCCGACAGCCCTTGTCCCCCACCCACTCTCGTCCTCAGGTGTGGCCCGGTCCCAGCCTCCAGTGGCCCACGCCAGGCAGGTCTATGGGGAGCAGCCACCCAAGAAGCTGGAGCCAGCATCGGAGGGCAAGGTACAGGGCTTGGGGGTGTTCTCAGCGTGGGCTCCGGGGGGAGGCTGTAAGGCCGATGGGCTGATGGGTGCTTACACGGCCTGCCTGGCCTGGCAGCGGCGGGGTCGGGGGCATTGCCAGGCCAGACCCTCTCCTCTGTCTGTCAGTCTGTGCGTTGTGTGTGTGTCCGCCTGTGTGTACGGGTGTCGTCGTTGTGCAGGCTGTGCGTGTGGGCCAACCTGTGCCTCTGTGTGTGCATGTGTGTGTGTGATGGTGTGACTGCGAGCCGGGCACGCGTGTCTGTGTACAGGTGGAAGGGGATGGGTATGAGATGGTGCAGCGTGTGCATGGGCACGGCGTATGGTGTGTGAGTACACTCGTGTGCCGGAGAGCTGTACGCTGCTGGCTGAGTCCTGCACGGTGGAGGAGGCAAGGTGCCCCTGCCTGTGGGCACAGAGCCCACCTTCCGGTCCAGCCCGAGGCCCCTTTCCCAGAGCCCCTCCCAAGGGGCCACACCACCTGCATCCCCAAGATGGCGTGGGGCGTCCCTGGTGCAGGAGCAGGGGACAGTCAGGGAGGCGTGTGGCGGACAGTAGCAGCACCCCTGCCCCCCTCCCCCCACCGGTGGAGATCCCAGAAGAAGGCGGAAGGGTGGAGGATGCTCCAGGAGGCGCCTCCGGGACCGCGGACTGAGGATCACTCACGGGCCAGGCTCACCGGGGCCTGCTGCAGATGGAGCAGCGGACAGCGGACGCAGTGGCTGCACGGCTGGCCGGCCAAGCAGAGAAGGAGGCACTGTGGTGGCAGGGCGCGGCCGGGCAGGCGAGCCTGCAGTGGGTGCCTTGTGTCTTCCAGAGCTCCGAGGCCGTGAGCCAGTGGCTCACCGCGTTCCAGCTGCAGCTCTACGCCCCCAACTTCATCAGCGCCGGCTACGACCTGCCCACCATCAGCCGCATGACTCCTGAGGTGAGCTTTCCACGCGCCGCCAGCGCCAGCTGCGTCCCACAGATGGGCCCAGCCCCTAGCTGACAAGCCTCCCCACTGCCTAGGACCTCACGGCCATTGGTGTCACCAAGCCGGGCCACCGGAAGAAGATCGCGGCAGAGATCAGCGGCCTAAGCATCCCCGACTGGCTGCCTGAGCACAAACCCGTAAGGCCACCTGCATCCCAGGGGCTGGGCCCAGGACGGGCAGACAGACAGACAGACAGAGAACCTGCCTCCCTGGCCACAGCTCCCACCCGCCCTCGGGCTTGAGGGAGAGGAGAGTGGAGGATGCCCTGCTAGCAGGGAGCCTCCCGATCAGCCCCTGTTCTGTCACTGGGGCAGGGGCAAGGTGATGCTGTCCAGGGGTCATCGTTGCTGAGGGAGCCTGAAGCCAGGAGAGTCCCCTCCCCACGTCCATGCTTTCACCAGGACTCCCTCCACACGCAGGCTGCCCCACAGGGACCCCCAGCCACCAAGCCTCCAAGCACTGCCACTCACATGCAGACTGCAGGGGGCCATGCTTACGACCTATGCTCACAGGCACCCAGGTACGTGCCAGCCACACGCCTGGCAGGTGTGCATGGAACACCCTGCAGGCGTCCACCAACTTGTGTGCGTGCACACATGCTCCACCGCACGTGTGGCCCTCACCAATAGCTGACACCCCCGTTCTCAGCGATACCTGCACACGCCATGGCCAATCGTCATTAACACGGAGGTGCGGCCGGGCGCGGTGGCTCACGCCTGTAATCCCAGCACTTTGGGAGGCCGAGGTAGATGGATCACGAGGTCAAGAGATCGAGACCATCCTGGCTAACACAGTGAAACCCTGTCTCTACTAAAAATACCAAAAATTGGCCAGGCGTGGTGGCGGGTGCCTATAGTCCCAGCTACTTGGGAGTCTGAGGCAGGAGAATGGCATGAACCCGGGAGGCGGAGCTTGCAGTGAGCCGAGATTGCGCCACTGCACTCCAGCCTGGGCGACAGAGCGAGGCTCCGTCTCAAACAAAGCAAAACAACAGGGAGGTGCCTGTGCAGTGGGATGGGTTCCGGGCCTGAAGAAGGTGGGCCCAGGCCTAGCCCAACTGAAGCGGACTCTCTGGGCCTCACACTGAGCTCTGGGCTCCCAATGGGAGAGGCGATCGGTGGCTGTCAAAAGCCACCTGGCGCGTGGGTCTGCACTCACCCTGCCTTGCCTCACTCAATTGGTGGCTCGGGGGTCCTCCTAGGGGTCAGGTCCGGGTCCCACGGGCCTTGCCGCGCACCTGGGGGTGGCTGAGTGTTCAAGAGCAGTTGCATGAGTGAATTCCAGCTGGAAGTGTGGACGCCTGAATGCCGCTCGGGGAGTGATCGGGTGTTTCTCGGTGCAGATTGCTGTGGGTGTTGGCACGTGTGTGTGTTGTGGCTGTGTGGCATGTGTGTGGCCCTGTGTCTGATGTGGGTGAGAGGTCAGAGTGTGAAACAGGATGGGGTGCCGGTGCCTGTGCCTGGCTGGGAGCGCAGCGTGCAAATCATGTGCGTGTTCCTGTACCAGGTGTGGCCCCGTGCGTCTGTGTCCATGACTCTGGGGTGTGTCTCCCCATGGTGCTGTACTCGTGGCTGCCTGGCCAGGTGGGAAAGTGCCTTCTTCTGCCCCCCCCGACAAGGGTGTCCTGTGGATGTGGGCAGCCGTGCGTGTGTGCGCATGTGTGTGATA
This sequence comes from Pan troglodytes, assembly GCF_028858775.2. Taxonomy (NCBI): domain Eukaryota; kingdom Metazoa; phylum Chordata; class Mammalia; order Primates; family Hominidae; genus Pan; species Pan troglodytes. The sequence continues at coordinate 4,796,254 of NC_072416.2, read as the reverse complement.
TGCGGCATGCAGTGTCCGGTGCCTGAGCCAAGGCTCTGCCTACATTTCTGGTGCCAACACCTCGGCCTATCCGTTTGTCCTCCTGTCTGTCTGTGCCCTGCTGGCCCGGTGACCCCTCCTCCTCCAGCTCCAGGTAGATGGGCAGGGTGCGGGCAGCCAGCCCAGGTGGCTCCTCTGTATGTCTGCTCTGTAGGCTAACCTGGCCGTGTGGCTGTCCATGATTGGCCTGGCCCAGTACTACAAGGTGTTGGTGGACAATGGCTACGAGAACATTGATTTCATCACCGACATCACCTGGGAGGACCTGCAGGAGATCGGCATCACCAAGCTGGGTGAGGCCCCAGCCCCAGCCCCAGCCCCAGCTTCCAGCCCCAGCCCTCGTCCCCAGCCCAAGCCCCAGCCACCAGCCACCAGCCACCAGCCCAGCCCCAAGCTGGTTCAGCCCCAGCCCCAGCCCCAAGCTGGGCCCCAAGCCCAGCCCAGCCCCGCCCCTAGCCCGGCCCCTGCCCCTCCGCCTCCTGGTCCACCTGACCTGCCCCCTGCGCCCCACTCAGGGCACCAGAAGAAGCTGATGCTCGCTGTGAGGAAGCTGGCAGAGCTGCAGAAGGCTGAATACGCCAAGTATGAGGGGGGCCCCCTGCGCCGGAAGGCGCCCCAATCTCTTGAAGTGATGACCATCGAGTCGCCGCCCCCACCTGAGCCCACACCGGCCGACTGCCAGTCCCCTAAAATGACCACCTTCCAGGACAGCGAGCTCAGTGACGAGCTGCAGGCTGCCATGACTGGCCCGGCTGAGGTGGGGCCCACCGCTGAGAAGCCCTCCAGCCACCTGCCACCCACCCCGAGGGCCACCACGCGGCAGGACTCCAGCCTGGGTGGTCGGGCACGGCACATGAGCAGCTCGCAGGAGCTGCTGGGAGATGGGCCCCCTGGGCCCAGCAGCCCCATGTCTCGAAGCCAGGAGTACCTCCTGGATGAGGGCCCCGCCCCCGGCACCCCGCCCAGGGAGGCCCGGCCCGGCCGCCACGGCCACAGCATCAAGAGGGCCAGCGTGCCCCCCGTGCCTGGCAAGCCACGGCAGGTCCTCCCACCAGGCACCAGCCACTTCACGCCCCCCCAGACGCCCACCAAAACCCGACCAGGCTCTCCCCAGGCCCTTGGGGGACCTCATGGTCCAGCCCCAGCTACGGCCAAGGTGAAGCCCACCCCGCAGCTGCTGCCACCGACAGAGCGCCCCATGTCACCCCGCTCCCTGCCTCAGTCACCGACGCACCGCGGCTTTGCCTACGTGCTGCCCCAGCCCGTGGAGGGCGAGGTGGGGCCGGCTGCCCTGGGGCCTGCGCCCCTACCCGTGCCGACGGCTGTGCCCACACTGTGCCTGCCCCCCGAGGCCGACGCGGAGCCGGGGCGGCCCAAGAAGCGGGCCCACAGCCTGAATCGCTATGCGGCGTCCGACAGCGAGCCGGAGCGGGACGAGCTGCTGGTGCCTGCGGCTGCCGGCCCCTATGCCACGGTCCAGCGGCGCGTGGGCCGCAGCCACTCAGTGAGGGCGCCCGCAGGTGCCGACAAGAACGTCAACCGCAGCCAGTCCTTTGCCGTGCGGCCCCGAAAGAAGGGGCCCCCGCCGCCCCCACCCAAGCGCTCCAGCTCGGCCCTGGCTAGTGCCAACCTGGCGGATGAGCCGGTGCCGGACGCCGAGCCTGAGGATGGCCTGCTGGGGGTCCGGGCACAGTGCCGGCGGGCCAGTGACCTGGCCAGCAGCGTGGACACAGGCAGTGCCGGCAGTGTGAAGAGCATCGCGGCCATGCTGGAGCTGTCCTCCATTGGGGGTGGGGGCCGGGCTGCCCGCAGGCCTCCTGAGGGCCACCCCACTCCCCGCCCTGCCAGCCCAGAGCCGGGCCGGGTGGCCACCGTGCTGGCCTCAGTGAAACACAAAGAGGCCATCGGGCCTGGCGGGGAGGTGGTGAACCGGCGCCGCACGCTCAGCGGGCCAGTCACCGGACTTCTGGCCACTGCCCGCCGGGGGCCTGGGGAGTCGGCAGACCCAGGCCCCTTTGTGGAGGATGGCACTGGCCGGCAGCGGCCTCGGGGTCCCTCCAAGGGCGAGGCGGGTGTCGAAGGCCCACCCTTGGCCAAGGTGGAAGCCAGCGCCACACTCAAGAGGCGCATCCGGGCCAAGCAGAACCAGCAGGAGAACGTCAAGTTCATCCTGACCGAGTCCGACACGGTCAAGCGCCGGCCCAAGGCCAAGGAGCGGGAGGCCGGGCCTGAGCCACCACCGCCACTGTCCGTGTACCATAATGGCACTGGCACCGTGCGCCGCCGACCGGCCTCGGAGCAGGCTGGGCCTCCGGAGCTGCCTCCACCGCCCCCGCCTGCCGAACCCCCGCCCACCGACCTGGCGCACCTACCCCCATTGCCCCCGCCCGAGGGCGAAGCCCGGAAGCCGGCCAAGCCGCCTGTCTCTCCCAAGCCCGTCCTGACGCAGCCTGTGCCCAAGCTCCAGGGCTCGCCCACACCCACCTCCAAGAAGGTGCCGCTGCCAGGCCCTGGCAGCCCAGGTAGGTGCATGGGGCCAGCCAGGGTGGGGTGAGGGGGCGACAGGACCCTGCTCCACCTCCTTACTCGGTGGTCTGAGGGGTTTTCCTTTTCTTGGGTTTGATGGAAGCCCAGGTGGTGTGGGAACATGTCCCCAGACCCTCTCATCCATCCAGGGCTGGGGGCAAGGTGAGCAGGGTCTTTCCCGGTCCGCTGGGGAGGAAGCCGCGGGAGGCTGGGGCAGGGGGCGCGGCGGCGGAACTCGTGCCCGCTCGGTGCCAGCGTGGTCCTCCCCGCAGAGGTGAAGCGCGCCCACGGCACGCCGCCGCCCGTGTCTCCCAAGCCGCCGCCGCCGCCCACAGCGCCCAAGCCCGTCAAGGCGGTCGCGGGGCTGCCTTCGGGCAGCGCCGGCCCTTCACCCGCACCCTCGCCCGCGCGACAGCCGCCCGCCGCCCTCGCCAAGCCGCCCGGTACGCCGCCCTCGCTGGGCGCCAGCCCCGCCAAGCCCCCGTCCCCCGGCGCGCCCGCGCTGCACGTGCCCGCCAAGCCCCCGCGAGCCGCCGCCGCCGCCGCCGCCGCCGCCGCCGCGCCCCCCGCCCCGCCCGAAGGCGCCTCGCCAGGGGACAGCGCCCGGCAGAAACTGGAGGAGACAAGCGCGTGCCTGGCCGCGGCGCTGCAGGCGGTGGAGGAGAAGATCCGGCAGGAGGACGCGCAGGGCCCGCGGTAGGTGCGGGGCGGGGCCTGGCGGGCGGAGGGCGGGGCTCGGCAGAGATGGGCGTGCCGTGAGCGGGGATCAGCCGAGGTCGTCGTGCGGTAGGCGGAAGCCGACGGAGATGCGGGCCGTGGGCGTGTCCTGGTCGAGGTGGGCGTGGCCAGACCCGCCCCGCCCACTCACGCCCCTTGCCCCGCGCCCCGCAGCGACTCGGCGGCGGAAAAGAGCACTGGCAGCATCCTGGACGACATCGGCAGCATGTTCGACGACCTGGCCGACCAGCTGGATGCCATGCTGGAGTGAACGCCGCCTGGCCGGGCCCGCCCGCGCCGCCCGGGCCCTCCCCGCACACTGACCTATACCTCAGGATGGGCGCGTCTGGGCGCGGCGCGAGCGGCCGGGCAGGGCCCTGCAGAAGCACAACTCCGGCCCCTGGGCCCGGGCCGGGGCGCCCACCGGGGACCGCCTGGCCGGGGGCTCCAAGGGCTCTTTAGGCAGACCCTGCGCCCGCGGGTCCTCCCCACCTGCTGCTCCCCGTGCAATACCTGCTGGGCCTCCTGCCCGCGCGGGAGGGGAGGGCGCCCCGGGACCAGGGATGGGGCAGCGCACAGCCCGGGCCCAGCACAGAACTGCCCATCGGGACGCCCGGCCAGCCGCTCGGGCGCAGCACAAGGGACAGGGGACCAAGGTCAGGGCCCCCCTGCCCCACCGCACCCCCAGAATATAAGCTATCAAGAGTATTAATTTATTGGGAATGAGCTGAGGCGGATTTCCCCCAGAGAAACAAAAAGGTATAACTTTAACAAATATATATTTAAAGAAAGAAATATTATTGATTCTATAGAAAACCATTTACCAACTGAAAAGGACACGAAGTCTAGCTCCGGACAAAAGCTGTTAGAGGCCCAGGCTGTCTGCCTGCGGTCCTTCCTCCCTCCGGCCAGAGTGGAGGCCCCAGGCTGCTAGCACAGGTGGAAGGCTGGGGCCCGGGGGCGGGTGCTCTGCCGGGGGCTCCTCCGTGCTTCTCTCCTAAGTAAGTTCTCTGCGCCCCAAGAACTCGAGGTTGTGCCTTGCTCTCGGCGGCTGTGTCCTCCTCCTGGCGTGGCTGCGTCCCAGGGCGCGGGTGGGTTTGGTGAATGTGGGTGTGTCAGCGTGGCAGCCACGTGGAAGCAGGGCACGTAGCAGGCCAGGCCACGGGCTTGCAGCTCCTCTGAGGGTGTGCCTGGCCCCCTCTCCAGGGGCTGTGCAGGCAGCCCATCCACACCAGTGGAGTTCCCACGGATGCTTCTGCTCATGGTCCAAGGCTGTGTTGTGTGGTCATTCTCGCCCTCCCTTTTCCTCTCTCTCCTCCTGCCCCCTCCAAGAAGTACTGACTGGTCTCCTCTATCGTGTTTGCTGATCTACAGTGTTGGGCACAACTTTGACGTTTCTTAAAAAAAAAATTTAAAAAATGCCGAAAACCAGCGATTGTGGTGTGGGGCGGGTGGAGGCGGCTGGCGGAGGTGGCGTCCCGGCGTGCAGGGCCCCTTCCTGCTGTCTCACCCCGTTTCCCTGTGAGTGGACGTGCCCAGCTGTCCCCCCAGGCCTCTCCTCAGAGGGCGGCACAGGCTGGGCTCCAGCAGGTGGGCAGGGGAGGTCTGGGCAAGGCGCTGCCGTCGGCTGTCAATAAACAGCAGGAAACAGAGGTGCCTGGCTCACTTTTTGGGGGCACATGTGTTGGGGGAGATGGGACTGGAGGCCAGCAGCTTGGGTGTGACGAGTTGCCTCCTAGCAGGGAGGGGAGGCCCCGGAGTGGGCCGAAGTCCTGGGGTCCACCAAAGGAAACTGCCCCATGCCCCCCCACTCACAGCAGCCAGTGCCTGTGCACACCAACCTCAAGGCCACACACAGCCCCCTTGTCCCGAGGAGCTGTCCCCACTCACAGCCACAGTCTGTGGAGCATTTATTTCAACCAGGAGGTAACCAAATCTACATACAGTCTAAAAACAGTAGAAAAGGTGAGTAAAAAGGCCCTCGCTCCATCTAGGGTGGGGATGGAGGGTGGGCCGGGGCAAGCGTCGTACCTGGCACCCAGAGAGGGGCTGGGCAGCGAGGACAGTGCCGAGTAGAGGGAGGCTCGCCGAGCATGGGACGGGGAGGGCACTGCCCGGCTGCCAGAGCCTGTCCACCTGTGCCCACGGGGCAGGCAGAAACCCCGAGACCACCCCATGTGGCCAGCCTGGCTCAGAAAGGTCCAGGGCTGGTTCAGGGGAAACCACAGCCTGGCCTGGATCCTGTTAGCAAGTCCAAACCTGCAGAGAAAGGGCTGCTTCACCAGGGTGTCCTGCGGCCGGCTGCCCTGCCCCAGCCACACCTGCCACACGTACCTGCCCTCCACCACTTTGTGCTGGGGCTGCCAGCTCCTCATCCCCACCCCCACTCCATCCTGTGCAGCCCCTTTGAATGGCCTGAGCCACGGGCACTGACCTTCACAGTGCTATCCACAGCCCCTGAGAAGAGTCGGCCCCGGGACACAGCCAGCGCGGTGACACTGCCCTGGTGACGCAGCAGGGTCTGCGTGCAGATCATGTTGTCCATACTCCAGACCTGGGGGCACATGGGACGTGAGGGCCCGCCGGAGCTCAGCTGCCAGCCCTCTGAGCCTCCTGCCACCGCTGGGCCAGCACGCACCCTGAGGGACCGGTCGTAGGATGCACTGAAGACTTTGGTCTGGTCTGGCGTCGAGATGACCGCCAGGGCATACACGGTGCCCACGTGGCCCGTGAGGGTCCGCACCTGCTCCTTGGACTCAATGTCCCACACCTGGGAGGGGTGGGCACAGGCAGGTCAAAGACACTGAGCAAGGCGGGGGAGACGGGGCCACAGTCTGGCCTTGCACCCAGATGCCCAGGCCTTACGTGGATGAGGTTCTCGTAGGTGCCACAGACAATGTGGTGATTTGTCACAGCAATGGAGTAGACGCTGCCACCAGACGTCTGCAGGACGTGGATGCAGTCGAGGGTTCGGATGTCCCAGATCTATGAGTAATCGTGGGCTAGTTGGTCCCAGGCCAGGTGCTTCACCCCCAGGGCCCCCGCACTCCCAGGGTTTCAGCACTGCTGGGCAGCCCACCCACCCAGCCAGGGGATGTGTGAAGGTAGGAACAGGGCAGATGGAGCCCCAGGTGCTGGCCTGGGAAGTGCTGGTAGGAGGCAAGGCCCTGTGGCCACCAGGTGTGCCCAGGCGCACCTTGATTGTCTGGTAGGAGCCGCTGTACAGGTAGCTCTGGGCAGCCACCAGGGCCCGCACCCAGTGGTTGAGGCCTGTGAGCTCCTTCTTCAACTTCAGCTCAGTGCCCACGATGTCCCAGACCTGCAGGGATTGCTGCAACTGTGGGCTGGGCGGGCAAGGGACGCCTCAGTGACTCACACACGTAGGCACAGCCTCCACCCGTACCTTGATGGCCTTCAGGGAGCCGCTGAAGAGCACGTTGTGTGAGGAGACCAGCGTGCACACCGGGTTGTCATGGGCCCGGATGGTGTTCACCTTCTGCAGGTTCTGGATGTCCCACACCTGATTGGGGAAGGACCGGCAGCCTCAGGGCACCAAGCCCTGCCACCTGGAGTCTGGAGCCCAGACGGGGAGAAACACGTCCCTGGGGCACCTACAGACTGGGGCGGGCCTGGGCCGCCTCCTGCCCACCCGCCTGTAGGCCCCACTCACAATGATGGTACAGTCTGCAGAGCCGCTGTAGAGTTTGCACCTGGGGAAGCAGAGACAATGTGTCAAGGTGGGAGAAGCTGTGTCCCTGCTGACACCGCCCTGGCAGGGCCCGAGGTCCATGCCAGCCATCAGGAACCAGCAGCATGGCTCAGGGCCAAGGCCACTGCTGTGTCCCTAAGCGTCAGCCTATTTTCCAGTCTCCACATGGGAACCTTGGAAGGGGCGGGCCAGCCCCTGATGCCTGCCTGGAAAGCATTTGACAGCGAGCTGGGAGGTAATTACCCACCCGTTAGCCCTGAGTCAGTCCCAGGGCCCGCTGCTGGCAGTCAAGCTGCCGCCTCCTGAAAGCGAGCATCTCTCACGCACACGCTTACTTGCTCGCTCCCACAAAGCCTCACGACAGGAGACAGGAGGCAGGCGGGCCACCTGGAGGCAAGAAGGTGGCCAAGGTAGTTGCTCCGTAGTCTCTATGCCCTGGGCTTTGGCTGCAGGCAGGGGAGAGCTGAGCTCCTGCCTTCACCCCCTAAGGTCCCCCCTATCTTCTGGTTGCACAAGGTGCACCTGGGCCAGGACAAGGTTCTGCTGGGAGGCTGGCTGCGCCAGATATTGGGAACACACAACTTTGGAGATGGTGTAGGCCACACAAGGGCCCACACACTGCTACCCAGGGAACAGTGCTGCTCCGGGTGGAGGGTGCCCTATAGGTGGGGCACACACATAGCTACACAGGCTCGAGCTCATGGCTCACGGCCCACGGGGTGGCAGCGCCACGTCTCCTGTCCTGGGAATCACTGATCACACATGTGCCTGGACTCACCCCTGGATGCAGAGAGCAAGCACGATGCCATCATGGCCCTCCAGTGTCTTCTGGCACTTGTAGGTGGTACATGTGTCCCACACCTGCAGAGACCAGGGCCACAGTGGGTCCCAGCGAGGTCAGCCCAGTGTCAAGGGGCAGCATGACAGGAATGAGTGAGGGAGCCCCGCCCATGGGAGAAGGCCCTGCCCAGAAGGTCCCACCCATAGGCAGGCTGGCAGTGCCAGGCATGTGGCAGTGCCCAGCCCAGCCAGGCTGCAGAGACTGAGGTAGGACCCTGCCCACCTTGATGGTCTTGTCAGAGGAGCCACTGAAGAGCAGGTCACCCATGGAGTAGACGCAGAGACACCACACAGGGCCCTGGTGGCCCACAAAGGTCCCTTTGCACTTGAAGATCTGCTGAGGGTCGTAGGCTGCAGAGATGGGAGCAGTGGGTGAAGGCCCAGTTGGGGCCCGGGGGGAGGGCAGGTGGGAGCCATGGCGGGTCCATACTCACAGCCTAGGATGCCCATGTTCAGCCGCGCGTTGATGTGGGACAGCTCGTCCTGCAGGGCCAAGGGCAGGGCAGAGGGCAGGTGGGCAGGGCTGCTGTGGGGCCAGTGCAGCCTCTCTGCCCCTGCTGCCCTGGGCCAGGGGTGGGCAGGGGTGACAGCAGCCCCTGCCACACACAAGACCCCTGATCTTGACTAGTGGAGGCAAGGCCAGGGGAGGCCTCCTTGCCGGGGCCGCCAGCCTCCCCGGGTCTCAAAACCCAGCCCCTCCAGCCCCGCCCACTCACATTTAACATGGATGCGTCCCGCCGGAACTCCATGAGGTCCTCGCTGAGCTTGCTCTGGTTTTCGTCCAGGACGTCTGAGTAGCAGGAGGAGAGGGGGTGTCACTGGTGCGCGGAGCAGTGGCCAGGCCCCTGCCTGCCCCGGTGCCCACCCTCACCAAACTTGAGCTCCAGGCTCTTCTCTAGCTGGTCGATCTTCTCTGAGAGCTTTCCCAGCATGGAGCGCAGGAAGGCGATCTCCTGGTCCTTCTGGGCCAGAGCCACGTGCATCTCGTGGAAGCGGTCATCCGTCTGCTGCAGAAACTCCTTCAGGCCCTCGAAGCGGCAAGTCTCCAGGTGGGTCTCGTAAGTGTCCTGGTTCCCGATGAACGTGCACCTGCGGGGACAGGACAGCTGCCTGCCTGGCGGGTCCCTGCCGGTGCCTCCCCATCCCCAAGAATCCCCCTCAAATGCTCCAGCCCTGTGGCCGCTGCACCCCAGGTCCAGCTGCCCCCACCCACACCTGCCGTCCTGCCCCTCCTCCCCATCCAGCTACCCCCCGTCTGCTTCACAAGTGAGGTCCCATCACGTCACCCCCGCAGAGCTCTTCAAGGGGTCCTCCCTTCCTGAGGATAAAACCCACGCTGCTCGGCAGCCTCCCTGCCCGCCTCCCTGCCCTGAAGAACTGGGCTCCTGCCTCTCCTCCCACCCCCACCTCCCTCTCCAAAGCTCTCAACCCCAGCATTTGCTCAAATCCGCCCATGCCGGGCCGGCTGCGGGAGCGTCCACGCCCGCCTTCCTGGACGCCCTCGGCTCCCCCTCTGGGTTTCCAGGGCCTTGGGCCTCAGAGAGGATTACAGACCCCGGTGTGGCCCCAGCTCCGGCCTACCTCCCCGGGACCAGCAAGCGGGCAGCTCTCAGCGGAGCCTGTGGAGGGCCTGCGCCCACCCCGGCCCGCCCCCACCCGCCCCCCACTCACCCGTACTTGGAGTGGGGGCATTTGATGTGCTCGCACTCCTTGAGGTGGGCCTCCAGGTTCATCCTGAGCAGCGGGGGGCAGCTGGGGTTGTTGGGACACCGCACAGGCCTGTAGTCACAGCTGCCCTCGTGGTCCCTGTGCCAGGGCGGGATGCGGGGAGGCCTCAGCCAGAGCCCTGAGAAGCAGCCCCCAGGGAGGCAGAGGTGCCCAGGGAGGGGCACTTACTTCCGGGCGCTGAGCTTGATGGTGAAGGGGCACCCTCGGGGGTCCACCTCAAAGATGGGGGGCTTCCCGCCGCCCGCTACCCGGCAGCCGTGCCGGCAGTGGATGAAGAGCTCCCCGATCTGCTCGGCCACCGCGATGTTGTTCACCACCACGGTCAGTTTGACGTTGTCCACGGGACACTTCTCTGGGAGAGGAGGGCGTGCTGACCCTCACGGCCTGCCTGGCACACGCTCCCTCACCCGGGTGGGCATGAGCCTCTAATGGGGGCCAGATCTGTCTATCTGCGCCTCTGAGGCACGCAACATGGGAACGGGGGCACAGGTGGGCCACCAAGAAGGAGCAGCAGGTGCTGAGGGAGTGTCACCTGTGACACTCAGCTGTGCCCGGAAAAGTGTGGGGTGGGGCCAAGAGGGCAGAGGGCAGAGTGCGGAGAGGCAGGCAGGAGCGGGCACCGTGCGGGAGGACGACAGCCTTGCCAGTGAGAAAGGCCTCCCCAGAGGGTGCCAACCCTGGCATGGGGAGCCTCGGCCCACACCCACTGTGGGGTCTCTGAGTCTGGACACACTGGAATTTGGGGTGTCCCCACTCTGCTCATGGAGGTCCCGAGCCTCGGCCTGAGCGTCCCTAGGACGGCTGCAGCCCCGTCCCAACCCCAGCAGAGGCCAAACAGGGCCGGACGCTGTGCAGGGGACAAGGGAGAAGCCGCCCGCCTCTGCTCGGCAGCCATGGGCACGGTCGGCGCCAGGCCTGGGCCGGGGCACGAACCTACCTGACTTCAAGGCGCATCTCCTACAGAACGTGTGCTGTGGAGGCAAAGGGCGGGCTTGAGGGTGGCGCAGGGTCCTCTTTTTCCCTAGTCCATGGCCATGGCAGCCACAGGCCTCGCTGTACCCCAAGCCCAGTGCAGCCAGGACAGGCCTTGACCAAGGCCAGGGCGCCACAGCCCCGGCCCCCGAGAGCCCTGGGGTCCTGTGGGGGCCTCCGGCAGCAGGGGGGCTGGGAAGGGCGGTGGGCTCACCCCACACGTGGTGATCACGGGGTCTTTGAAGACGCTGCAGCAGAGCTGACAGCACAGCTTCACCGAGGGCTGCTCCGCAAACACCAGTGGCTCCTGGAACCAAGCGGGAAAGGCAGGCGATGGCGGGAGGCCACCCTCAGCCCCGCCACCACCCAGGCACCCAGGCGCTCTTGCTCCAGGCCTGGCTGTCCTCTGAGGACGGGGTCACGTCCTGAGAGAGGCCTGCTTAGAGCTGGGGGGCTTGATCGGGGCCCAGGAGGGAGAGCGAGGTCTGTGGCCCCAGAGGCAGGGCCCAGCCCCGGAGGATGAGTTCAGCCGCCCAGCCTTGGCCGCCCTCGCCCGCCTCCTTCCTGGGGTGAGACTAGAAAGGGCCCTGCTGGAGCCCTGTGCTTCCCGCTGCCAGTTCCCGGGCAGCCCTGAGAAGGGGGAGTGGGGGAACATGCCCAGGGGACCCGGCCTGGTCCCTCGAGTCCCCACCACGGACCAGCAAGCACTGCAGTTCCCGTGAGGCCCCAGCCGCCCTCTCCCTGCGAGCTGGGCTGGCATGGCGGAGGGGAAGGTGCCTCCGTGCCACGGCTGCGGTGACAGCCCTGGAAGCCACTCTGCGCTGAGTCCCCCACACCTACCGGCTCCTCCTCCTCCTCGGGCAGTGAGAATGTGGAGCGCAGAGACATGCTGGACTCTGAGTGCAGGGAGCGGACGGAGATGGCGGAGTCGGAGCGGCGGGGAGTGCTGATGGGGGGCTGTGTGGAGGGAGAGGCGCCTGTCGGGGGGCTCCGCACGGGGTCAGAGCCTCGGGGAGGACAGGACCCAGCCCGGCGGAAGCGCGAGGGCAGCAGCACCCCTGGGGCCACCCCGGTCCCTGCGGGTGCTCTCCTCGTCCACGGGGGCCGTGGGTGGGCGTGGGGAGCTGATGCAACCCAGGTCCCTGCCTGCCCGCCTGGGCGGCCTGGGCCGGGGTGCTGGGCTGCCCGCTCACGCCTGCCACCTCTCTTTGTGTAAATGGAGAGACTTCCTGCTATTCAATTCCATATACCCGGGCTGCTTCCTGCTTCCCGTGGGGGAATGTGGGCCGTGAGGGGGCACCTCCACCAGCCAATCCTGGGCAGCCGAGGCCGTGACCGCAGGATGGAAGGGCCAGGAATGCTGGCAGGGAGCGACGGCTGGGCTCCAGGTGCCCCCCGGGCCTGGCTGCTTGTCTGGCCTTGCTGGTGGGGGACACCAGGCCCAGCTGGGAGGCTCAGAGGGAAGGCAGGGCCAGGCCCCCAAAGAACCTCGGCTGAGCTTCCCGAGGGCAGGAGTGAGGGCCACAGGTGCCTGCCTCTGGCTGAGCCACCGACAAGGGAGCCTGGGGGAGGGGCAGACGCTGTCCCTTCCTCCCCTCTGGCCTGGAAACCTCCAGAAGTTTCCAAGAGCCACACTGCCCAAGGCTTCTCTCCTGGTGCTTTGACTGCAGAGGGGCCCAGCTGCTGCTCTGCCGAGCCTCTGGCCCCCTTCCCGGCAGCCTGGGTATGAAACCCACAGAGCGCAGAGGCAAACCAGTCCCAAGGCCGGCGGGGGGCATTGTGTGCCATGTGCCCACCTCCCTTTGGGTCCCAAAGGCCCGTCTGCATGGAAGCAGCACATGGGGAACAGAAGGGAGTCAGAGAAAGTGAGTCACAAGGCCCCACAGCAGCAGGGGGAGCCCCAGGGGCAAGAGCAGAGCAGGAGCTGGCACGGGAACCACTCTCCCCGGCCTGCCCACTGCTACCCCAGAGTCTCCCACCCTCTTGGGTGTGGGGGCTGACAGCAGGCAGGCCTGGGGGACGGGGGAAGGGCAGGAGGGGGACTCCCTGTGTGGGCCTATCAGCAAACAGAGAAGGCACCCGCCTCTCTTGAAAGCCACCGTGACCCATGGGGATAGCAGGTGATTATGGGAACCACAGACATGGAGGACTCGTGGCTTCGGGTTGTGGAGACCGAGGCAGGCAGAGGCCCAGGGGACGGGGCCCAGACATACCCAACTCGCCCTCGGCCTAGCACAGCGCCCGGCACACAGGTGTGTTTGTTCAATTAATTAAAAACTTCTTTTCTGGCCGAGCAAGGTGGCTCACACTTGTAATCCCAGCACTTTGGAAGGCCAAGGAGGGGGCAGATCACCTGAGGTCGGGAGTTCGAGACCAGCCTGACCAACATGGAGAAACCCCATCTCTACTAATTCAAAATTAGCCAGGAGTGGTGGTGCACGCCTGTAATCCCAGCTACTCGGGAGGCTGAGGCAGGAGAGTCACTTAAACCCGGGAGGCAGAGGTTGTGGTGAGCTGAGATCACACCATTGCACTCCAGCCTGGGCAGCAAGAGCAAAAGTCCGTCTCAAAAAAAAGAAAAAAGGAAAAAAGAAAAGGCCTCGGTCCCAAGAGGGCCAGCAGGGCCGCCACACCTGGTGTCCAAGCACTGGAGAGAGGCAGCTGCCAGAGAGGCCCCACACACCCCCACCCCCTGCTGGGCCAGTCCTTCATGCCCAGGGTAGAGTTGGCCTCTGTCCCCTGGGTGGGCCCAGAGCCCAGCAATGAGCGCCATTGACCAGGATGGCAGGGAATGGCCCTGAGATGCTGGCCACAGGGCTCAGGTACCAGCAGCCAGCCCCCGACTGCCCTGATCCTTTCTGCACCTCACACAGCCAGCAACAGGGAATTCTCCGGCTCCCCCAGCACTCGGCGCAGGTTCCGCAACCCCCACCCCATTGCCTCTGGTGTCCCCACAGCTTAGGTCCACACACCTTCCCCCCGCCGCCTCATCAGGACCCCTCCTCAAACCCTGCCTGGACCCAGCAACCCCGCTCATTCCCTACCCAGCAGCAAAGGAAGCTTTCAAAGCATGTATTTTTTTGTGCTATCCTCCTGACTGAACTTTCTGTGGTTTCCACCTCCCTTAAGATGGAGCCAAATATGCCTCATTCTGGCCTGCAGGTGCCAGGCCCTCTGACCCAGCTGCCCTCACTGGCTGCCCCTGCCACCCACAGTCCAGCCACAGGAGCCTCCTTTCTCACAGATTTGCCATGTCTGCCGAGGCCTCAGGGTATCCACAGGTGCTCTTCTTCTCCTGTGCCTCACCAGCTCACTGTCAACTCCTCCTGGGACCTGGTTCCCCCAGGAGGGAGGATGGGGGGAGGCTGAGGCTCACACGGGCTCCTGGGGGTAGGGACCTACCATGCTGTCCTCCTCGTCCCGCGGGGAGTAGGCAAGGGTGCTGGAGGAGGAGGGTGTCCTGCAGTGCTGCTTGTAGGTGCTGGTCCCGTCAGCTGCAAGGCAAGAGGGCTGGTGTCTGAGTGGGGGCTCCCTCAGCAGATGTGGGGGAGGTGGGGCCCATGCTGGATACCCGGCCCTGTGGGTCCCCTGTAGCTCACAGCCCTCCCCAGGGCCAGGCAGGCAGGAAAGCATGCAGGGATGGCACGGGGGAAGCTTGGGTTCCCTCTCAAGGTCAAACCAGTGCCAGGAGCATGGATGCTGGGCTCGGTCTACATCTGGACAGTCCCAGCGCTGAGCCCGGCAGCCCCTGCCCCAGCCCTGCCTACCCCAGGCAGGGTCTTCTTTCAGGGCCTCTACAAGCTCCCCAGCACCCCACTTGAGCCAGCTGAGGCTCATGGCCAGCACGCAGCCATCACTCTGAAGGCCGCCTGGCAGCAGCTGGGGGTGCCATTTTATTTGCCTCTTGAGGCACCTCTGCCAGGTGAGTTCCCTGACAGCCTCCACTCACAGAGGGGGAAGCTGATGTTAAGGTGTGGGCTGGGATACAGAAGGGCCAGGACTGCGTCCTCGTGTCCCTGGCACAGCCAGGACCAGGAAGTGGCCCCAGCTTTGGTGGCCTCCTCTGGGGCAGGAGCTGAAGTGCCCTCTCTCCTCCTGCCCACACGTCACCCCAGCTTGGCCAGGGCCAGAGGGCAGGGCTACCGGCCAGTCAGTCCACGTGGGAGGCAGAGAGAGACACCTCCCGGACTCAGGACCAGCCCAGCTCAGATGTCACGACGAGCCCTGGGCTCGAGATTGAGGCCTCGAGAGGCTGCCGTGTGACTGGGCCTCGGTTTCCCCATCTGTCATGAGGGGCCAGGTGAGGCACCTGTGGGCGCCCTGCTGCCTGGCTCTGCCCATCCCTGCCGCCGAGGGGCCAGGCATAGCAGCCGTGCCCTGCCCCAACCTGGGTAACTTCCGCCATGTGACAGGGGCCATGGGGCTTCTAAGGGTAGATGAAAAGGCACCGTTTTTTGGGGGGTAGGATTAGAAAAAAAAAGAGGGCCCCTGGAGAGCCCCTGAGGGGGTCACCAGCAGCAAAGAGGCGCTACTGTGAGCAGGTGTCCTTGGCGGCCCTGTGACCCCATGGCCAGGTGTATCAGAGCAATTAAAAAGCTAATTAGCAGCCAGTGTGCTTCTACAAAGGGCAGAGTGCCAGAAAGGAGAGAGAACAAAGTCACCCCAGAACCCCACCCCGGAACGAGGGTCCCTGGCCCTGCACCTCGGGAAGAAGGCACTGCCACTTCCGCATGGTCTCCCTGAGCACGGCGCTTGCGTTCAAAGCGCAGCACTCTGGTTTTTAGGGGATAGGACTGAGAAGCAGCAGGGAAGCTTCAGGTTTCTGTCGTGTATCCCGCCCAGTGGTCTTGTGCAGGTGAAGATTTATTGGGCTTGGCTTGCTGGCTCATGCCTGTAATTCCAGCACTTTGGGAGGCCGAGGCAGGAGGATCACTTGAGCCCAGGAATTTGAGACCATCCTGGGCAACATGGTGAGACCTCATCTCTACCAAACATAAAAAAAATTAGCCAGGTGTGGTGGTGCCTGTGGTCCCAGCTACCTGGGAGGCTGAGGTGGCAGGATTGATCCCAGGAGGCACAGGTTGCAGTGAGCCAAGATTGCGCCACTGCATTCCAACTTGGGTGACAGAGTGACACTCGTCTCAAAAAAACAAACCAGACTTATGGATCTCTTCCACTCTCTCTCTCTCTTCCTATTAATATGTTACAACTGCAGCACTGTTACTGAAGCCCTAGGGCCAAACTCGAGAGAAGACCTCCGGGCACACAGGACCTTTCGGAGGCTGGCCAGGAGCCTGAGACTGGGGACAAGCTGGGGGTCACTGTGACAAGGGACAGGGCTGTGTGGTGGTGCTGGAGATGTCAGGGCAAGCCTCCCTAGAGGGGATGAAGAGGGCAGGGAGAGAGGGCACAGCACAGTCACCGAGGCACAAGGAGCAGGACACCCGACTCCTGTCCAGTGGGGAGGCCCAGGGCTGAGAGGCTGTGAGGACACAGGCTGGGGTGTGAGGCTGCCCGCGCCCAGCACTGGCACCCAACACCAGCTCACTGGGAAGTGTCCTTCAGTCCTTAGCAGGGTGGGCATGGGGGTGCCCCAGTTATTCCCAGCCTGGGCTGGCCTTGGCTTAAGGGCTCACCTTTTGTGATGGTGGTGACGGCCGAAAAGGCGGGTCCGAAGGTCGTTTCCATTCTGGTCTAGAGGGAGGACGGAGGAGACCTGGCCTCATTCCGGGACACAAGGAGGACATGCACATGTGGAGCCCACTCACATGCCTAACACGCGACCAGGCCAGGCCACGCAGCACTCACACGCTTAACCATGCGACCAGGCTGCGCCACGCAGCACTCACACGCTTAACCATGCGACCAGGCCAGGCTACGCAGCACTCACACGCTTAACCATGCGACCAGGCCGCGCCACGCAGCACTCACACGCTTAACCATGCGACCAGGCCGCGCCACGCAGCACTCACATGCCTAACACGCGACCAGGCCAGGCCACGCAGCACTCACACGCTTAACCATGCGACCAGGCCAGGCTACGCAGCACTCACACGCTGAACCATGCGACCAGGCCGCGCCACGCAGCACAGGCCACGCAGCACTCACACGCTTAACCATGCGACCAGGCCGCGCCACGCAGCACTCACACGCTTAACCATGCGACCAGGCCGCGCCACGCAGCACTCAGACGCTTAACCATGCGACCAGGCCACGCCACGCAGCACTCACACGCTTAACCATGCGACCAGGCCGCGCCACGCAGCACTCACACGCTTAACCATGCGACCAGGCCGCGCCACGCAGCACTCACACGCTTAACCATGCGACCAGGCCGCGCCACGCAGCACTCACACGCTTAACCATGCGACCAGGCCGCGCCACGCAGCACTCACACGCCTAACACGCGACCAGGCCAGGCCACGCAGCACTCACACGCTTAACCATGCGACCAGGCCAGGCCACGCAGCACTCACACGCTTAACCATGCGACCAGGCCAGGCCACGCAGCACTCACACGCTTAACCATGCGACCAGGCCACGCAGCACTCACACGCTTAACCATGCGACCAGGCCAGGCCACGCAGCACTCACACCCTTAACCATGCGACCAGGCCGCGCCACGCAGCACTCACACCCTTAACCATGCGACCAGGCCGCGCCACGCAGCACTCACACGCCTAACACGCGACCAGGCCAGGCCACGCAGCACTCACACGCTTAACCATGCGACCAGGCCAGGCCACGCAGCACTCACACGCTTAACCATGCGACCAGGCCGCGCCACGCAGCACTCACACGCTTAACCATGCGACCAGGCCGCGCCACGCAGCACTCACACGCTTAACCATGCGACCAGGCCGCGCCACGCAGCACTCACACGCTTAACCATGCGACCAGGCCGCGCCACGCAGCACTCACACGCTTAACCATGCGACCAGGCCGCGCCACGCAGCACTCACACGCTTAACCATGCGACCAGGCCGCGCCACGCAGCACTCACACGCTTAACCATGCGACCAGGCCAGGCTACGCAGCACTCACACGCTTAACCATGCGACCAGGCCGCGCCACGCAGCACTCACACGCTTAACCATGCGACCAGGCCGCGCCACGCAGCACTCACACGCTTAACCATGCGACCAGGCCATGCCACGCAGCACTCACACGCTTAACCATGCGACCAGGCCGCGCCACGCAGCACTCACACGCCTAACATGCGACCAGGCCAGGCCACGCAGCACTCACACGCTTAACCATGCGACCAGGCCGCGCCACGCAGCACTCACACGCTTAACCATGCGACCAGGCCGCGCCACGCAGCACTCACACGCTTAACCATGCGACCAGGCCACGCCACGCAGCACTCACACGCTTAACCATGCGACCAGGCCGCGCCACGCAGCACTCACACGCTTAACCATGCGACCAGGCCACGCCACGCAGCACTCACACGCTTAACCATGCAACCAGGCTGCGCCACGCAGCACTAACACGCCCCAACCACACATGCGTGCGCACACACACACACACACACACACCAGCTCCCCTGAGACCCCAGCTCGGGACGGGACTGCGCTGGGAGCTCTGCAGGCAGCACCAGATCCCTGGGGCATGCTGGGGGTCCTGGGGATGTTGGGCTTGCAGAGGGGCAGACCCTTACCCTCGGGGCACACCCTTACCCCTGTGGTGACGTCTGGGGTGGGAAGATTGCTGGGCCCCCCGGAGAAGCGGTTGTAGCGGGCACTCTTGCCTGAGCTCATGCTCTAGAAAGGCATCTACGGTCCTTGGGCAGCACCTCCTGCGGGTGGAGCACAAATGAGGGGCTTGAGAGATGGAGCCCAGGCCTCTGTGAGCCAGATGGGCTGCTGCAAGTGTGCAGACCTGCTGTGGGCCACCGTGGGGCCGCCACAGCAGCCTTCCACCACCAGCCCCGGCTCAGGCAGGCCTCTAGGAGGCAAAGGTCCTTCACCCCGATCCCAGGTATGCAGAGGCCCGGGCAGGCAGGTGGCTCTGCGTCACCGTCCCTCAAGGCTTAGCCTTTCTGAGCTCCCGAAGAGCCCATCCAGCTCTTCCCCGAGGTGGAGGGACCCCTGCCTGGCTCTCTCTACTCCTCTGGGTCCTGAGTCACAGCCAGTCACCTCCAGGCTGAATGTCCCTGAGGCCAAGGCTGGGCCTTGGTGGGTAGGCCCAGGGTGTGGCCCACGTGGCGGGACGCAGTCACACAGGGACCAGCCAAGGCACGACGAATGTGTTTCCTGCCACGACAGGTGCGGTCAGGACCCAGCCAGCACCAGGCTGTAGCGGGGAGACATCAGCCACACCCCAGAGAAAGAACCTGCAGGGTGAGTCACCAGAGCCCAACTCCACACAAACCGCACTGTACGGAAAAAAGCACAGGAGAGAGATGAGCCCGCCCCTGGAACCCGTGCAGGTCACCCACACTCCCAGCCATGCCACAGGGGCTCAGGGGCTGGTGGGTGGGGGGGCAGGGAGAAGGCATGCGGGAATCACCCTCCCCAGAAGAGAGGGGCTGGTGGGCCTGGGGGAGACGTGGCCCCTCCGTGGGTGCTGGGAGTGCTGGCCAGGCCCAGGGACACCAGTAGGGGAAGGTAAACATTAGAGGGAAAAAGAGACCCAGCCAATAGGTCACACCCAGGACAGAGCCCGGGGAAGGGGCTGTCCATGCTGGATGACGCCCACTCTCCCCCGGTGAGGCACCAGGCTCTGTCAGCAGGCGCCCCTCCTCCCGAGCAGGTCCCACTTTCAGGACTTGGGCAGCCTGGAAGCTAGGAGCCTGGCAGAATGCAGCTGGGACAGCCCTGTCTCCTGCTGGCAGTGGATAGCGCCGCCGAGCCCCGGCTTGAAGCTGAGCTCCCTGTGGGGAGGAAGGCCACGCGCCCAGGACTCCTGCCCCGGGCCCACCTGCACTGTCCACCTCGAGGCCCATGCGCAGCACCCCATGAGGACACACCATGGGCTCAGCTCCCAAGGCAGGAGCCCTCAGAACAAGCTTGCTCTGGGGGCGGTGCAGCAGCAGGGAGCCCACTCCTGCGGCCCTGCTCTCACCCTGGGGAAGCCGGGCTGCAAACCAAGGCCCCAGGGGCCTGAGAGGAGCAGGACAGTCCCAGTCCCAGGCCAAAGTGGCGGAGCTGGTCTCTGCCCCCACCCAGCAGGAGCACAGCTCAGGGGGCATCACTGAGCCCAGCTGGCTCGAGTACCTCCTCCATCAGTCCCTCCTGACTGGGTCCCTCTGGCAATGCCCGCCCTGCATGGGCCTTCAAGATGCCACTCATCACCCACCACCGTGCCCACAGTCTGGCCTGGGGCCCCCCAGCCCGGCCTACAGGTGTGCAGGGAGGGGCTGGCTCTCAAGCCCTTGGTTCCCTGCACCTGAGCTCCTGGGCTGTCTACCACTCCTGCTGTCTCCTCTCCCCTTCTCTAGGCTGCCCAGGCCCACCTGTCCCTTCCAATGCCACCTGGAAGGCCACCCACCCTGGAGCCACTCAGCCTTCAGGACTCGGGCTCAACCCGACATCTCAGCCCCTGCAGTTGGCAGCGCCACGAGCTACCTGGCCCCACCTGATCTTTGCGTCCCATGGTCTCGGGAGATGGGGCCTGGCCAAAGCCTCCCTCGGCCTTCCCCAGGCCCCACTGCGACTCGAGGGGCTTGGCCCTGTGTGACCCAGACTAGGCTTTCGGGGGACTTCTCTTGTGGAAGAGGCACGGGCTCCTGAGTGTGGGCAGTGCCACACGCCTGCAGCCAGGCTCAGAGGAGTCAGCCCTGGGACAGAGGTGTGGTCGTGGTGTGTCTACAAGGCTGCTCTGCCCTGGCACACGCCTATCCCGTCTCCAGCAGCTCCCGGCAGGAAGGTCGGGGAGAGCTGGCCAGGGCTTGCCTTTTGCCACTGTGCTTGGGGTGAGGATGTCCCAGCTGGGGTAAGACCCTGATAGCCTGAACTGCAGGGCGCCATGACTCGGCACAGGAGGTTCAGCCCTGTTGGGAGCCCCAGGTTGGCTCCTGCCCTCTGGGAGCAGGGAGGGGATCACCGGGCAGCCACTAGGAGACACTGACCTGCATTTTACAAACCCATCAGCTCCCTGCACTGCAAGCTTCCGGGGCCCCAAGGCCAGCTGCAAGCCCTGCCAGTGATGCCTGCCCGGGGGCCCAGGTGGCCAGGACCCCAGCAGGCACTCCCCTGGGATGGGTCGGGCTGGCCTCAGTGCCTGTTGCTCACAGTCTGGGAGAGCAACTGTCTGGCTTCCCCCTCACTCTGAAGTGAGGTGAACAGAAAGGCACGCAGGGCAATGTGCAAATCAGCCAGAAAGTCCCAGCTGGCCAACAGCAGCCGGGCCACAGGGACAACACCACAGGATCTGTGGGGTGTGCGCAAGACCCCATCGAGCGCCAGCTGAGCGGGAGGGAGGGAGGGAGGGGACGGAGGGAGGGAGGGGGCCGGAGGGAGGCAGGGGGATGGAGGGAGGAAGGGGGACGGAAGGAGGGAGGGAGGGGACGGAGGGAGGGAGGGGGCAGAGGGAGGCAGGGGGACGGAGGGAGGGAGGGGGACGGAGGGAGGGAGGGAAGGAGGGGGATACTCTGCACAGGAGGCTGCTTCCCAGTTCACTCGGGTTCAGTGTTCAGCCCCAGCCAGGGACATGGAGGCGGGCGGGACCCTGGGGCTGGAGGCCAGGGAACGTTTGTGTCCCACCCTAAGGCAGGATCCATCCCCGCACCTCGGAATTGAGCAAGATGCCCGAGGCCTCCCCTCAGCCCAGTCCCCAGGGACTGGGTTTTGCAGTAACAGTTTCCCCAGTAGGGAGAGGACCCCTCGGGCCACAACTGGGAAGCACAATAGCTCGGCATCCCCCGATGGCTGGGAGGCTGTTCTGGGGGCGTGCCCTGGCCCCCCAGAGGGAGAGTGCCTCTTACCCACCCCACAGTCATCGAGGCTGGGGGGTGGCCGGGCAGGAAGTTGTCAACCGGAGTGAGAATTCCCCTTCAATTCTCTGGCCTCTCTGCCCTCCAGTTCCCAGTGCTGGGGAAGTGGGGGTGTGTTCCATAGAATGAGAGACTCTTCCCAAACCGGGAAAAGCCATGGGGGCAGCTAGTGGCTGAGAAAGGGCTTTCCCCATCAGCCCCCCTACCCCTCCCTTCCATGTCCCCACCACGCCTGCCCGAGCACCACCTGCCCGTCCATACCACCTGCCCGAGCACCTCCCGCCCACCCACACCGCCTGCCGGTCCACACCTCCCGCCCGTCCACACCGCCCGCCCATCCACACCGCCTGCCCGTCCACACCACCTGCCCGTCCACACTGCCCATGCTGGATGCTCCAGGGGTATTCGATCTTTGAAAGAGAAAAGTCATTGAGGAAGTGCAGCATCCACCCTGGGGAAGGCCAGTGCTGACCTTCAGGGGCGAGGTGCGTGGGTCAGCACCGTGCAGAGGGGAAGGGCAGGATTGGCCCCCCACCGTCCCCTCCAGCTGGGGCCAACGCAGGGCAGCCCCTCCCTGACCTCACCTGAATCTGGGATTCAGGCCCAGGGTCTTTGTCCACCCCACATTCACGTAGGAGGGATTTTGGGGCCCTGGGGGCACCCACTGTGCAATAAGGAAGCGGAAGTCTTCCTCAGCGCCTTGCTGCCTCCACCCCAGCCCCTCTTCGGCAAATCCCTCAGGAGCCCCTCCCTAGCTCCCACAAGCTGGGCTTAGAGGGCTCTGCTGGGGCATCGCCCTGGGGGCATGTGGGATGCGGACACCCACCCCTTTCCCTGGAGACACACCTGGAGGGGGTCTGGGTCAGGGGTCCCGCCCACTTGGCAGCAGCCTGGGGGGCCCTGCTGAGTGGGGGAGATGGGGGCTTCCAGATGCAGCTCCCTGCTCGGGCCAGGCCCGGCCTTAAAGCAGCTCCTCCAGCAACCCGGAGCAGGTGGGGTGTGGGGGTCCCCTGAACATGTGTGGGGCGCAAGCCATGGGTGGGTGTGCCTGTGAGGCCTGCAACTGCCCTGGGAGGAGCCTGGGACGGCTCCAGAAGCCTCCGCCCCGCCTGCCACAGGGCTGTGTGTGGCCGGCTGGCTGGACTGCGGCCAGAGCTCCGAGCGTGGCCCCTGGCATCACAGAGCCTGCCCAGGGCACCCACAGACTGCCCGCCCCAGCCCAGCCCCTGCCTCAGCCCCCTGGCCCAAGCCCAGGCCGCTAAATTCTATAGAAACAGGCCTGGTTGCCATAGCAAAGCCACACGCACTTCCGCCGCTGTTCCCTGACGTCCCTTAGAACGTTTTTTCCATCCCAAATAGGCAGGGTGTGACGTCGAAGGCTCCTGGGGTGCCCCGGCCTCTGCCAGCCTTGGTCCTTAGGATCCCCTCAGAACCCCAGCAGGCCCTGGTCTGAGGCCGGCTTGGCCCCGCTTCCCTCCTAGCACCGTGCCCCCCCTTGCCTGTCCCTGCCCCCAACACCCACAGCCCCAGCTCTGCAGAGGCCTCTGAACTCCTCCCCCAGCTCTGCTCCTACTGCATCCACTCAGCCTCCAGGCCTGTCTTGCCCTGGCCAAGCCCCTCCAGCATCCATATCTCCCTCTGCTCCAGGGAGGGGGTCCCCACAGCTCGGCCAAGGCTTTACCCCAACTTCACAGTAAGGATGCCTTTTGCTGCCCCTCCGACCCCTTGGGGGCTGGCAACATCTCTCAGTCCTTTTTTCCCCCGTATCTCATGGCTGTCTATTGTGTGGGGACCTGGCCCAGTCGAGGGGAAGTCCAGAGGGCTTCCTGGAGGATGAGGCTGCTGGGATCCAGAGTGGGGAGAGTATCCTGGGGCACAGGAAGAGACCCCAGCTTCACAGCCCTGAGCTGGGGAGTGCGTTCCTGGCTCTCACCCAAGTCAAGTGGGCCTCAGACTCTCAGAAACAGGTCGTGAGCTTTGCCCAAGAGCCAAGGGTGGCAGTGTCCCCCGCCCCGAGCCCACGCTTCCCAGTCCCACGCTGTGTTCTCATTTGCTTCCTGTGTGGCTCGGTCTCCCGGGCTCCCTCCTTCCTTCTGCCCTGCAGCAGCAGGGAGCTGACATAAACACTGGCCATACATGGGCCCGAAGAGGCAACAGGAATGTAAGGGCAGAGACCACTGACCCCCCTCAGTCACCCAGCGCCCTCATGCCAGCGTGCCACCACACTGCCACCTCCTTTCCCACACTGTCCCACGGCCCTCAGTCCTGGCCCTCTGCGTCGCTGCCCCCTACTTCCCACCTGGGTGCTTCTGGGGTTGGGTCACCTCCACCCCGAGTTTCCAGGCAGCCGGCCTCCTCCAGCCGGGTGAGGGTGTCCGGGTCTACACGTGACCAGCCCCAGCCTCCAGTGCCCGCTTTCCCCTTTCACCTGCCCCACCTGGCTGCACCCTCCTCCTCCAGGGAGCAAGGCTGGGGACAGCAGCGGATCTGTCAAAGACTAAGGGGGTGGTGGGTCCCTCTCCACAGGTTCCCCCCGCATGATCCACACAGAGGGCCTGGTGAAGTCCTCGGTGCCCACCCACCGAGAAGGCCGGACTGAGACACACACAGCCAACAGCTCTCGGCCCTCCCCACATGCCCTCCCTGACCCCGCAGGGTGTCCATCCAGGAGATGCTGTGACACCGTGGTCAAGGCCACAGGCACTGGGCTCAGACAGAGCTGGGTTCAAATTCCACTTCTACCACTTCACAGCTGTGTACCTGCCCTCCTGGCCTCGGGCTTCTCGAAAAACGGAATAGAGCCAGAACCCCGTCTGGAAGGAGCCGAGAGAAGACGGATCCGTCAAGAGTGAAGGCACCCCAGACAGCAGCTCCTCTGCTGAGTGGACCATGGAGGCTGAGGAAGGCGGAGAGGCCGGCCCAGGGACACAGCCAGCAGGCTGTGCCGCTGTGACCAGAGTCCCATTCCTTCTGCTTCGTCCACGGCTGCCACACATCCAGGAGCCCCGGCAGCGCCTGAGCCAGTCCCATGCCAAGCTGGGGAGTGGCTGCATCCCAGAGCCAGGCTGCCCAGGCCTCCTGGCCAGGAGGCTCTTCAACTGCATCTTCCTCCTTTCCCCAAACTGCTCATTCCTTGTCCAACCAGCTGGCCGAGAGTCACACCAACCACGGGGTGCCAGGCCCCATGCGGGAGGGTGGGGATGTGTGATGGCTGAACACGAATCTGACCCGGGAGGAGCTAGGAGCCTGGTGGGGGACACAGGCAGACAGAGGGGCAGGAGCCCCACCAATTGCCACTCAATCTGCCAAAGGCACTTTTCAGTGGGTGCCAAAGACCCTGAACTTTTCCATTCACTTCCAGAAATATCGTGACACTTGGCCCCAGTGGGCCACGGTGGAAGTCACTTCACCAGAGACCCTCAGGTTGGGGCGTCAGGTTGGGGTGCCGACTCCCAGCCCCTCCCCTCCTTAGGCCAGGCTGCCCATACCACTGCTCCCCCTCAGGACATGGGGCCCGAGGCTTCCACAGAGAACTATGAATGCCCAGAACAGTGAAGTCAGGATGTTCGCAACAGAGAGGCACAGGGAAGGGGTCTAGGAAGGGAGAGGCCCAAAGAGAAGGAATGAGGAAGAGGGAGGCTCCTCACTTGGCGAGGGCTAGGGGGCCTGTGTGTGCCCAGGAAGGGGTCTGAGGGGTAGTGAGAAAGGTGGGCAGACAGGCTGGGCGGCATGAAATTCCTGAGCAAGCCAGCAGCCCGTCACCCCCAAGAGCAGGGTGGGCTCCAGCAGGCCCCTGCCCCTGGACTCCAGACTCAACCCCAGCTGACCACTCTGGCCTGGCTCAAGACAACCGTATCTTGACAGCAGGACCTCAGTGGGGACTAGGAGACGATGGCCTAGCCTCCCTCTCTCCTGCTTCCCCAGTGAACTCTGAAGTCTGTGGTCCACACACAGTTAGAAAGCTCTTTACTGGACCTAGATCGGACCGCCTCTCCAGCGCTTCCTCAACCCCAAGTCATTTGCCAGCACAATAACCCCCCCGCTCCACCCCCGCCATGCACCCTGTCAACCTGGTCCGGCCTCATCGACTTCACCTCTCCACTTGCCAGTGCTTGCTGGGGTGCGTCAGGCCCCTTCTCACCCCAGGCCTATGTACATCTGGCTCCTTCTACTTGGAATGCTCCTCCTGCATGTCCTGGGACTGGCTGCTTCTCCAACAGGCCTTTGGCTAACGGTAGCGCCGCCCCTACCCCCGGCCAGTACTCACTTTTTCAGCACCCTCTTTCTTTCTTTCACAGCACATACCGCCGCTCCCCATGATTTTAACTACCTATTGTCAATCCCACCACCCTGTCTGTCTAGATCGGGGATGGGGGGAGTTGTTCCGCAGGAGACATTTGCCAATGCATGGAGACATTTGTTACCGCAATTGAGGAAGGGGTGGTGTTTACTGGTATCTAGCGGCCAGGAGCCAGGCAAGCTGTTCCACATCCTACAATGTACAGGGCAGCTCCTCGCAGCAAAAAGCGACCCGGGCCGCGTGGTCGATGGTGCGGAGGTTGGGGAACCCTGCAGCAGACGCCGAGCACAGGAGAACTGGGACCGTGTTCTCCGCAGTCTCCCGGCGCCCAGAACAGTGCCTGGCACCCAGGAGTCTCGGAGAATGCAGGAAGAAGGAATGAGTAAAGAACTGCGCGAGAACAGGACGGAGCGAGGGACGGACTACTGACAGGCGGACGGACAGCGACGCGGACCCCGACCCCGACCCCGACCGTCTCAGCCCCGCCCCCCCCCTCCCCGCCCCGGCCCGACCCCTCGCCTCGCCTCGCCTCGATCTCCACGCGCCCGATCCCGCCCCACCGCGCGGTCCCGAGGCGCGAGCCCCGGGTCGGGCGCGCCGCGGGGACACTCACCCGCCCGCGGCCGCCCGGGAGCGGCAGCGCCGCCAGCCCGCTTCATGATGCCCCCTCGGCCGCCGGCCGGGAAAGGGACTAGACGCGCGAGCCGGAAGCGCCAGGCCGCTGCGCCCGCCGGGACGTGTAGTTCCCCGCCTCTCCGGGCCCGGACGGCTGCCTCACGCGCGGCACTTCCGAAACTACGACTTCCGGCGGCCTCGTCGTCGCGGGGCGGGATTGGCAGCTTCAGAATCACTCTATGTTGCAGATCGAAGTCTGATTGGCTTTGTTCATCCGTCACTCACCGTTAGGCTTCACGGACTCTGCATAAGGGAGGAGCTTCGGGTCTGGGTCTGAGAGACCGTCTCCAGAAGAAATGCCACGGTACGATTAGTGGAAACAACGCGGCAGGGAGCGGAGCGTACCAGCGGCAAGGTAAGGCGGGCACTTCCGCCAGGATAGCCCAATGACAGAGGTGGGACAGTTTCTATAAAAGCTTGAGCCTCGCCCGCCCCTGTCTTTTCGAGGTCGAGTCCGAAGCGGAAGAGGTTTGTTAATATGTTTGCCATGTGCTACGCTCTTGGGACGAACTGAGCCACGAGCGTGGCTTTGAGGGCCGTCCGAACGCTGCAGGCCGGCCAGGTCCCTGGGCGTCCAGGCCTGGCCTACGCTCCACTTTGTCCCTTAGCGTTTAAAGGTTTCTTCCCGAATCTCAGGCCCTCAGCTACCTGCAGGTAAGACTGGGCCGGGCTTGGGTTCCCTTATTCTCCCAGTCTGTGATGAATTGCTTTGACTTCTGACACCTCGTATGAAAACTGCACGTGCAGTCTGATTATTTAGCAAGACTGAGGCTTGAGGGTGCGCACTCCTGACGGGGAGCTGAGAGTGGAAATAGGTGTTGCCCGAAACGAAGGAGTGGGGACTTAATGTCTACATTTTGGCGCTGACTTTCAGGTTTCGTCGCGAGCCGGCTGCAAGTTTTGAACCTAAGTAAACCTCAATCCGGAGGGCCTAGCGGTAAGGTGGGCGCTGTGTCTATTGAAGTGCTTAGCAATAAAGCAAAGGTAGTGAGTTGATTCGGTTTTCTCTCAAGTGTCTTTATTTTCCTATTCTGGCACCCCAGAGGTCTGGCTGATCCACAGGCAATCTTGGAAAAGGGTGGAGACATGAAAACGGAAGCTCGTTACCAGTGACTTTTCATCTCGGGATTGCCTTCTCCATTTCTGCCCGTGATTTTTTTTTTTTTTTTTTTTTTTTTGAGACAGCTTTGCTCGTTTCCCAGGCGGGAGTGCGATGGCACAACCTCCGCCTCAAGCGATTTTCCTGCCTGAGCCTCCCAAGTGGCTGGAATTACAGGCGCCCACCACCACGCCCGGCTAATTTTGTATTTTTAGTAGAGACAGGGTGTCTCCGTGTTAGGCTGGTCTCAAACTCCTGACCTCAGGTGATCTGCCCACCTGAGCCTCCCAAAGTGCTGGGATTACAGGTGTGAGCCACCACGCCCAGCCAAATACTGTTTTTCATGCCTTTTGCCCCAGGGTGAGTCCAAAAAAGGCTTTTGAGATTTGTGGAGGGAAGTTGACACCACCTAGGGTTCCCATGTGCCTCCTTAGGGAGGCAGCCATGGGCCATGGAGGAATGGTAGCCACACACCTGCTGAGGGTTCTGGGCCTTGCTGAGTCTCTCAAACTCCAGCATCCTGTTCTAGAAGTGGATTTTTGTCAACAGATGAGACGGACGCTCCAGAAAACACAACTTTATTCACTAGGACTGAAAACAAAGGCTTGCAATCAAAAGGCCAAGTTGAGTGCAAGGTGGAGCGTGCTCGGAAATCACAGACCTCAGCTGTGGCCGGGCTGGCAGTTGTTGTTTCTGGTGTTTTCTGTGATTTCCCACATTTTATCACAAGGCCACAGGCATCCTCCAAGGTCAGTGAGGAAGACCCTATTGCTGTTTGAGCCAGAGCCTCCTAGAGGGTGGGCGGGGAGCAGGCAGCTCCCAGGACACACAGATGCACGATGTGATTAGCAGTGAAGCCTTCTGTCCCAGGCGTGGGCAGGCGTCCTCCCTTAGCTGCCTGAGCATGTGCGGCTGAAGACATGGCTTTTCTAGGGTTAGGCACTGTGCGTGGTGCCAGCCCCAGCCCTCCCTCACCTGGACGTGCCCAGGAGGGGGCAGCAGAGCACCGTGGCAAAGTCTGTCCACTTGCTGCTCCCCGTCCCGTGCAGAAGACTGCTTTTCCGTGGCGGCCAGTGTGCGGCCACGGGCTCTCAGAAGCCTGCTTGTCGGGACTGTTGCTGGGAGGAGGAAGGGACAAGGCTTGACCTGGGGCTCCTGAAAACAGACACTCGGGCGTTGGCCACAGGGCAACAAAGTCAGAAGGGCCTGGAGACCCTCTGTCCAGCCTTCTAGGGGCTGGGCGGCTTCCTCCAGAGGACTGAGCTCAGCCAGGTTCAAGGGCGGCAGCAGGAGGCCCCTCGACCCTCCCTCTTAACGTAATCATGCAGCCGGAAGCGCGGCTCGCTGGGAGCCTTCATGGAGCGCTGCTTCAACTCCCTGCGGAGTGGGGGTGACAAGGGGACACGATGGCCTGGACTCTAATGAGGATTCAGGCCCTGGGCTGGGGGAGTCCTGGTGACTGGCAGGACTTACTTTGCTATGGCTGTGAAGGCCAAGTCCACGTTGAGGCCCGTCTTGGCGCTGGTCTCCATGAAGGGCAGTCCATACTCCTGTAAACAGCTGCTGCCAGCCAGGTGGTGGCCTGGCGGGGACAGCCTAGGCTCGCAGCCTCCAGGGGCACCCCCTCACCACCCCCCTGCCCTGACTCACCTTGGCCAGCTTCTCCCCGTCCTCCCTCTTCACCACACGCTCATGGGCAGAGTCCACCTGGCCCAGGCACAGGGTCTTGGTGACAGCTGGCCCATGGTTGGCCCCTGCCCCCTCACCTGCCCTGCCCTGTGGCCCAGGTGAGGACAGCCAGGCCTCCCACCTTGTTCCCCAGCAGCATGAGCGCCACGTCGTGCTGGGCGTACTTGTGGATCTCGGTCAGCCAGGCCTGTGGGAGGCAGCAGACCAGGCTGGGGCTCCCTGCATGGCTTGCCCCATGCCCCAGAACTTTGGCCCTCCAGGACACACTGTAGAGGGCACCTGTCTTTATCTTTTTTTTTTTTTTTGGAGACAGAGTCTCGCCCTGTTTCCCAGGCTGGAGTGCAATGGCTCCATCTCGACTGACTGCAGTCTCCATCTCCTGGGTTCAAGCTATTCTCCTGGGGTTCAGAGAACCTTGGGAGGGTTCAGCCTCCCAAGTGACTGGGATTACAGGTACGCACCACCACGCCCAGCTAATTTTTTGTATCTTTAGTAGAGACAGGGTTTCACCATGTTGATCAGGCTGGTCTCCAACTCCTGACCTCGTGATCCGCCCACCTCAGCCTCCCAAGGTGGTGGGATTACAAGTGTGAGCCACCACGCCCAGCCCATTTTATTTTTTTGAGACAGTTTTGCTCCAGGCTGGAGTGCCGTGGCACAGTCTTGGCTCACTGCAACCTCAGTCTCCTGAGTAGCTGGGATTACAGGTGTGTGCCACCACGCCCGGCTAATTTTTGTATTTTTAGTAGAGATGGGGTTTCCCCATGTTGGCCAGGCTGGTCTCAAACTCCTGACCTCAGGTGAGCCGCCATGCCTGGCCAGGATACCTGTCTTTAGAAGTGATAACCCCCCGTGTACCACATACAGAAGCCCACCTTACAGGTCCCTTACACAAAGGCTCCTGCTGAGGGAGCTGGAATGGCACTCAGGTCCACTTGGGCCATCTCCAGCCCAGAAGGCTGTCATTTCCCCCTCCCCTCTCTCAGCGGGGTCCTTTGGAACCCTGATGCCATCTACCAGAAGGAGGTTGGGATGGGTCAGGCCCTATCAGGGCCCTTTCACCCCACCAGGAAAGCCACTGACCTGGATGTTGTCAAAGGAGGCCTTGTTGGTGACATCGTAGAGCAGCAGCAGAGCTGGGGACAGAGGGCAGTGAGGACATCCACCATCACCTGCACCCTCAGGTGCTCAGACCCCCGCCCCAACCAGCCCAGGTACCCCGGGGCTCACCATGAGCATCCCGGTAGTAGGCATGGGTAACACTGCGGAACCGCTCCTGACCAGCTGTGTCCCACATCTGCAGCGACAGGCACTGGTCAGGCTGTCCAGCCCCTCCCTGGTGTCCCCTGTCCCCCAACTTGTCCTCTGCCAGTCACCTTACCTGCAGCTTCACCTTCACACCATCCACGTCCAGAACTTTGTTCTGAAACAGACAGAACCAGGCAGCTCTGGCATGGGCCCAGCCCAGCCTCTGGCCCCACTAGCTTCACTGCCTTCCTGTCCCCTGAGACCTCCCAGCTCCCAGGTCCAGCCCAGCCCCTGCAGGCTTCCTTTAAGCCAATTTGACCTCACCCACACCTGCAAGTGCAGGCCTCTCCCCGCAGCCTCTGCACTATTCCTGCTTAGAGCCTCTTACGCTGACTTATTTGAACTCATGACCCCACCAGGCCTCTTACTGACACTGCCTCGGTTTCCTCATCTGCACACGGGTGCAGGAACTAACGAGCTGCAATGCCTCAGCCTTCCCAGTAGCTCTTTTTGCTAATTTGAAAGACTCAGGATGGCTTGAACCCAGAAGTTGGAGGTTGCAGTCCACCATGATCACCACTGCACTCCAGCCAGGGCGACAGAGTGAGACCCTGCTTCAAAAGAATGAAAAATTAAAGCCACTCCTTGCTGGGATTGTCAGGGCTGGGCCTGGGCCTGTCTGACCCAAGGCAGTAACCGCAGATCCCAGAACTGCCTGGCAGCGTCCCCAGCCGGGCCCTCCCAGTTAACGAGTAGACGTAAGGCAGGGAGTGGTCTAGCCCCAGTCCCATCTGTTGGGGTGGGGGCGGGGGGCTTCAGCCGCAGTCTGAGGCCCTGGGCAGCTGGAACCTGTGCCACCTCCCTCAGCCTGAGCTCCTGCTGTCAGAGTGCTTCTGGGTCTCCCGGGAACCAGGCAGGGCCATCTGCTGGGCTGGGGAGGACACCGCCTTCCCTGGCACCCTGAACGAGAGTGCGAACCAAATGGCCTCACCTCTTACCACCTGCCCGAGAGCCAAGAGGGAAGTGGGGACCAGACAGGACTGGCCTGCCCCCCTCGGGCACTTCAGGCGTCACTCCATCCCAGAGGACTTGAGGGGACTTGGAACCCCCCAGACGGGGTAGAGAACAGCTCCCCAGACTGGAGGGAGCCCCTTTTCCTGTCCCTGGAACAGCCCTTCCTCCATCCTCCCTCTAACTGGCTCTAATTAAAGGGTGAGAAAAATGCAAATTTAAGATTTGCTGAGGACAAGCCGGCACCTCAGCACGAGGAATTCCAGCTGGTGGGGGTGGGGGTGGGCGCTCCTCACCCAAGAGCAGGGTCCTCTCCCCTAGGCAAGCCCTGGAAACCCTCGCTCAGGCTCTGCAGGGAGCATGTGCTTCTAGGGCCCAGTAAGGCCTCTGTACCAAGGCAGCACTGCTGGCCCCAAGTGGACGTGGCCCTTGACTTCCTCTGACCCACCGCCCTGTAGGCAACAGTGTCCGCCTCCCCCAAGGCACAGGATATGGTCCCTGGGTAATGCCAGCCCCTGGCATAGGGCAACTAACTATGCTCCGTCGGGTGCAGCCACCAGCCCAGGTGTTGGAAGGTCGAGGCAGGTAGCTTCTGGGGTCCAGGCCTCGAGCCTGTCGGTACCACGGGGATCACAGAGAACTTGCTGCTCAGGGGTACCGGCAGGACTCTGATGTGGGGCCAGGCCAGGGCCTTCACTCACCCGGAAGTCAATGCCTACGGTGGAGATGAAGGTCCCCGCCAGGAAAGCACCATCCTTGAATCGCACCAGCAGACAGGTCTTCCCCACGCCCGAGTCCCCCACCAGCATGACCTAGGACAAGCAGGAGGGTTGGGGGGAGTCTGGTCTGCCCTGAGCTGGCCTGGTCAGAAGGGGGCTGCAGGTGAGGAGTGGAGGGAGGCAGCCCAGGCCTGCAGGCTCAGCGGGGCCAGGGACCCCGATGGGCTGGACACCCAGCGTCTGCCTCTGAAAGGCTAGGGCTGCTCTGTCCTTCTGCACGGTGGCCGTCTCAGCGGGGAGTGAGGGCAGCCACCTGCATCCCGGACCCTCCCTAACGTCCATACCCCCACACGGTGGACAGCATCTGGGAGGGGAGCAGGTGGGGTGGCAGCTGGGTACCTCCTAAGAGACTTGGGGAGGCCTCTGCCGGGGGCTTCTCCACATCTCAGTAGGGACATGACCCCAGCAAGGCTCAAGAGGAATTTGCCCCATTAGGATCAGATCTCGATCTGAAGAGGGACCTGGGCCAAGTCTGAGGTTGGGGGGAGGTGCAAGTGGGCAGCAGTCAGGCCTTCTCCCCGAAACCTGTGCTACCAAACCCAAAGATGGTCCTCCCGGCCCCCTGCCAAGTCCACACAGCCTCTGCCTTGGTCTGGAGTCCCAGGGTTCCCCATCCATCTGGCAAACCTCTTCCCCCCAGCAAAAAAAAAAAAAAAAAAAAAAAAAGGCCCACAGCCGCTGGGTTGAGGGAGGGCAGCATATGGGAAATGGTGAGACCCCAGTCGGGGGCCTGGGCATTGGGGCGCGGGACGCAGGCACTGATGGTCGCGGGACCCCTTGTGCCACCATGCCGCCTGGGGGGTGGGGGACAGGCCCTGCCAGCTGTTGGATACCCCAGACCTGGGATGGACAGCTGTGTGTGCACGATGCACCGTGCAAGCCCCACGGGGTTCCTCCCGCGTGGGCTCCGCGCCCTGGGGCCGCAGGCCCTGCACCCCCTGTCCGACCCCCAACCCTTGGCTCAGGCCGGGCGCCACCTGCTGCGCTGGCCTGGGGGGCGGGTGCCTGGCTCACCTTGAAGGCGACGTCGTAGAAGTCGACACCGCCGCCAAGCGAGGGCCGGCCGGGCTGCAAGGGCCCGTTGGGCGGCGCGTCGGGGCCGGAAAGCGCAGTCCCGGAGCGCGCCGGTCGGGCCCCGTTGGCGGTGGGCAGCGTGGAGGCAGCGGGGGTGCTGGCCCCTTTGCTCTTGGGGGTCTTCTTCCTGGACATGGCGGGCGGGCGCTCAGTGTGCTCCCGCTGCAGCCGCCGTGCCCTGGGCCGTCCCGCACCCCGCGCCAGCCGAGCCCGACCCGGACCCGAACCCGAACCCTTCCCCTGGCGGCGGCGGCGGCGGCGGCGGCGGCGGCGGCATCATCCCGGGCGCCCGGCTCGCGCCCCGCCCCCGCCGCTCCACGGGCGCGCAGCCACTCAGGCCCGGCCTCCCGCCGCCGCCGCCAATGCCGTGCGTGGGGCGGGGACATGCAAATACACCCCCGCTCGGCGGGGCTGGGGGGTCAGGAGGTCCGGGCCCCGTCCCGCCCCCGATCACGACCCCTGCCCGGGGCTGCCTTGGGGCCAGGAGCCAGCTGTGGGGTGACAGGCCTGGGCCAGGAGTCACCCCGGGATCCTGAATCCCCTCTGCTGGCTGCACACCACCCCAGCTCGGTGACCCCCAAACTGGACCGCCAGACCTGGGAGGAAGGGGTGTCCTGAGATGTGGGTGCTGGGGCAGAGGGCCCGCATGGACGGGCACCGCGGGCTTCTGTCTCCTTAGCCCCAGATGCCTAGCGCTTGGCCCGGTGCCCTTCACTGCTCCATCCCCTCCAGGGTAGGCGGGTCCAGGAAGCTCCAGCCCTGGCTTGGCAAACACACCAGGCTGCTGGGGCAGGCGCCCTGGGCTCAGGTGACAGCTGGTCACCGGGAGGACACAGCGGGCGCGGCGATCTCCCCCACAGCTTCTGCCTGCTGTGCACGCCTGGGGATCTGCGGGAAGGAGGAAGTCGCTGTGGCAGCCAGCCCCCGGCCCCCTGAGGGTCCCCTCCCACGGGACTCTGCCCTCAGGGTCTGAAAGGTGGAAAGCAGAGGCCCCTGCCCAGGCTGTGTGGCTGGCCCCTTGTCCTTCCCCTCCAGGTTCGGACCTTCAGGTGGCCAGGGCCGATTCTCCAAATCCTAAGCTGGTCCTTGGCAGACCCACCTCCCCAACCTGGGCTGCACTGGAGCTCTGTCACCCCCTCTCACAGAGAAGATGGGAATGCAGTGGTCAGAGCTGGGGCACAGTGGTCCAGAGGGGTGGTGTCCTTGGCATGCGGGGGCTTCTTGGTGTTTCTTTGGGAGCTGGAGAGATGACCCGGCTGTCCCCGGAGACCTGACAGCTGTCACCAGGACCTTGGGCCCTTCAGAGACCTGAGCCCTCCCAGCTGGCAGTGCCCAGAGTCCAAACAATTGGCTGCCTCTCGGGTCAGAGGCCTGAGAAAACACAGATGGAGGGGCACTGCCCAGCAGAGTGATTCCTCGAGAGGGCCTGGCAGAGGCCGTGGAAGCCTGCCCTACAGCAAGCACTGTTGTGTGCCAGGCACACGACCTCTTCAAAGTTATCCTGCAAGGTGGGTACTGCCCTCAGTGTCCAGATGGGGAAACCGAGGCCCAGAAAGGCAAGGAGCCTGTGCAAGGTCAGCAGGCTAGGAAGGGCAGAGCTAAGATTTGTTCCTGGGAACTCCAGCTCCAGAGAACATAAACCGTCCCATGGCAGAAATCCCTGTAGACTTAATCCCCAGGAACCTGGCAGAGCTGGGGGGCAAACCCGGAAGCCCTCTCAGAACCCTTCCTTGTCTCACTCCTCTGGCCCCCCAGCTCTTCCAGACCAACCCCCAGTGTGTGTGCACTGTGCCCGGGTAGAGGCATTTAGCTTCTGCAGCTGCAGCCCTGGGGACTCCGGGTGTCCACCCGCACTACAAGGCCTCTTTCAGGATGGCTGGCCCAGGGTCTGAGCTGGGGGCCTCAGCAGCTGCTGTGCACTGGCCCCAGGGTCCTGGGCAGTGGACTCCCAGTCCAGTGGACCCCGTCCTGCCAGCTGCTGCTCAGGTACCCCCAGGGCGCGGGCAGCAGGAGGAGTTGGGTGCAAGTA
Source organism: Pan troglodytes (assembly GCF_028858775.2). Taxonomy (NCBI): domain Eukaryota; kingdom Metazoa; phylum Chordata; class Mammalia; order Primates; family Hominidae; genus Pan; species Pan troglodytes. The sequence continues at coordinate 4,760,880 of NC_072416.2, read as the reverse complement.
GGGCATCCTGCAGGAGGAGGAGTGCGGATGGGGCCCCCAGGAAGAGAAGGAGGCAGGCGCGCTGGAGAAAGTGGGAGGCCAGGAGGGGAGGGGAGCCTTGAGAGAGCAGAGGAAACGGGCTTGCGCTGGCAACCTTTAAAATTAGGAGAGTTTACATACAAATCCAAGTCTCTGGTTTCTCTTGAAAATGGGGAGCTCTGGGTGCCTGCATCACAGACCCCTCCCTTGGCTTCCAGCAGGCCTCGGAATCTTTGATCATTATGCCTCTTGGTTGCTGTCTTTGCCATCTGTTTCACCCTCTGGAGTGTAAGCTCTCCGGGCACAGGAAGCAGCTTGTCTTGGTCAACTGCTGTCCCCAGCAGCCAGCTCTGGGCCTCCATAAGCAGTTATTAAATTGGTGAAAGAGGCCAGGTGTGGTGGCTCACGCCTGTAATCCCAGCACTTTGGGAGGCTGAGCAGGCAGATCACTTGAGGCCAGGAGTTTGAGACCAGCCTGGCCAACATGGTGAAACCCCGTCTCTACTAAAAATACAAAAATTAGCCGGGCCTGGTGGCATACGCCTGTAATCCCAGCTACTCGGGAGGCTGAGGCAGGGGAATCGCTTGACCCCAGGAGGAGGAGGTTGCAGTGAGCTGAGATTGTGCTGTTGCATTCCAGCCTGGGTGACAGAGCGAGACTCTGGGGAAAAAAAAAAAAGAAAGAAAAGAACAGAGAAAGAAATGTGACTTAGAAACACAGGCCTCACTTCAGGAGGACATGTCCTTGCTAACAAAGATTTAAGGCAAGTGTGATCAGTAGTGAGGGCAAGGCTTCTGGAGGAGGGAGGGTTTGCACTGGGCTTTGAGGATTGAGCTAGAGTCTGACACGAGAGAGAAAGACAGTCCCCAGGTGGAGGGAGTCAATATGCATAGGCTGAGAGTGCTAGGAGATGGGCACTTTGTGCCGAGGTGGCCAAAGTGTGGCCCAGTTCCTTGGAGGAAGCGGGAGGTAATCAAGCTGGTAAGGTAGGATGGGGTCAGCTGGGAAGGGAAACCTGAGTGTTATTCCTAGGAGCTTGGAAATTGTACAGCGGGAAGTAGAGAGCTGTGCGTGGCTTTTGAGCAGAACAACAGAGGACGCTGTGCTACAGGAATATTGGGGACTGGCAGGAGGGGGTGGATGGTGGAGCCTGTAGGCCTGGAGATGAGATTGATGGGGGTTGCAGTCACCCAGGGGAGGGGTAATAGGAACAGAGAGGACCTTCAGGAAAGAAGCTGTAGGCCTGGAGGCAGGGAAGGGAGGGTCAGAGTCCATGCCCATGGGCAGAGACCAGTGGGATGCTGCAGTGGATTAAAGATGGACTAAACCCCAGCACTTTGGGAGGCCGAGGCAGGCAGATCACCTGAGGTCGGGAGTTCGAGACCAGCCTGGCCAACATGGAGAAACCCCGTCTCTACTAAAAATACAAAATTAGCCAGGTGTGGTGGCTGGCGCCTGTAGTCCCAGCTACTCAGGAGGCTGAGGCAGGAGAATCGCTTGAACCCAGGAGGCGGAGGTTGTGGTGAGCCGAGATCGCGCCATCGTACTCCAGCCTGGGCGACAAGAGCGAAACTTGGTCTCAACAAAAAAAAAAAAAAAAAAAGGCCGGGCGCGGTGGCTCACGCCTGTAATCCCAGCAGCACTTTGGGAGGCCGAGGCAGGCAGATCACGAGGTCAGGAGATCGAGACCATCCTGGCTAACACAGTGAAACCCTGTCTCTACTAAAAATACAAAAAATTAGCCGGGTGTGGTGGCGGGCGCCTGTAGTCCCAGCTACTCGGGAGGCTGAGGCAGAAGAATCGTGTGAACCTGGGAGGTGGAACTTGCAGTGAGCTGAGATCGCACCACCGCACTCTAGCCTGGGCAACGGAACAAGACTCCATCTCAAACAACAACAACAACAACAACAAATAAAACTAGAACAGGCAGCCAGCAAGGGCAAGGCGGGGGCCAGCGAGGGCAAGGCAGGGGCCGGCATGGTGGGAAAGTTCAGCAGGGAGGCCTTGGGATGTCCGGATTCTTGGCATCTTCAGACCTGGAGAAGAGAGGAGTCCTGTGGGCCAGGGCAGGTCCCTGAGACAGGGTCTGAGTTTGAGATGGGCCCTGGGAGCTGGGGGCGGAGAGTGAGGTCCGTGTTCCCCTGGGAGGGGTGCTACAGCCCCGCACCCTTCTGGTGCAGAGCTGGCTCTGCCAGGGAGGGGAAGGTCTCCACGGGTTCCTGTCCTCGAGGGGAGAGAGCGCCCTGGGTCTCCTTGGGGCCTTGCTCTGGGACTTTCGCTCCTGTTACCCTCTGACGGCCCGGCCCCCTGGCATCCTTACACCGTGCCCTCTAACTCCTGCCAGTTCCTTCTGACTGTCCTGGGTGTCTGGAAGGATGTGTGCTGTGAGCCCCCAGCCAAAATGACCCCTGGGAGCCATGGATCAGGACAGTCTCTTTCTGGCCCCCATTTTCCAGCCTCTTCCCTACACTCTGCCCCCAGAGTGGGGCCCTCGGGCTGGCCCTTGTGTGCCAGGAGAGGGGGCGCAGGCACGAGTGAGGCCTCCTCAGGCTTCCAGACTCTGCCTGGAGCCCCACCCTCAAGGGAGCCTGCCCTGGCTCCTCCTGCCCCACTTCTGGCTCCCTGGATGCTCTCCAGCCCTTCCCCGGCGGCTGCATGGCCGCTGTAGCAGCCTGGGAGCCTCCTGAGGACAGGGCCCTGTCCTGCCTACTCCTGTTCCCGCCAGGCACTCGAGGGAGAGCTCTGTGGCTGAGCAGCAGAGAGCTGGGCTGGACTTCAAGGGGCTCTTAGCAAGCCAGGGAGTGGCAAAGCCGCCACGGCCTGTGCCCCCAGGGCACCTCCCAAGACCCTCCTCTGGAGCTCAGCGGTCTGTGCCCTCCGCGGGGTCCCCGGCTTGCTATGTGCCCCTGGGCATGTGGCATTCCCTGTCTGGGCCTGCTCCCCTCTCCATGAAATGAGGGGGCAGGAGGAGCCGATCTCTGAGGTCCCTTCCAGCTCAAACACCTTATGTTCTATGAAATCTGTGTGAACGTTGCCATGGAGACGTTGGAGGAACTGTGGCAGCACCGAACGCAACTTCCACCCGAGAGAGGAGCACTGAGTCACCCCAGCACGTGGGTGACATCACAGGTAAGCTCTCTCCGGTGTCCAGGTGTGCAGCAGTCTGGTGTCCTCCTGAGAGGTCACCCCCCTTCAGCCTGCTCACCATGGTGGCCCTGAGGCCCTACCGGGTGGGTCGGGACAAACAGGTGTCCATCCCTGTCCGAATGGGGACCCTTTGTCTGTTGCCTGCAGACGTGACCACAGTGACTCAGGTGCTCCCAGACGGGAAGGCGGCAGAGGTGATCTGCCACACAGAAGATGAGCTAACGGGGGAGTCATGTGCGCCTCTGTGGCTGTCAGAGCAGTATCCTCACTCCTACGGAGCCAGTTGCCTGCTCTCAGCAGTGCTGGCTTCCTGCGCCTGAGCTGAGTGAGGGCGTCCGCTTAGCCATTGGAGGAGGCAGCATCAGGGCTCCTGGCTGCAGGCTCTCCCGGCAGCCTCAGAGTGACACACATGGCCTCACGGCAGGTGCAGGGATCCCTGTCGATGAACAAAACAGACCCCTGCGTAACCGTAACAATCACTGACTACCCCAGACTGCACCAAGTGCTTTCCTTGCAACGTTTCTCTTTTTTTTTTTTTTTTTTTGAGATGGAGTCTTGCTGTGTCACTCAGGCTGGAGTGCAATGGCGCCATCTCGATCTCGGCTCACTACAACCTCTGCCTCCCAGGTTCAAGCAATTCTCCTGCCTCAGCCTTCCGAGTAGCTGGGATTACAAGTGTCCACCACCACGCCCGGCTAATTTTTGTATTTAGTAGAGACAGGGTTTCACCATGTTGGCCAGGCTGGTCTTGAACTCCTAACCTCAGTTGACCCACCTGCCTCGGCCTCCCAAAGTGCTGGGATTACAGGTGCCCACCACCACGCCTGGCTAATTTTTTTTTTTTTTGAGACGGAGTCTGGCTCTCGCCCAGGCTGGAGTACAATGGTGCGATCTCGGCTCACTGCAAGTTCCACCTCCCGGGTTCACACCATTCTCCTGCCTCAGCCTCCCGAGTAGCTGGGACTACAGGTGCCCGCCACCACACCCGGCTAATTTTTGTTTTTGTATTTTAGTTGAGACAGGGTTTCACCGTGTTAGCCAGGATGGTCTGGATCTTCTGACCTCGTGATTCACCTGCCTCGGCCTCCCAGAGTGCTGGGATTACAGGCGTGAGCCACCGCACCCTGCCCTTTTTTATTTTTATTTTTTTTTTGAGATAGGGTCTCACTCTGTTACCCAGACTGAAGTGCAGTGGTGTGGTTCCGACTCATTGTAGCCTCGAACTCTTGGGTTCAAGCAATCTTCCCACTTCAGTCTCCCAGCAATTTTTTAGTTTTTTTATAGAGATGGGGGACTCACTATTGTCCAGGCTGGTCTTGAACTCCTGGGCTCAAGGGATCCTCCCGCCTTAGCCTCCCAAGATGTTGGGATTACAGGCGTCAGCCACCGTGCCCAGCCTTGTTTTCTAAGAGTCTAAATTAAATCACAATTATCTGATTCTTCCACATTTGATAGAACTTGTCCACAAAAAGATCTGGATTAAGTGTCTTTTCCTGACATGGCTTTTGATACGTTTTCAATGTGTTCTTTTGTTATTGGTCTATTTGGGGTTTTAATTTTTTCTAGAATTGGTTTTTACAGTTTGTAACATATAAACATCCCATATAGATTTCAAAAATGTAGGCAAACAATTGCACATAATTTTCTTTTATAATTTTTAACTTTTTTCATCTCTGTGAATAAACCTTCATTCTTCATCTGAATGTCCCATATTTTCTTTTTCTCTCTCCTTTTCTCTCAGTCACACTTACCAGAATTTTTTCCTAGAAAAATCTTAGCAACTATATCTATTAAATAGCTCGATTTTATTCATCAATTCTACTTTCTTTCTTTTTTTTTTTTTTTTGAGGCCCAGCCTACTCTTTCTTTTAAAGTAACTAATTTCTGCTCTTTACTTTCTAATTTCCTTCCATCTTTTTTGGGGGGTTTATTTTACAGGTGTTTTTCTAGAATGTTGAAATAAATACTTAATTTATATATTGGTTTGATTCTTCATGCTAACTAATAAAAACAAGTGAAGTTATCCGTTTCTCTCCATGTATAACTTTGACTGCATCCCCATAGATTTTCTATGATGTTTGCTCATTACTATTCATTTCCTTTTTTTTTTCTTCCTTCTTTTTTGAGATGGAGTCTCGCTCTGTCACCCAGGCTGGAGTGCAGTGGCATGATCTCGGCTCACTGCAACCTCCACTTCCAGGGTTCAAGTAATTCTCCTGCCTCAGCCTCCCTTGAAGCTGGGATTACAGGCATGTGCCCCCACGCTCTGCTAATTTTTGTATTTTTAGTAGAGACAGGGTCTCACCATGTTGGCCAGGTTGGTCTTGAACTCCTGACCTCTGGTGATCCGCGTGGCTTGGCCTCCCAAAGTGCTAGGATTACAGTCATGAGCCACCCCACCCAGCCTATTCATTTCTATATGCTCTAATTTTTATTTATTTATTTTTTGAGACAGGGTCTCACTCTGTTGCCCAGGTTGGAGTGCAGTGGCACGATCTCAGCACACTGCAACCTCCCCATCCAGGGTTCAAGCGATTCTCCTGCCTCAGCCTCCCAAGTAGCTGGGAATACAGGCGTGCATCCCCACACCCAGCTAATTTTTGTATTTTTGGTAGAGATGGGGTTTTGCGATGTTGGCCAGGCTGGTCTTGAACTCCTGACCTCAAGTGATCCACCCACCTCGGCCTCCTGTAGTGCTGGGATTACAGGCGTGAGCCACCGCACCCAGTCCATGATTTCCATCTTTACCTTTCAGTGATCTGGGCTGTCAGGGTGTCCAGCTGTCCTGTGACCCTCTGCGGATGGTTCTTCAGGCCTCTCTACTCAGGTGGGAGTCCCTGAATTAGGGTGTGCTTGTGGGAGCTTCAGTTTTGATCTGGTTTCAAGATTTGATGCAGTGAGCAAGTGAAAGTACCCAAAAGAGCCTCTAGGGGGCGGTGGTGTTTAAGGCCACGTTCTTTTTTTTCTTTTCTTTTCTTTTTTTTTTGAGATGGAGTCTAGCTTTGTCGCCAGACTGGAGCGCAGTGGCGGGATCTCGGCTCACTGCAACCTCCACCTCCTGGGTTCAAGCTATTCTCCTGCCTCAGCCTCCCGAGTAGCTGGGATTACAGGCACACACCGCCACACCCAGCTAATTTTTGTATTTTTAGTAGAGACGGGGTTTCACCATGTTGGCCAGGATGGTCTCCATCCCCTGACCTGGTGATCCACTCACCTCGGCCTCCCAAAGTGCTGGGATTACAGGCGTGAGCCACCGCGTCCGGCCAAAGGCCACGTTCTTATTTAAGCTTTTCCTCTGACCTTGCCTAACATCTGTAATGCCAAAATAGTTAACAAGCCCTATTTTGTGTACAATACAGCTTATTAACTGTGCTACTCAAAGTCTCTATATCTTTACTGACATAAAAAAATTGTCTCTTTGGCCAGGTACGGTGGCTCACGCTTGTAATCCCAGCACTTTGGAAGGCCGAGGCAGGTGGATCACTTGAAGCCAGGAGTTAGAGACCAACCTGGCCAGCATGGTGAAACCCTGTCTCTACTAAAATTACAAAAATTAGTCAGGTGTGGTGGTGCACGCCTGTAATCTTAGCTACTCAGGAGACTGAGGCACGAGAATCACTTGAACCTGGGAGGCAGATGTTGTGGTGAGCTGAGATTGTGCCACTGCACTCCAACATCCTGGGCAACAGAGCGAGATTCTGTTTCAAAAGAAAAAAAAATTGTCTCTCTCTTTTTTTTTTAGACAGGATCTCACTCTGTCATGTAGGCTGGAGTGCAGTGGTGCCATCATGGCTTACTGCAGCCTTGACCTTCTGGGCTCAAGTGAGCCTCCCACCTCATCCTCCCAAATAACTGGGACCACAGGCGAGCTCCGCTATGCCTGGCTAATTTTTTGTTTGTAATTTTTGTAGAAATGGGGTCTCTTGGCTGGGCGCGGTGGCTCACACCTGTAATCCCAGCACTTTGGGAGGCCAAGGCGGGTGGATCACGAGGTCAGGAGATCGAGACCATCCTGGCTAACACGGTGAAACTCTGTCTCTACTAAAAATACAAAAAATTCTCCGGGTGTGGTGGTGGGCGCCTGTAGTCCCAGCTACTCGGGAGGCGAGGCAGGAGAACGGCGTGCGCCCGGGAGGCGGAGCTTGCAGTGAGCCGAAATCGCGCCACTGCACTCCAGCCTGGGTGGCAGAGCGAGACTCCGTCTCAAAAAAAGAAAAAACAACGACCAAAAAAAAGAAATGGGGTCTCTCTGTGTTGTCCACGCTGGCCTCAGTGATCCTCCTTCCTTGGCCTCCCAAAGTTCTGGGATTACAGGCATGAACCACTGTGTCCAGACAAAAATTGATCTGTAAACTTTTTGAGACAGCATCTCACCCTGTTCCCCAGGCTGGAGTGCAGTGGTGTGATCATGGCTCACTGCAGCGTCAACCTCCTGGGTCTACTTGATCTATAAACTTCGAGGGAAGGTGTAATAAACCCTCCCGCAATGTCTTTGTTTTTCAAAATCTTTGTATTTTACAGTTTAGCTTCGTGGGCTGATGTTCTATTTTGTTTGTGTGTGTGTGTGTGTGTGTGTGTGTGTGTGTGTGTGTGTTTTTGAGACACAGTCTTGCTCTTGTTGCCCCGGCTGGAGTGCAATGGTGTGATCTTGGCTCACTGCAACTTCCACCTCTTGGGTTCAAGAGATTCTCCTGCCTCAGCCTTCCGAGTAGCTAGGATTACAGGTGCCGCCACCACACCCCGCTAATTTTGTATTTTTAGTAGAGATGGGGTTTCTCCATATTGGTCAGGCTGGTCTCAAACTCCCGACCTAAGGTGATCCGCCCGCCTCAGCCTCCCAAAATGCTGGGATTACAGGCGTGAGTCACCGCACCTGGCCAATGTTCTATTTTTGAGAACACAACGGTTCATAATATATTCTACATAGACTATACCTGTTATGTGTAGATAAACAGACTCTTTTCCCATTTAACACCTTTTGCCTTAGGTTTATTTTTCTGGTATCAATACTGGCACACTTACTTTGTTTGCAGTTTCCTGTCTTTTTTTTTTTTTTTTTTTTGAGACAGAGTCTCACTCTGTCACCCAGGCTGGAGTGAAGTGGCGGGATCTCGGCTCACTGCAACCTCTACCTCCTGGGTTCATGCGATTCTCCTGCCTCAGCTTCCCGAATAGCTGAGACCACAACTGTGTGCCACCATGCCCAGCCAATTTTTGTATTTTTAGTAGACACGGGGTTTCACCATACTGGCCAGGATGGCTCAATCTCTTGACCTCGTGATCCACCCGCCTCGGCCTCCCAAAGTGCTGGGATTACAGGCATGAGCCACTGTGCCTGGACTTTTTTTTTTTTTTTCTTTTTGAGATGGAGTCTCATTCTGTCACCCAGGCTGGAGTGCAGTGGGGTGACCTCGGGTCACTGCGACCTCCGCCTCCCGGGTTCCAGTGATTCTCCTGCCTCAGCCTCCCGAGTAGCTGGGATTACAGGCACCCACCACCATGCCTGGCTAATTTTTGTATTTTTAGTAGAGACGGGGTTTTGCCACGTTGGCCAGGTTGGTCTCGAACTCTTGGCCTCATGTGATCCGCCTGCCTTGGCCTCCCAAAGTGCTGGGATTACAGGTGTGAGCCACTGTGCCTGGCCTGGCTTTCTTGTTTCTTTTCTCCTCTTCTAGTTTCCCCCTTTTAGGCTAACAATTATTAACTGTTAATAAAAACCCTCAGGTCTGTATTTTATCAAGAAACATTTCCCCCATGTCTTCTTCCCTGAACCAAACAAGATCTCTGGCACATTTTATTTGCTCTGTCTCACCACATGGTTTTTGTTTTTTTGTTTCTTTGTTTTTTGAGATGGAGTCTCACTCTTGTTGCCCAGGCTGGAGTGCCATGGCACAATCTCAGCTCACTGCAACCTCCACCTCCTGGGTTCAAGCGATTCTCCTGTCTCAGCCTCCTGAGTAGCTGGGATTACAGGCGCGTGGCACCACCCCCAGCTAATTTTTGTATTTTTAGTAGAGACGGGGTTTCACCATGTTGGTCAGGCTGGTCTCGAACTCCTGACCTTGTGATCTGCCCACCTTGGCCTCCCAAAGTGCTGGGATTACAGGCATGAGCCACCGTGCCCTGCCCACAGTTTTTCAAATAGTTTAGAATTTCATTTCCAGGTAACTAATTTGCTTCTTTAAACATATGTCTTTTCTATTTAAGAAATCCTTTCTAAACAATTGCATTTTATTCCACAACCGCCTTCAAACAATCATTGAGACTTGGTTAATCTGTTTTGCTCATTTGGCAGCAGTTTCTTGTGGCTGTTTCTTCCCTCCACTGGAGTCCTTGAATCTTAAGTCTGTCATTTGACTGCAATTAAAAGCTGGGTTTGGAATACAATCGCAGCCTTACCATCCACCTGCTGTGTGACCTGGTAAATTTTTTTTTTTTTTTTGAGACGGAGTCTTGCTCTGTTGTCCAGGCTGGAGTGCAGTGGCGCAACCTCGGCTCACTGCAACCTCTGCCTCCCAGGTTCAAGCGATTCTACTGCCTCAGGTTCCCTAGTAGCTGGGATTATAGGTGCCTGCCACCATGCCTGGCTGATTTTTGTATTTTTAGTAGAGATGAGGTTTCACCATGTTGGCTAGGCTGGTCTCGAACTTCTGATCTTGTGATCTGCCCGCCTCGGCCTCCCAAAGTGCTGGGATTACAGGCATGAGCCACCACTCCCAGCCAGTTCTTTTTTTCTTTTTTCCTTTTTTTTTTTTTCGAGACAGGGTCTTACTCTGTTGCCCAGGCTGGAGTGCAGTGGCACAATCAGGGCTCAGCGCAGCCACTGCCTCCTGGGCTCACACGCTCCTCCGGCCTCAGCCTCTCGAGTACCTGGGACTACAAGCGTGAGCCAGTTTGGCTAATTTTGGCTAATTTTTGTAGAAACGGGGTCTCGCCATGTTGGCCAGGCTGTTCTCCAACTCCTGGGCTCAAGGGATCCACCTTCCTCCCCCTCTCAAAGTTCTGGGATTACCGGAGTGAGCCACTGTGCCCGCTGGCAAATTTCTTAAACTGTCTGTGCCTCAGTGACCTCATTTAATAAAGGGAATAATTGTAGCACGCTTTTTCTAGAGCTGTGAAGATTCAATGGAATAAATAAGGCAATAAATGAATGGATGGGGAATGAAGGATGTGGGTTTCCTCCCTCTTGTCTTTCAATAAGCTCTCACCATCAACCTCCCATTGCCTGTTCTCTTTCTTCCCCCTCTCCCTCTGTCTCTCTCTTAGCCAGGAAACCTGGGGTAGGGAGGCTTGGAGCCAGCGGGTGCGTCGGGAGGCTGCGGGTACTGACTGGGGACGCGCACGGAGATTGCGGGAGATGGATCCAAGCCGCGGGAGAAAGATCCAAGCCGCGGGAGAAGGATCAGGGTGGAGCCTGTGGCTGCTGCAGGAGGAGGAACCCGCCGCCTGGCCCACACCACAGGAGAAGGGCGGAGCCAGATGGCACCCGGCCCACCGCTTCCCGCCCACGCACTTTAGCCTGCAGCGGGGCGGAGCGTGAAAAATAACTCGTGCGCCTCGGCCGACTCTGCAGTGCGACGGGCAGAGCTTCCAGACGCTCCGCCCCACGTCGCATGCGCCCCGGGAACGCGTGGGGCGGAGCTTCCGGAGGCCCCGCCCTGCTGCCGACCCTGTGGAGCGAAGGGTGAAGCCTCCGGATGCCAGTCACTCATCGCTGGCCCGGTCGCGCTGTGGCGAAGGGGGCGGAGCCTGCACCCGCCCCGCCCCCCCTCGCCCGGCCCGCCCCGCGCCGCGCGGGGAGGAGGAGGAGCCGCCGCGGCGGGGTCCGCACTGCAGCGTCAGCGTCCGAGCGGGCGGCCGAGCTCCCGGCGCGGCCTGGCCCCGACCCCCGAGCGGGCGTCGCTCAGCAGCAGGTCGCGGCCGCAGCCCCATGCAGCCCCGCGCCCGCCATGCCGTCCGCGGGCCCCGCCTGAGGCGGCCTCCGCGCGCGGGCGGGCCTGGGGACGGCGGGGCCATGCGCGCGCTGCCCTAACGATGCCGCCCGCCGCGCCCGCCCGCCTGGCGCTGGCCCTGGGCCTGGGCCTGTGACTCGGGGCGCTGGCGGGGGGCCCTGGGCGCGGCTGCGGGCCCTGCGAGCCCCCCTGCCTCTGCGGCCCAGCGCCCGGCGCCGCCTGCCGCGTCAACTGCTCGGGCCGCGGGCTGCGGACGCTCGGTCCCGCGCTGCGCATCCCCGCGGACGCCACAGCGCTGTGAGTAGCGGGCCCAGCGGCATCCGGGAGAGGCCGCGGGACGGGCGGGCGTGGGCGCGTTCCCTGGCCCGGGACGGGAAGCAGGACGCGGGCCAGGACGCTCCCAGGGCGAGGCTCCGGCGCGGCACGGCGGCCCTGCTAAATAAGGAACGCCTGGAGCCGCGGTTGGCACGGCCCCGGGGAGCCGAAAAACCCCGGGTCTGGAGACAGACGTCCCACCCGGGGGCTCTGCAGACGCCAGCGGGGGCGGGGCGCGGAGGCCGCGCTCAGCTGGGAGGACAAACAGTCGCTAATTGGAGAGGAATTGGGATGCGGCCTGGGGCTGCGGGGTACCCGGAGAGGTGGGGATGGCTGTAGGGGGCGGCAGGGAAGAGTTCCAGGAGGTGTCTGGACAAGGATTTGATGGATGTGCAAGAATTGGGCTGATGCTTAGGAAGGGGCGATGAGGTGGGTCCAGAAGAAGGGGGGTGAACGGTGTGAGCAAAGACCGTGAGGCTGGAGGCTGGCCACGGGAGGTGTGAGGGGTAGGGGCAGGGTGGGAGGTGGGCTCGCGGGTGGGCTGGGGTCATGAAGGGCCTCAGGCGCTCTGCTATTGGGTTCCAAGGCTATCCTGAGAACAGGGGTGAGGGGGGATTGCCGTGGGGGGTTAAAGCCTTGTCATGTTCGCTTTCGGGAGGTAAAAACAGCAGGTGGCCTTTATGGAGACGCTGCCCAGAGCCAGGTCTGTGCTAGGCTCCTGTTGGGGGTCGTCATGCGGAATCTTGACTCTGACCATCCAGGGCATAGGGACCGTGGAGATTTGTATTTCACAGATGAGGAAACAGGTTTGGAGAGGTGACACGACCTGTCCCAGGCATCACAGCCGGGATGTGCATAGCAGGGGTTTGGAACTATGAGGTGCCCAGGACCCAGGGTTGGATTGAAAAGGGCGCAGGGGACTAAGATAAGCAGACAGTTGTCCCCAGCGCTGGGGAGAGTCTTGGGACCAGTCTGATGCCTTGTATTTCCCAGGCTCCAGGCTCCTCGCCGGGACAGTGTCTCCTTGGGTGCGTGCTGGATCCCTGGGGGACGTGGCACATCCCCAGGCTTGCTAAACATTGGGTGGGTTCTGGCATTTGGTTTTGTAACGTTTCTGGGTCACTCCCGCCTGTGGCCACCCTTCCTTAGGGGAGCCTTGTGTCCTTGGGGCTTTGCTGGGTGGTCTCGAGGGTGGGAGAAGAATGGGTTCTCCTGGACCAATGGAGCCCGTGCCCCTCGGGGCCACATTGCTCCTGCGCTCCCTGACTGCGGACGCGTGTGTCTCGCGGCTGTCTCTGTGGAGATGGCCTCCTCCTGCCTGGCAGCAGCGCCCACAGAATTGCATCAGACCTACCCCACCCATTGTTTCTGATGCTGTAGCTGAGGGCTCCTCTGTCTGCCAGGCCGGTCACTGGGGACTCTGTCCAGGTCCTGGTGGTTCCTGCTTCCCAGCACCTGATGGTGTCCATGAGAGCAGCCCCTCAGGAGCTGTCCAGGAGAGAAGGGCGCTGGTGGCTGCTGAGCGGAGAGCAAGGCCCGTGTTCTCCAGGCCCTTGGCACAGCAGTGGAGCCCCCGCCCCTGCCTTGTGTTATCCTCTTAGGCTCTGGTCCTGGGGTTTGGAGGAGGGGGACCCTGGGAGTTGGTGGCCTGTCCCAGCCTGAGCTGGCAAGATTCCGAATGCCAGGCCCCTCAAGTGTGCAACAGGGCACAGGGTGACCTCATGTGGGCAGGTGGGTGCTGTTCTGTACACACCTGGGGCCGCCGCTGGGAGAGTTCTGGAAGGTGGGGTGAGGGGACCCATGGGAAACTAGGGCCTTAGGAAGGATGTTAAGGCCCTGGCTGGCCCCCCAGGCCACCCTCTGTGCTGTGGGGGCAGCCCAGCCATTTTGCTGTCTACCCTGCAAACTCCTCCTCGGGGAGACGGCTGGGTTTTCCCCAGGGAAGAGGGGTCAAGCTGGGAGAGGTGAAGGACACAGATCACAGCTGCTGGCAGGTGTTTAAGGGTCCAGGAGCGTTGCTGTCGGGGTGTCACCAGTAGCCTTCCTGGGGGGCTCACGCAGGTGCCTCTCCACTTGTGGCTCCCTGGCTGCTGAAGCTCAGCAGGGACAGCTGTGTCCAGTTCCAGGTGGAGGACAGCCAGGGCTTCTGAGGCCACAGCCTGCCTTGGGTTAATGATGCTGCCGAGAGGTGGTGGCTTTTGGAAAAGATGGCGTACTGCAAAACGTGCTGCTCTGCGTGGCTCGAAGCTTCGTGGGGAGACGTGGGCAGAGCCGTGGCTGACTCACAGACCCCCCACCCCAGAGCCTGCCCTGCCCTCCCTGCCCCGAGCCTTCTCCCTCCTGACCCATGTATTTTTTTTTTTTTTTTTTGAGACAGAGTTCACTCTTGTTGCCAAGGCTGGAGTGCAATGGCACGATCTCGGCTCATGGCAACCTCCGCCTCCTGGGTTCAAGCGCTTTTCCTGCCTCAGCCTCCCGAGTAGCTGGGATTACAGGCGTGCACCACCATGCCTGGCTAATTTTGTATTTTTAGTAGAGACAGGGTTTCTCCATATTGGTCAGGCTGGTCTTGAACTCCTGACCTCAGATGATCCGCCCACCTCGGCCTCCCACAGTGCTGGGATTACAGGCATGAGCCACCACGCCCAGCCCTGACCCATGTTTTGAACCAAATTCCAGCCACCCTTTTATCTGCAAGCATTTTGGAGGGCATCGCAATACTGCAGACCCACCTAACACAACAGACAATTCCTTCATGCCACCGAAGGCCTGGTGTGTTCACATTTTTGGTTTAATAGTTTGAATTAAGAGCCAAATAAGGTCCACACACTGCAATTAGTTGATGTCTTTTTTTTTTTTTTTTTTGAGACGGAGTCTTGCTCTTGTCTCCAGGCCACAGTGCAGTGGCATGATCTCAGCTCACCGCAACCTCCGACTCCCTGGTTCAAGCGATTCTCCTGCCTCAGCCTCCCGAGTACCTGGTAGCTGGGTTTACAGGCATGCACCACCGTGCCCAGCTAATTTTTGTGTTTTTAGTAGAGACGGGGTTTTACCGTGTTGGCCAGAATGGTCTCGATCTCCTGACCTCGTGATCTGCCCATGTCGGCCTCCCGAAGTGCTGGGATTACAGGTGTGAGTGATGCATTTTATTTATTTATTTATTTATTTATTTTTTATTATTATTTGAGATGGAGTCTCACTCTCTTGCCCAGGCTGGAGTGCAGCCGTGCCATCTCGGCTCACTGCAAGCTCCGCCTCCTGGGTTCACGCCATTCTCCTGCCTCAGCCTCCCGAGTAGTCTGGACTGGTGCCCGCCACCGTGCCCAGCTAATTTTTTGTATTTTTAGTAGAGACGGGGTTTCACCGTGTTAGCCAGGATGGTCTGGATCTCCTGACCTCGTGATCCGCCCGCCTCAGCCTCCCAAAGTGCTGGGATTAGAGGCGTGAGCCACCGCCTGTCTTTTAAGTGTCCGATGATGCCTAGGAGCTTCCCTTCCTCTCTTTTTCCTTGTGCAATTTGTTGAAGAAACTGGCTCCTGCAGCCTGGATTTCTCGCTGTGTCTTGGGGGTGCCACCTCCATGGTGTCACCTCCGTGGTGCTGTGAGTGTGTCCTTCGTGTTTCTTGTAAATTGGTCATTGGAGCCGACATCCCATTGTCCCAGAGGTTGTCCTGGCTGGCACTGACCTAGGTGTAGATGTCATCAGCTCAGGGCCCCCTGCTCTAAAGGCCACTTCTGGTGCTGGTTGCCACTCACCCTGGCTGGGGGTCACCTGGGTCTGCTGCTGTCTCGCAAATGCTGGGGTCCAGGACTGGGCACATCGAGGGACTTGGTAGGTGCTTGGTTCACTGATGTAAAATATAGGAGCACCCGGGGCCTTGCCCTTTCCCACCTGCATCCCTGAATGACAGGAGAGTGTGGGAGAGTGTAGGGGCAGGAGGCGCAGATCCCGGGGCCCCTGCCTGGGATTGGCGTCGGGGAAGACAGGCATTCTGGAGCGACCCCTAGGCCTGATGCCTTAGAGCGCAACTGCCAGAGACACAGCTTCCTTGGGGGGCTGGCCAGGCCACGGAGGGGCCCCTGGCTCCCATTTCTGGTCCCTGGATCCTGAGAGCGAGGACTAGGGATTGTCACCAAGGCCTCCATGAGCCCTCAGCAGAAGGAGGGCCACCCTCGAGGGCTCCGTTATCACTGGAGCCCGCGTTCAACCAACACGCAGATGATTCTCCAAGGACAGAGATGGATGATGGGGAGGGGGCTGGCCTGGAAGGACCCCCAGTGCAGGTGACATTGAAGCCAGGTTTCAAAGCTCCCACAGGGAGCTGCCCAGAGAGAGTCCCCAAGGGGCAAGGTGACTCGGGGGCAGGGGTAGGGCCTCTGTCAGGAGAGCCTAGGAGAGGCCCGTGTCTTCTAGGAAGAGCCCTGGCAGCAGAGCGGAGGCAGTGATGAGGACCTGCATCCTGCATGTCCAGCTGGCCTCATCCGGGGTCCCTGAGCCGGGTCTTACGTCGCTCCCGCACTCGGGCGTTCAGAACGTGCCTGCGTGAGAAACGGTAGTTTCTTTATTAGACACGGATGCAAACTCGCCAAACTTGTGGACAAAAATGTGGACAAGAAGTCACACGCTCAGTCCCGTACGCGATTGCCGGCAGGGGTGGGGGAAGGGATGGGGAGGCTTTGGTTGTGTCTGCAGCAGTTGGGAATGTAGGGCACCCGAGCTCCCACTGCAGAGGCGACTGTGGAGACAGAGAGCACCTGCAGGTCATCCATGCAGTATCGGCTTGCATCCAGATCATACAGGGAACACTATGATTCAACAACAGACAGGGACCCCGTTTAAACATGGACAAGGGGTCACTCACGCCTGGAATCCCAGCAGTTTGGGAGGCCAGGGTGGGTGGATCGCTTGAGCCCAGGAGTTTGACACCAGCCTGGGCAACAGGGTGAGACCCCGGTCTCTAAAAAATAAAAGAACATTGGCCGGGTGTGGTGGTGTGCATCTGTGGTCCCAGCTATTCAGGAGACTGAGGTGTGGGGCATCACTTGAGCCGAGGAGGTCAAGGCTGCAGTGAGCTGTGATCACACCACTGCACTCCAGGCTGGGTCACAGAGCAAGACCCTGTCTCAAAAAAACAAAAAAACAAAAAAACAAAAAAACCCCCACAGGATCTGAACAGAGATTTCTCCAAAGAAGACGCACGGATGGCCAACAGCGTGTGAGAAGATGGTCGGCCTCATTAGTCATGAGGGAAACGGAAATCAAAACCACTGTCCAGCCGGGCGCGGTGCCTCACGCCTGTAATCCCAGCACTTTAGGAGAGCAGATGGCTTGAGGCCAGGAGTTTGAGGCCAGCCTGGGCAACATAGCGAGACCAATAAATAGATATTAGTGGTGGCGCCTGTAGTCCCAGCTAGTTGGGAGGCTGAGGGGGGAGGATTCCCTGAGTCTATGAGGTTGAGACTGCAGTTAGCTGTGATGGTGCCACTGCACTCCAGCCTGGGTGACTAGGAAACGGTCTTTAAAAAAACAAAAAACAAAACAGGGTGGGCGCGGTGGTTCACGCCTGTAATCTCAGCACTTTGGGAGGCCAAGGTGGGCGGATCACAAGGTCAGGAGTTTGTGACCAGCCTGACCAACATGGTGAAACCCCGTTCTACTAAAAATACAAAAATTAGCGAGGTGTGGTGGTGGGCGCCTGTAATCCCAGCTAATTAGGAGGCTGAGGCAGGAGAATCACTTGAACCCAGGAGGCGGAGGTTGCAGTGAGCCAATATCACACCACTGCACTCTAGCCTGGTCAACAGAGCGAGACTCTGTCTCAAAAAAAAAAAAAATTGCTGAGCATGGTGGCGCATGCCTGTAGTCTCAGCTACTTTGGGGGCTGAGGCAGGAGAATCGCTTGAACCTGGGAGGCAGAGGTTGCAGTGAGGCAAGATTGCACCATTGCACTCCAGCCTGGGAGACAGAGTGAAACTCTGTCTCAAAAAGAAAAGGTCTAGGAAGAGTCCGCACGCTCTCCCGGCCGTGGCCATGCCGGGCCCCGCGCTGAGCTCTCCGTGTTCTTGTCTCTCCATACCTCATCACGGCACTGCAGGGTTGCAGCCACTCCTGGTCTCATTTTACAGACCAGGAAATTGAGGCTCTGAGAAGCCGTGGTGGAGATGATTTCATCAGCATGCTCTGGGGCAGACCCCTGGAGCCGCACAGGGTGCCTGGGGCCCACACTAGTGCCCTGGTTTATAGACAGAGGTGGCAGTGGCGCTTCCGAGTCGGGCTGGGATGTGCTTGCACTCCCCGAGGGGCTGAGGGGCCGAGGGGCCCTGCTCCCAGGTGCAGCTGCTTGGGTGCTGCCAGCCCCTCCCACCTCTCCCTCCCTGGCTCATCCCTGCTGTGTCCCTTCCCTCTAGTTTCCTGTTCAGTTTCAGGAAGGAGGCTGGGAACCCAGATGTAGGGAATTTGCACCCTGGAGTCAGACCTGGGTTCACGTCCCAGCGCCTCCACTTCTGGTGTGACCTTGGTCCCGTCTCTCAGCCTCAGTTTCCTCACCTGTAAAGTGGGCTCCATGATTAGATGCACCCTGCAGGGCAGTGTAGCAGTGACCTGGCTCAGCCACTGGCAGCCCCAACAATCAACTTGTTAAAGTAGCTCTGTCGGTTCCCTCAGGGGTTCCAGGGGCGCATTCCCCTGTCCTCCATGCACTGTGAGACCTGCCCTGCCACAGAGCAGAGTGTAACAGCCTGAGGGTGAGAGCCAGGCACTGTGCCTGTGCTTAGACCGGACACTGGACGACGGGAGCCAGTGCAGCCTGGGCGGGTGGACTCCTATGGACCCCTCAGCACCCAACCTCGGTGCCTTCAGCGCAGGCCCGAGTGGCTGTGGGGGCTCACAAGACCCGGCCCACTCCTGCTTGTGCCTACATCTGGGTGTTTGCCCATTGGTGCCTTTTGACGCGTTCTGGTGTGTGTGAGACATGCGGGGCTGGGAAGTGTTGGCAGAGCCGCGAGTACCGTCCTCACTCCTTTTGTTCTTTTGACGTAAGCTGGCGAGTGGCGCTGCCTGAGTTCCGCTCAGTGCCCGCCCTGACGTGCGGACCCTGCTGCATCCTTGCTGTTAGGTGGTGGCGGTGTGCGCTGTCGCTGGTGGGCACCGAGAGCCTTTGGGAGCTTTGGGGAGGTTGTGCCAAGCTTGAGCCTCGACGTCCCCCTTCCCGGCTTTCTGTTGGCTCTTCTGAGGCCAGGGCATCTCTGTGAGGGCCTCCTGCTGGAGCCATCTCTGTGGATCTCCTCTGCCATCCTGGCCCACGTGTGGGTGATGCGCTGGCCACCATCTGGTGACAGTGGCCGGGCACCGCTGCCAAATGTGGGTCCCGCATCTGCAAGCCCCTCCCTGGGTCCCCTAGGGTATGGGGTGGTTCTGCCACTGCCCTCGCTCCCCCACCTTGGGGTGCCTCTCCCCCTGCTCGTGGGGGAGACCCTGCCTGGGATCTGCTTTCCAGCGAGGAACATACTTTGGAGGGAGACACACGTGTTCTTTTCCGGAGCTCTGCAGTGGCCACGGCAGCCCAGCCCGCCAAGCACCCTGGAATGAAAACATCCCGCTGCCGTCTGGGCCTGGCCTGCACTCTGCTGCCTGCGCTCCAGCTGGCTGAGGCCGGGCACGTCTGCGGGCACAGCGGCGGGGGCGCCACAGTCTCCCTGCAGAGTGAGCGCAGCTGGAAAATGCAGCTCACGCCCTTTCCCAGAACACCTCGCTCTTCATGGCTTGGCAGCTGTCCTCGCCTAGGGGCCGGGGTGCCCAGGCACTGGTGGCAGGAGAAGGGCTACATCTGGGGCTGAGGCGGGCTGGGTCCTTTTCTCCCTGCAGCTCCCGAGGCCCAGCCCTGGCCCAGCCTGGCGTTCCTGACCTTAGGAGCGCCATGATCTGAAGACAGGCTGGCTTCTGTGAGGCCACCTCGGAAAGGGCTTTGTGCCCAGGCAGAGGCGGAAGCCAGCTCTTCCTTCTGGTTGAGGCAGGAATGAGGCCAGCGCTGGGGCAAGCCCATGCCCAGGGAACGTCACAGCTGTGGGAGTACAGGGGCTCCGGGTTCTGAGCCCGTCCACTGTGCATCGTGGCCCTGGCCTCAGGATGGCTCATGCCATCATTGGCTGTGCCCACAGCCGAGTGGGTGATGGGATTCCGGCTGCCCCGCTGGATCTGTGCTGCTGCCCTCTCCAGGGCACTGCTGTGCCCGCACAGCCGGGCGCAGATGGCCAGTTTGCTTGCCCCCCCCCCCTTCCTAACTTGGCTTCCTCCATTGACACACTGGACCCTGCTGGCTGCCCGGGGAGGTGTTTGGGGGATGGTGTTGGGGGAGGAGGAGGGCCCCTTGAGCCTCAGTGTGCCCATGAGGAGCATAGGGCCAGTGCAGCACCTGCCCACACAGGCTGTGAAGGGTGGGAGTGGAGAGGGATGCAAGGGGGTCGCAACGCCTGGCTCCATGTCAGCTGCGTGCAGGGGCACCAGGAGCCGGCCCTCATTCTCCCCTTGAACTGGAAGGGTGGCCCCGACCCCAGCGGCAGGTGGCATACGTATGAAGCGCTCTCCTTCCTACACCCCACAGGTGGGCTCGTCTCCAAACGGCCCTTTTTGAGCTGGCTGTGTTTTCCATCAGTGTAGGCAAGGACCTTGCAGACTCCCCTTTCTCGTCTCCCTCGTTCAGCCTCCGAGGCCGGAGTCTCCATCCCTGTGCCTGCCTGTGGGTCCCGGGAGGACCCGAGGCTGCCCATGTCACCCCCGGCGTCTCATGCTGGGGACAGTTCAGCCGTGGGAGGGATCTGTAAGGACAGAATGCCGCTGAGCCTGGGGCTCCCTGGCTAGTCTCACACCCCGTGTCTGGGACCCAGAGACCCTCGTGCAGGGCTCTGTTGCCTGGGGCCTGGCAGCCTCGTCCTCTATCAGAGGCTGCAACCCCCACCCCTCGTGGGGCCAGGGTTGTGGCCGGCCTCCCTGGCCCTCCCCATGGAAGTGGTAGGCGGAGCCAGCAGCCGTCTGCCCAGCCCGGGGCTGCACTGTTTTTTTTCAAGTGAGCACCGTCCCAAACTGCAGCCCGTTAATTTAAACAGGATCATTTCCGGCCCTGGAAGCCGCCTCACTCTCCTTAAATGGAAAGGAGCACAGCACAGAGGGAAACAGATGAGGTCATGGCTCGGCTGGCCCAGCGAGGAAGGGGCCGCAGTGGGGGTGGCACTGCCGCCTGTCCCCTGTCCTCTCCAGCGCCCACACTGCAGCCCATTTCCTCACCCTGGGCCTGCTCTCGGGAGGGACGGGCCTGGGGGTCCTCTTGCTGGGCGGAGGGGAACCGGCTCCTCCAGGAGAGGACGGGGCCTGGCAGGGGGCATGGGGCCTCCCTGGGTCTGGCGTCCTGTCCAGCCCCTGCCGAGGGAGGAGCGGTTACATAAGCTCCGCAGGCGGCCCCTCCGAGCCGGTCCCCCCAGCCCAGTTTCCAGTAAGGCGGCCAGCGCAGGTGGGGGTGCCGGGCCTGGCGCACGCCCGCCGCTGACCACATGCGTCTGGAATGTGCAGATGTTTCTTTGGGAGCTCCGTCCGGCCCCCAGACCCCACTCAGCATCTGGTCTGGGGAGTGGGCGCCTGGGGCACTCAGCTCTGAGTGTGAGGCTCTGAGGCAGGTCTGGTTTGTCTGGGGCCATTCCCTCTGCTGTGGATTGGGAGGGCCCCGGGAGCTGCCCCACACCCAGGGAAGTTCTCCTCAGTCCCACTGTTGCACGCCCCGACCCCGTCTCCCCCGGCCCAGGAGCGCCTGTGGGGCAGAAGGCCCAGCCCCAAGACTTCCCGGCCCTGCCAGCCTCAGGCTTCACCCACCCTCGCGCCAACTGTGGGCAGAGCCCAGGGGGAGGACAGGAGAGCCAGCGCCTGGCTGGGAACACCCCTGAGGGGCCGAGGCTCCAGGGCGAGGGGGCCCGACCTGGGGTTCACACGCCCGGGTGGCAGGCAGACCCGCTGCAGCATGAGACACGTGTCAGCTACCTCGGGCCGGCAGGCTGGCCCTGCTGCCCACAGCCCTGGGACGTGGCCCCACCTGTAACAGGGGTGTGGAGGGGCAGCCTCCAGGCCTGGCCACACCCTCTGCTGTTGCTGCTCCTGCTCCAGGATTGGCAACGGTGCTGGGAAGGGGTGAAGACCCGTACTGTGGCCACACACCTGGGACTTCCTTCTCCACCCAGTGGTGCCCCAGCAGCCGCTAAGGAGCCCGCTGGGTCCCACGCTAGGATGGTCCTAACTCCTCCTGCCTTCCAGATCGGACGCTTGGTGCTGGGGGCCCCTTGTGTCCCGGGGCTGGGGCACCGTCCTGCCCCCCATGGGGGTGTACTCCTCCCGACAAGCTTGGCTTCAGCTTCCCTGGGAGCACATCCTGGCCCTCGGGCACCCATCAGGCTGTCCCTGTGCACCTGGCTCCCACCCTTCCAGCTCATAGCAGGAACTGGGGTGAGGAGTGCGTGGGGCAGCAAGGGCCTGGGACCCCAGAGGACCCTGCACTCTGCTCTGTGCTCTTGCCTGGGCTTAGGGCCGCTCGGTGGTCCTGCTGCCAGATGCCTGGGCCCTGCTGTGTCCCCCATCCTTGCAGGGAACCAGAACGTGGGGGCAGGGCATCAGACAGTGGCGATGATGTCACCTGGCGGGTGCAGAGGAAGCCCGAGGGGCGGGGTGGGGGGGCTGGCGCGAGGCTGCCTGGCTAGGCCTTGGCGTTCCCCCAGAACGGCGATGGCAAAAGCAGATGGAGACGTGGAAAAGTACGGGAGCAAGCGGGGCGAGGACTCCACGGGGACCCCTGTGCTGGTCCCTGTCCCTGAAGCCCACACCTGAGTCCTGCCCAGGGCAGATGCTTCCACACCCAGGGGGCACCTGAGTCCTACCCAGGGCAGACGCTTCCACACCCTGGGGGCTGGGGGACTGCACCTGGCTCCTGTCTGGGCCCCAGCTTCATTCCACTGCCCTGGGCCCTGGGAGCTCGGCCGAGCGGGGTCCCCAAGACCTTGCTGCATTTCTGGGCCTTGGGCTGGGGTGAGGGCCGGGAGAAGGAGCCAGCCTGGAGCCTGGCACGCAGGGAGTGCATGGCCAGAACCGGTGACAGGCGGGGCTGCCTGCTGGCGTGGAAGAAGTGTCCATGGCACCCACAGGCCTGGTTCACAGTGGGATGGGCGGGGAGCGGGGGGGCTCTGGGGTCCTCGGCTGACCTGCCCCCACCCCTGCCCTGGCTTGTCAGCTCCCAGCAGCAGCCACTCTTGATGGATTTTCCAGAAAATGAGGTGTGGCCAAACATCTTCAGGCTTTTCCTTCTTTCCTTTCTCCCGTGGCCTGGGTGGGAGCTGCTCCCCATGCCTGGGGGCAGGTGCGAGAGCCTGTGCCCCTCCCCGGGGCAGTTTCACAGCTGTGTCCCTTCCAGGGGGCCTGCCTGTGTTCACCGTGGCCTCTGCAGCACCTCTCGCCCCTTAGGGCTGCTGCGCCTCAGGTCCCGGTGCCTCATTTCTCCCTAAAGCATTGGTTCTGCTGCCGCTGCAGCCGCTGGAAAGGACATGGTGTGGAGGACAGAGGGGCTGCTGCCCCTGGAGGAGACCTCGCCCCGCCAGGCCGTCTGCCTCACCCGCCACCTCACCGCCTTCGGCGCCAGCCTCTTCATGTCCCCAAGCCATGTCCGCTTTGTCTTTCCGGTGAGTGACCCTGTGCTCCTGGGAGCCTCTGCAGAGTCGAGGAGGGCCTGGGTGGGCTCGGCTCTATCCTGAGAAGGCACAGCTTGCACGTGACCTTCTGGGCCTGGCGGCTGTGTCCTTACAGGAGCCGACAGCGGATGTAAACTACATCGTCATGCTGACATGTGCTGTGTGCCTGGTGACCTACATGGTCATGGCCGCCATCCTGCACAAGCTGGACCAGTTGGATGCCAGCCGAGGCCGCGCCATCCCCTTCTGTGGGCAGCGGGGCCGCTTCAAGTACGAGATCCTCGTCAAGACAGGCTGGGGCCGGGGCTCAGGTGAGGGGCGCAGCGGGGTGGCAGGGCCTCCCCTGCTCTCACTGGCTGTGCTGGTTGCACCCTCTGGGAGTGAGTCTCGTCGCAGGCGTCAGAACAAGGCAGTTTTTGCAGTGCTGTGTGAAGGGCTGGTGTGTTCATCCTGGGAATGACCTCGTGAGCACTCACTGTCGCTGAGGACTAGGACAGCTCCTAGCTGGAAGTAGGTGCCAGTCAGTCAGGGTGGGCAGCCCACGTTCTGCACGGTAGCGTGGCCCCACAAGTGACGTGAGCATCGCTACCACTGTGGGAGACTGTGCATCCACCCGGGATCCTGACTGCATAGCTCGTCTCTCAGACGGAGGCGCCAGCACCCTCCCCGTGGCTGTTTCTTCAATACCTCCATTTTCCTTTCATTGGAATTGCCCTTCTGGCATTCCCTTTTTTTCGTTTTTCTTTTTTTGGAGATGGAGTCTCGCTCTGTTGCCCAGGCTGGAGTGCAATGGCGTGATCTTGGCTCACAGCAACTTCCAGCTCCCGGGTTTAAGCCATTCCCCTTAAGCGATTCTCCTGAGTAGCTGGGAGTACAGGTGCACGCCACCACACCCAGTTAATTTTTCACCATGTCAGCCAGGCAAACTCCTGACCTCAGGTGATCCTCCTGCCTCGGCCTGCCAGAGTGCTGGGATGACAGGTGTGAGCCACCACACCTGGCCGTGTTCCCATTTTTTATCTCCGTGCTGCTTTCATCTTCATTGCCCAGTTCTTTCTTTTGATTACTGACTTTTAAAAACTGTCGGCCAGGCGTGGTGGCTCACACCTGTAATCCGAGCACTTTGGGAGGCCGAGGCAGGCAAATCACGGGGTCAGGAGATCGAGACCATCCTGGCTAACGGTGAAACCCTGTCTCTACTAAAAAATACAAAAAAATTAGCCCGGCGTGGTGGCAGGCGCCTGTAGTCCCAGCTCCTCGGGAGACTGAGGCAGGAGAATGGCGTGAACCCGGGAGGCGGAGCTTGCAGTGAGCTGAGATTGCACCACTGCACTCCAGCCTGGGTGACACAGCAAGACTCCATCTCAAAAAAAAAAAGAAAAAAAATACTGTCACCTGGGTCTGTCACTGGGAGAGGAGGTGACACAGCTTCACGCTTTGCAGTCTGTGCATGAACTCAGGGACGGGTGTGTGGTGCGGGTCACCAGTTGTGGCGTGACTGAGGCGTGGACAGGTGTGCAGTGCGGGTCACTGGTTGTGGTGTGGACTGAGGCGTGTGCAGCCATGTTTGCATGTCACAAGTTACAGTTCTTTCCATGTAACTTAATCATGTCCTTGAGGTCCTACTGTTTATTGGACAAATTGCAGTAACCGCAGCTCCTCGTGTATGGCAGAGCCGTGCAAAGCCGGGACTGCCTGTGTGGCTCCTTGAGTGCGTGGAGGCCAAAGCTGAGATGACTTGCCTGGGATGCCACACGTGTTGGGCAGCAGACCGAGCCTCCCACTCCTCCCTCTTGCCCCCCAGGTACCACGGCCCACGTGGGCATCATGCTGTATGGGGTGGACAGCCGGAGCGGCCACCGGCACCTGGACGGCGACAGAGCCTTCCACCGCAACAGCCTGGACATCTTCCGGATCGCCACCCCGCACAGCCTGGGTAACGTGTGGAAGATCCGAGTGTGGCACGACAACAAAGGTCTGTGCGGACCCTGCCAAGCTCTGCCCCTCTGCCCCCGCATTGGGGCGCCCTGCGAGCCTGACCTCCCTCCCGCGCCTCTGCAGGGCTCAGCCCTGCCTGGTTCCTGCAGCACATCATCGTCAGGGACCTGCAGACGGCACGCAGCGCCTTCTTCCTGGTCAATGACTGGCTTTCGGTGGAGACGGAGGCCAATGGGGGCCTGGTGGAGAAGGAGGTGCTGGCTGCGAGTAAGGCCTCGTTCCATGTTCCCACTCCGTGGGAGGTTGGGCAGGGTGGTCCTGCCCCGTGGCCTCCTGCAGTGCGGCCCTCCCTGCCTTCTAGGCGACGCAGCCCTGTTGCGCTTCCGGCGCCTGCTGGTGGCTGAGCTGCAGCGCGGCTTCTTTGACAAGCACATCTGGCTCTCCATACGGGACCGGCCGCCTCGTAGCCATTTCACTCACATCCAGAGGGCCACCTGCTGCGTTCTCCTGGGCGCCAACGCCGTGTGGTACGGGGCTGTTGGCGACTCTGCCTACAGGTGGGTGCCGTAGGGGTCGGGACAGCCTCTTCCTGCCCAGCCCTTCCTGCCCCTCAGCCTCCTCTCCTGTGGCCTCCTCTCCTCCACACAGCACGGGGCGTGTGTCCAGGCTGAGCCCGCTGAGCGTCGACACAGTCGCTGTTGGCCTGGTGTCCAGCGTGGTTGTCTATCGCGTCTACCTGGCCATCCTCTTTCTCTTCCGGATGTCCCGGAGCAAGGTGGGCTGGGGCTGGGGACCCGGGAGTACTGGGAATGGAGCCTGGGCCTCGGCACCATGCCCAGGGCCACTTTCCAGTGCTGCAGCCGGAGGGAAAGGCATCCACCAAAGGCTGCTCGGGAAGGGTCAACACACTTGAGCAGCCTTAGCTAGACCAGGGAGAAAGAGAGAAGACTCAGAAGCCAGAATCGTGAAAGAACGAGGGCACTTTGCTAAGCAGACGCCACGGACAACTGCACAGCAGCACGCCAGATAACTCAGAAGAAGCAAGCACGCGGCTGTGCATGCTTCCGAAATGCACTCCAGAAGAAAATCTCAGTACATCTATAGCAAGTGAAGAGGCCGAGTTAGTCCCTTAGAAACCTCCCAGTGGCCGGGCCGGGTGTGGTGGCTCACGCCTGTAATCCCAACACTTCAGGAGGCCGAGGTGGGCGGATCTGAGTCCAGGAGTTTGAGACCAGCCTGGGCAACATAGCAAGACCCCATCTATATAAAATATTAAAAAGGGCCAGGTGCGGTGGCTCACGCCTGTAATCCCAGCACTTTGGGAGGCCGAGGCGGGCAGATCACTTGAGGTCAGGAGTTCGAGACCAGCCTGGCCAACACAATGAAACCCCGTCTCTACTACAAATACAAAAACTTAGCTGGGCATGGTGGCGGGCACCTGTAGTCCCAGCTACTCGAGAGGCTGAGGCAGGAGAATGGCATGAACCCAGGAGGCGGAGCTTGCAGTGAGCCGAGATTGCGCCACTGCCCTCCATCCTGGGCAACGGAGCAAGACTCCGTCTCCAAAAAAAAAAAAAAAAAAAATCCCACAAAGAAAAGCCCAGGCTCAGAGCCTTCAAGATAGAATTTTTCTAAGCAGTTAAGGAAGAATTAACACCAATCCTTCACAGCCTCTTTCCAAGAATACAGCAGGTGGGAATTCTTCCCATTCATACGGAAACGGTAGGCCGCACCCTTTAGGAATACACACGTGGGGTCCTCAAGAGGTTACATGCAAACTAACCCCAGCAGCACACAGAGAAGGCGCATAAGCCGCTACCAGGAGGGGTTGCTCCCGATTCCGTGGCAGGAACCAGAGGCCACATGTGGCTGCTCGTATTTAAGTTAATTAAAATGGAACGATGGCCGGGCGCGGTGGCTCACACCTGTAATCCCAGCACTTTGGGAGGCCGAGGCGGGCAGATAACTTGAGGTCAGGAGTTCCAAGACCAGCCTGGCCAACACAGTGAAACCCCGTCTCTACTAAAAATACAAAAAATTAGCTGGGCATCGTGGCAGGCACCTGTAATCCCAGCTACTCAGGAGGCTGAGCCAGGACAATCGCCTGAACGCGGGAGGTGGAGGTTGCAGTGAGCTGAGATTGAGCCAGTGCACTCCAGCCTGGGTGACAGAGCGAGACTCCATCTAAAAAAAAAAAAAAAAATGATATTTAAAACTCTGTTCCTTAGCTGCACCAGTCTGCTGTCAAGTGTTCAGTGGCACACGTCGCGAGCGGCTGCCATCACGGACGGTGCAGATGTCCCATATATCCAGCATTGTAGAACATTCTGTCAGATGGCACCGGGCTCTGTCCTGTCTGCTGAGGAGGTGGCTTCTCATCCCTGTCCTGAGCAGGTCTGAGCTGCCGCCCGCTGACCACTGCCCTCGTCGTGCAGGTGGCTGGGAGCCCGAACCCCACACCTGCCGGGCAGCAGGTGCTGGACATCGACAGCTGCCTGGACTCGTCCGTGCTGGACAGCTCCTTCCTCACGTTCTCAGGCCTCCACGCTGAGGTGAGGGCTCTACTGGGGGTCCTGGGCTGGGCTGGGGGTCCTGCCGCCTTGGCGCAGCTTGGACTCAAGACACTGTGCACCTCTTAGCAGGCCTTTGCTGGACAGATGAAGAGCGACTTGTTTCTGGATGATTCTAAGAGGTGGGTTCCCTAGAGAAACCTCGAGCCCTGGTGCAGGTCACTGTGTCTGGGGTGCTGGGGGTGTGCGGGCTGCGTGTCCTTGCTAGGTGTCTGTGGCTGCATGTGGTCACACCACCTGGGAGCAGGTTTGCTCGGAAGCCCGGGGTGTCCGTGCGTGACTGGACGGGGGTGGGGTGTGTGTGTGACACATCCCCTGGTACCTTGCTGACCCGCGCCACCTGCAGTCTGGTGTGCTGGCCCTCCAGCGAGGGAACGCCCAGTTGGCCGGACCTGCTCAGTGACCCGTCCGTTGTGGGTAGCAATCTGCGGCACAACCCCCACTTACTGGGTCTCTCCTTTTACAACCAACACAACCGAAATCTAGGGCTTTTTTTTTTTTTTTTTTTTGAGACAGAATCTCATTCCATTCTGTCACCCAGGCTGGAGTGCAATGGTACGATCTCGGCTCACTGCAACCTCCGCTTCCGGGGTTCAAGCAATTGTCCTGCCTCAGCCTCCTGAGTAGCTGGGATTACAGGCATGTGCCACCATGCCTGGCTAATTTTTGTATTTTTAGTAGAGACGGGGTTTCACCATGTTGGTCAGGCTGGTCTCGAACTCCTAACCTCGTGATCCGCCTGCCTCAGCCTCCCAAAGTGCTGGGATTACAGGCATGAGCCACCATGCCCAGCCAAATCTAGGGCTGGAACATGGCTGCAGCATATAAATAGAATTGAATTCCATAGTTTTGTTAACCCTGTTATTTGTTTGTTTGTAGTTGTTGCTGTTTTTGAGACAGAGTCTCGCCCTGTCGCCTAGGCTGGAGTGCAGTGGTGCAATCTCGGCTCACGGCAGACTCTGCCTCCCGGGTTCAAACTATTCTCCTGCCTCAGCCTCCCAAGTAGGTGGGACTACAGGCGCCCACCACCACACCCGGCTAATTTTTGTATTTTATTAGAGACAGGGTTTCACCATATTGGCCAGGCTGGTCTGGAACTCCTGACCTTGTGATCCGCCCACCTCAGCCTCCCAAAGTGCTGGGATTACAGGCGTGAGCCACCACACCCAGCCCCTGGTTTGTTTTTGTTTTGCTTGTTTCTTAGGGTTGTTTTTCTATTTATGGTAAAGGCATTGGCTTTCCATTTGTAGCATCACTAGAATATTTCCTGTTAACAATTACCTTATGTCATAGTAAATGGTAAAGGGATTTAAAGCAGTGGTTTTCAGCTGCCAGAGGCCTGAGTGAGTTTGGGCACACTCTGTGTGATCGGGCAGAAGGCCTGTGGGAAGTTTAGCTGAGGACAGGGCCAGGAAAGGTGATGGACAGTGGGGGTCTGTCCTGGTCACCAGGCCCCTGGGTCCTGCCCACCTGCTTGGAGCTCCCCACCCATCACACATGATGCTGCCAAGCCCTCTGGGTATTGTGGGCAAATACCTTAGGAGAGAAGCTGATGAACTTTGTTTCTTGAAATGCACAGATTCCTTGGACATCCCTGAGAGATCAATCATGAAAGTCAACTTGGTTTTCTCCCCCTCATTTGGGTTCAGAATTTAAAGTCCACACACACAGGCAGTAAGATGATATAGATAAGGACATCATCACTCGGTTTCGGATGTTAAAATGTCTAGGTGGGTTAGGGGTGATTTGAGATCACACAACCTTGTGCCACAAAGAGGAATTCCCAGGCCAGAGGGAGACATTTTATTGCCATGTTATGATCTTATCATTGAGTTGAAAGGCAATCTTGTTTCATTTTGGATTCTTTCTTATGTTTATGTCTTATAAGGGCACTTTGAATTTCCAAGCAAATAATAATTTTGAATTAGCTTTTAATCATTGACTTCTAGCACAGTTATATGATCAGAAACATGCTGTGTGATTTGATTGCTCTCAAATATATTGAGATTTGCTGGAACAAAATAAGTCAGGTTAATTTTTGTAAATGTACCATGCATGCTTAAAATGAATGTATCTACATTTGTTCCTGAGATACAGGTTGATGGGCGGATGGCTACATGGATGTGATGGAGATGGTTTACTATCGGGACCTTCCGTATCCTGCTGATGCTTTGTTGCTTAAGATATGAACGGCTGAGCGGAGGCTGTAAAACCTGGCACTCTGCTTGGGTATGAGGTTCTTCCTGCCATCTTGCCATCATTTGTTTTTTATGTTTTGTCGCCAAAAGTGACCTTGAGGAACCCTGGGAGCTCAGGAAGGAAGGAGCGCCCAGAAGCAGGGACAGGGAGCTGGTTGGGGAGGACAAGAAATCAGGTTTGTGAAGGTTCCAGAGAGGACCTGTCCTTGCGAGGAGTGTGGGGGACTGAGATGGGGGAGGGGTCATTGGAATGATGCGGGCGCTACTTGGAATGTCCATTGTGAGGCACCACCGGGGTCATCAGGGATTGGTGGAGAGGGAGTATAAAGCCCCAGGGTTGCTAAGGGAGGGCCCAGACCGAAGGTTTGGTGGATAGCAGAACGTTTGTCTCCCTCTAATTGCTCCTAAGCCTCACGCTCCCTTGCCCCGCGTGTCCTGTTGCTTCCCTGATCTTCTCCGTGACCTGTAGCTAAACCTTCCACCAGCGCTTGAGAACTTAATTTGAACCGGATCCTTTCCCAGACCCCTTTCTTCTTCTCCTCCTCCTCCTCCAACTCCTCCAGGTGCCCAACAGCCCCCTTCTCCTCCTTTCCCTTCCCTTACTTCCCCCCTTCCCCTCCCCTTCCCCTCCCCTCCCCCTCCCCAACTCAGATCCGGCCCCGGTCCCGGTCCCCTTCCCTCCCCCCTGCCCTAAGCCACCTCCACCTCTGTCCTGGCCGCCTCAGGGCGCCTGAAAGGACCAGGACATGCGGGTGCGGTGGCTGCTCTTTTGGCTCCTCTTTTGGCTCCTGCTAGCATTTATCAGCCATCAGTCCACCTGTGTGACTGGACGGGTGCTGTGGCTGCTCTTTCGGCTCCTCTTTTGGCTCCTGCTGGGATTTATCAGCCATCAGTCTACCTGTGTGAGTAGATGCTGGACCCGTGGGGTTTCTTCCTTTTTACTGGGCTGTGTCATGCGGCATGAAGTGACACAGCTCAGGCCTGTAATCCCAGCACTGCAGGGGGCCGAGGTGGGCAGATCACTTGAGTCCAGGAGTTGAAGGCTAGCCAGGGCATCATAGCGAAACCCCATCTCTACAAAAAATTCCAAAAAAGATTAGTCGGGCCTGGTGGTGCGTACCTGTTATCCCAGTTACTGGAGAGGCTGAGGTGGGAGGATCGCTTGGGCCCAGGAGCTGGACGTTGCAGTGAGCCGAGATGGCCCCGCTGCACTCTTGTCTCTAACAAACAAAATGGACCAAAACAAAGTGAAATGTCATTTGATTTGTGTCATCTGGTTTGATGACTTTTTTTTTTTTTTTTTTTTTTTAAGACAGTCTCACTCTGTCGCCCAGGCTGGAGTGCAGTGGCAACATCTCGGCTCACTGCAACCTCCGCTTCCGGGGTTCAAGCAATTGTCCTGCCTCAGCCTCCTGAGTAGCTCAGATTACAACGCCTGGCTAATTTTTGTATTTTTAGTAGATACTGGGTTTCACCATGTTCGCCAGGATAGTCTCCATCTCTCGACCTCGTGATCCGCCTGCCTCGGCCTCCCAGTGCTGGGATTACAGGCGTGAACCACCGCGCCTGGCCAAAATATATAACCTTAAGTGTAAGTTTACTAACTTTGGAAAGTACATACACCAGCATAAACCAACCCCCTTTCAAGATCTACATTATTTTATTTATTTATTTTTTTGAGACAGTTTCTTCCTTGTTGCCCAAGCTGGAGTGCAATGGGGCAATATCAGCTCACCGCAACCTCTGCTTCCCAGATTCGAGCGATTCTCCTGCCTCAGCCTCCCGAGTGGCTGGGATTACAGACATGTGCCACCACTCCCAGCTAATTTTGTATTTTTAGTAGAGATAGGGTTTCTCCATGTTGGTCAGGCTGGTTTTGAACTCCCGACCTCAGGTGATCTGCCCGCCTCGGCCTCCCAAAGTGTTGGGATTACAGGCGTGAACCACCGTGCCCAGCCAAGATCTACACTATTATGTCACTCCAGAAAGTGAACTCTCACTCTTCCCAGCCAGTCTCTTTCTTATCATAGGTTAGCTTGCTTATTCTGGGATTTCGCGTATACAGATGCATGCCATGCCATAGGTACTCTTTTGTGTCTGCTTTATTCTGCTCAACACCATGTTTCTGAAATCATTACCATTGTTGTATGGTTCTCTAACTCCATCATTTCCATTTCAGACTGAGCATATGCTGAGTTCAACCTGTTGAAGGGCTATCTCTGTTTAATTCACCATCTTGAAAGAAACATTGAAAATTGAGATGTTTTCAAGAATATATAGTTAAATCCTGAGGAATCGATGTAGAAATGTTATCACAAGCTGTCTGAACTTACTCAGGGGAAGTCTTCGTCTTCACTCACATAAGAGTCTAATGGAATTAATGTCAACAATCTTAGAGAAATCCCACACTATTCATGCCATTTTCATGATCTCCACCTTGGTAATTTTTTTTTTTTTTTTTTTTTTTTTTTTTTTTTGAGACAGAGTCTCGCTCTGTCACCCAGGCTGAAGTTCAGTGGTGCGATCTTGGCTCACTGCAACCTCTGCCTCCCGGGTTCAAGTGATTCTTCTGCCTCAGCCTCCCAAGTAGCTGGAAGTATAGGTGCGTGCCACCATGCCCTGCTAATTTTTTGTATTTTTAGTAGAGATGGGTTTCACCGTGTTAGCTAGGATGGTCTCAATCTCCTGATCTCGCGGTCCACCCACCTCGGCTTCCCAAAGTGCTGAGATTGCAGGCGTGAGCCACCACGCCCGGCCCACCTTGTTAATTTTTAAGCACTAAAATTGGATTCTTATTTGTGAATGAAGTAATCTCTTCATTGTATTTTTTTTTTTTTTTTTTTTTACTTATGCTGAGCTTTAAATGACAAAGATTCATATAATCCAAGAGAGAAGTATTATTTAGAGGGATTCTTTTACCATGTGATATATAATAAATGCATCCAATGTTATACATCAATTTAAAAAACAAGTAAATAACTAAAGAAAAGATAACTACTGGCCAGGTGCAGTGGCTCACACCTGTATTCCCAGCACTTTGGGAGGCCGAGGCAGGTGGATCATGAGGTCAGGAGTTGGAGACCAGCCTGGCCAAGATGGTGAAACCCTGTTTCTACTAAAAATACAAAAATTAGCCGAGCGTGGTGGCAGGTGCCTGCAATCCCAGTTACTCAGTAGCTGAGGCAGGAGAATCGCTTGAACCCGGGAGGCGGAGGTTGCAGTGAGCTGAGATCATGCCACTGCAATCTAGCCTGGGTGACAGAGCAAGACTTTGTCTCCAAACAAAAAGAAAAGATAAGATAATTACTTTATACTTAGCTTGTCTTAGCCATGAGTGACGGGCTGCATGTGGCCCAGGACAGTTTTGAATGCAGTTCAACACAAATTTGTAAACTTTCTTAAAACATTAGGAGATTTTGGCCAGGTACAGTGGCTCATGCCTGTAATCCCAGCACTTTGGGAGGCTGAGGTGGGCAGATTACCTGAGGTCAGGAGTTCGAGACCACCCTGGCCAACATGGCAAAACCCCATCTCCACAAAAAATACAAAAATTTGCTGAGTGCACTGTCAGGCACCTGTACTCCCAGCTACTCAGGAGGCTGAGGCAGGAGAATCACTTGAACCTGAGAGGCAGAGGTTGCAGTGAGCCGAGAGCACACCACTGCACTCCAGCCTGGGTGACAGAGTGAGACCCCATCTCAAAAACAAACAACAAACAAAAACAACAAAAACAAAATGGCCGGGCACGGTGGCTCACACCTGTAATCCCAGCACTTTGGGAGGCCGAGGCAGGCAGATCGCCTGTTGGGAGTTCAAGGCCAGACTGGCCAACATGGTGAAACCTCATCTCTACTAAAAATACAAAAATTAGTCGGGCATGGTGGCAGAGACCTGTAATCTCAGCTGCTCGGGAGGCTGAGGGAGGAGAATGGCTTGAGCCCAGGAGCTGGAGGTTGCAGTGAGCCGAGATTGCACCACTGCACTCCAGCCTGGGCGACTGAGTGGAGAGGAACTCTGTCTCAAAAAAAAAAAAAAAAAAAAAAGTTTTTTTTTTTAGATCATCAGCTATTGTTAGTGTTAGTGTATGTTATGTGTGGCTCAAGACAACTTTGCTTCTTTTAATATAGGCAGGGAAGTCAACAGATTGGATATCCCTGCTTTATACCAAGAAAGACAACACCCCACATTTGCAATGCCTAAAAACACTACCAGCCATCTGAAAAACATGTGACTTCTAACTTCTGTTCTTTTTTGTAGCAGTGGAATCCCACGGTGATATCTGAGGGATGTGGTTACCTTTTGGAGGAGGTTGACGGTTTCTAAGGATGATTCTTTCTGAGTGAAATATTGTCAGTGTCATTGACCTTTTCATTATTTCAACTATTATTATTCCAGGTTATCAATACTCTGGCTGACCTTCGTCATCGTGGGACTGACTTTGGTGGAAGTCCTTGGTTACGTATCATTACTGTGTTTCTGAGAAGTTATAAATTTGCCATCTCCCTCCGCACAAGTTACCTTTCTGTGAGTATCCTAACTTTCTGTAGAGGTATACTTGTAATCACAAATAAGAATAAATTATATGAAACAATTCACGTTTCTGGACTTCATTATGAATATGTGGTTTTACCCCAAAAATCAGGGAAATGATTTATTAGCATAAGAATTATGAAAATACCTGCCATTTACATGATGAAAATTAAATAGGTCGGTGTTTGTTTAATAGAATGTCAACAGAGCTTTTGGTCAAAAATAAGTTTTTTTAACCTTTGTGCTATTTGTCACAGATGGAGTATGAGGTTTTGTCACTTAAATAGGAAAGTCTTTCTAAACTCTTCTGCTTTATAGTTCTATCGTATGGGTGGAAGGAAAGCTTCCAGTCTCCTCTCTGAAGATTCACTGCAGAAATGAGCTGACAACAGACAGCTTAACAGGAAAAGAAAAACATAGAACAGGCATAAACATGGGAACCAGCTGAAAAATGGGACTGCTAGAAGGGCTGGATGGTTGATGCTTAAAGAGCGCCCTCTTCTGAGGGGAGAGGGAGATAGATGGAGATGTAGGCCATTTAGAGGGGCAGCAAATGATTTTTAGGGGAAATGAAAGAGCCCAAGGAACAAACAATTGGCCTGAGACAAAGTTCCTCTGAGGTCATAGGGACGAGGTGACAAACTGCCGGAAGGTGAAGGGCAGAACTGCACTGCGTCTCATGATGCAGAGAAAGCCCCAGAGAATCTCTTAGAACTGCCCTCCAAGAGAATCAATGAAAAGTGTGTCTGGGCAGGGTAATTTTGAATGACATCATTCAAAGTGCATGTTCCCACTTGCAACTGGAGAGAGATCAGTATGTCAAAAGTCTGTACTTGGTAAGAATTTGGCTGCTAAGTTGTGCCATAATTTGTCTTTTGAGCCTTTTTTCCTTTGGGTAAGTTGAGCTCTACATTTTGTCTTGCCATTCATGACAGTAAAAATGTGGTCATCTGGGGGCTGAACCTCCTTCTGAACAATGATCCAAGATAAAAGTACTAATACCACAAGGCTTTTTTATATTCAAGGGAAGAGGAAGTATGTTTCAGTTTTACCACCTAGATAATTACACGTCATTTGGCACTGCCTTTCAAGATATGTAGAAAACAGAAAATATATGAGTTATGAAGATATCTAGGCACATTTAACATTCTCTATGCCACTTAGTCCTGAACAGAGAATTTTCGGTATAAATTGGAGGAAGCTTTTTTTTTTTTTTTTTTTCTTTCCTCACCCCCAAGACGAGTCTCCCTCTGTTGCCCAGGCTGGAGTATAATGGTGTGATCTCGGCTCACTGCAACCTCCACCTCCTGGCTTCAAGTGATTCCCCTGCCTCAGCCGCTCAAGTAGCTGGGATTACAGGTGCCCACCACCATGCCCAGCTAATTTTTGTATTTTTAGTAGAGTCGGGGTTTTACCATGTTGGCCAGGCTAGTCTCAAAACACGACCTCAAATGATCCACCCGCCTCAGCCTCTCAAAGTGCTGGGATTACAAGCGTGAGCCACCACGTGAGCAAGGGGAAGTTTTTAAATTTACCACTTTTTAACAATTCCATTTAGGAAAGTTCAGTTGAGCTGTTGGACTTGGACAACTTCGCACCTCTCATCTTTGTCCTTGTCATCTAGTCACCTATACCATTACCTCCTAAGCAGGGACATCATGGGTACCATGAAGCATTCATGCGTGATGGCATTTCTTTGCTTCTCATTTCTTCATGTGTTTGACATTTCTCCTAGCTCCAAACTGGACCAGCTACCTTTCCTATGAAATCTAGCAGTAGCTGTGGGATAGACATGGTTGCTCTTTTCATCTTTTTAGATTACCCATTGCTTCTCTCGAAATCCTAGTACATGATTTTTTTTTTTTTATCCTATGTAGAGAAATCAGGAAAAAACAAATTCTACAAAGAATTTGAAAGATATTATTTCAGGCCAGGTGTGGTGGCTCATGCCTGTAATCCCAGCACTTTGGGAGGCTGAGGCAGGTGGATCACTTGAGGTCAGGAGTTCAAGACCAGATGGGCCAACATGGTGAAACCCCATCTCTACTAAAAAGACAAAAATTAGCCAGGCATGGTAGCAGGCACCTGTAATCCCAGCTACTTGGGAGGCTGAGGCACAAGAATCGCTTGAATCTGGGAGGTGGAGGTTGCCGTGAGCCAAGGTAGCGCCACTGCACTTCAGCATGGTTGAGTGACACTCCGTCTCAAGAAAAAAGTCATTTCAATGACTACCTCAGGAGATTCATAGGTATCTGACCCACATCTGAGATGGGATTTGCATTGCATTTTAGCTATGATGAGAACAGATATTTAATATCTTCGAAGATTAAAAGCATACTGTGATAACATGGAAATCTTGGTGGGAATTCAGTCATTAGTGAGAATGTTTTGCGTTAAGTTCAAACCAGCCTCAACGAAGCTGATGTGAGGGAAGGGAAAGTGAACTCTAGAGCAGGGACAGAAGGAAGATGCTCCAGTGCAGATCAGGAAGGAGCAGGGGGTGAAATGTTACAAATTCTAGAACTCAGAGAGCTGAAGGTAATTACTTCCTTTTCAAGTTGTGAAACATGTTAACCTGTGGTAAAATACTTACAAGATGATAATTACCATCTAACCGTGTTGAAGTGTACAGTTCCGCTGTGTGAAGTATATTCATGTCATTTTTTTTTTTTTTTTTGAGACGGAGTCTCACTCTGTCACCAGGCTGGAGTGCAGTGGTGGGATCTTGGCTCACTGCAACCTCTGCCTCCTGGGTTCAAGCAATTCTCCTGCCTCAGCCTCCCGAGTAGCTGGGACTACAGGCGTGCATCACCATGCTCAGCTAATTTTTGTATTTTTAGTAGAGACGGGGTTTCACCATGTTGCCCAGGATGGTCTCCATCTCTTGACCTTGTGATTCACCCGCCTCGGCCTCCCAAAGTGCTGGGATTACAGGCGTGAGCTACCGCACCTGGCCTTTTTTTTTTTTTTTTTTTTTTTTTTAAGACAGAGTTTCAATTTTGTTGCCCAGGTTGGAGTGCAGTGGCACAATCTCAGCTCACCACAACCTTTTCCTGCTGGGTTCAAGTGATTCTCCTGCCTCAGCCTCCCGACTAGCTGGGATTACAGGCATGCACCACCATGCCTGGCTAATTTTGTATTTTTAGCAGAGACAGCGTTTCTCCATGTTGGTGAGGCTGGTCTCAAACTCCCGACCTCAGGTGATCCGCCTGCCTCGGCCTCCCAAAGTGCTGGGATTACAGGAGTGAGCCACCGTGCCAGCCTCATGTCATTCTTGTGTGTGTGTGTGTGTGTTTGTGTGTGTGTGTGTGACAGAGTCTCATTCTGTCGCTCAGGCTGGAGTGCAGTGGTGTGATCTCGGCTCACTGCAACCTCCGCCTCCAGCTTCAAACGGTTCTCTGCCTCAGCCTCCCGAGTAGCTCGGATTACAGGCGCCCGCTGCCATGCCCGGCTAATTTTTGTATTTTTAGTAGAGACGGGGTTTCACCATCTTGGCCAGGCTGGTCTTGAACTCCTGACCCCGTGATCCACCTGCCTCGGCCTCCCAAAGTACTGGGATTATACGCATGAGCCACCGTGCCCAGCCGTCATTCTTATATTATTATTTCCTAGGTGTCTTTCCTGAAGACTATCTTCCAGTCTGAAAATGGACATGATGGATCCACAGATGTACAGCAGAGAGCCAGGAGGTCCAACCGCCGTAGACAGGAAGGTATGGCTCTGTTGGAGTCCCCATAGTGTGGAAATGAGTTTGCCCTGGAAAGGGAAAGAACAGCTTCTTGCCCTCAGGTTTCTCACCTTCTCCTCTCCTCACTCTCACCAAGGGCTGAGGTCCATTTGTATGCACACAAAGAAAAGAGTTTCTTCCTTTCCAGGAATTAAAATTGTCCTGGAAGCCATCTTTACTTTATGGAGACAGGTGGAAACCAAAGTTTGAGCTAAAATCCATAAGATGAAGGTGACAACAAAAGTCAACCGTCATGACAAAATCAATGGAAAGAGGAAGACCGCCAAAGAACAGTAAGATGTGCCTTGACACAAATACTGTTGTATGAACCATGTGCCAATCAAAGTAGACAACTGTAAAGTCCTTGAGAATATTTTCTACAATATTTGTGGTAAATTCAGTGGGTTCAAAATTGAGTTTGTCCTTTCTGCTTCATTAGTTTAAGATGTATAATTCCTTTCCCTTCCTACATTCTTGTTTGTAATTTTATGGGGGGAAGAGGAGATGCTAGTACTGGCATTGGTTTTCCTTTCTCTCTCTTTTTTTTTTTTCCTGAGATGGAGCTTTGCTCTTGTTGCCCAGGCTGTAGTGCAATGGCACAATCTCAGCTCACTGCCTTTTGGGTTCAAGCAATTCTCCTGCCTCAGCCTCCCAAGTAGCTGGGATTACAGGTGCCCACCACCACGCCCAGCTAATTTCTGTATTTTTACTAGAGATGGGGTTTCACCATGTTGTCCAGGCTGGTCTCGAACTTCTGACCTCAGGTAATCCACCCGCCCCAGCCTCCCAAAGTGCTGGGATTAGAGGCGTGAGCCACCACACCCAGCCTTTTTTTTTTTTTTTTTTTAATTTTGAGATAGAGTCTCGCTCTGTCGCCCAGGCTGGAGTGCTATGGTGCAATCTTGGCTCACTGCAACCTCTGCCTCCCAGTTTGAAGCAACTCTGCCTCAGCTTCCCTACTAGCTTCGATTACAGGTGTGTGCCACCACATTCTGCCAATTTTTTTTTTTTTTTTTTTTTGAGACAGAATCTCACTCTGTCACCCAGGCTAGAGTGCAGTGGCATGATCTTGGCTCACTGCAACCTCCGCTTCCCAGGTTCAAACGATTCTTATCCCTCAGCCTCTTGAGTAGCTGAGACTACAGGCATATGCCACCATGCCCGGATAATTTTTGTATTTTTAGTAGAGGCGGGGTTTCACCATATTGGCCAAGCTGGTCTAGAACTCCTGACGTCATGATCCGCACACCTCGGCCTCCCAATGTGCTGGGATTACAGGCGTGAGCCACCGTGCCCAGCCCAATTTTCATATTTTTAGTAGAGACAGGGGTTCACCATGTTGGCCAGGCTAGTCTTGAACTCCTGACCTCAGGTGATCTGCCTACCTCAGCCTCCCAGTGTGAGCCACCGCACCCAGCCTGGATTGTTGAATTCAATGCTTAGGTCACCTCCAGATTCATTTTCACAGTCTTTCATGTTTTGGTCATATTACATTGTATTTTGCTGCCATATGACTGATCTTTTGTTGTTAAATGTGAGATACTTGTTAAAAAATATTTAGCAATGAATTGAGGCCTAGTAGCATGTTATCTTGCTGCAGAAGAGATGGGAGTCTACTTCTGGGGGATGGTCAGGGGTCCTCCATACAGGCTGCAATTGAGGTCGTCGGTGCAGGCTCAGTCCCTACAAAGGCCAGGGTATTTCCTGTCCACCTCTATTCTGATGCATGACTCTTCTGGGTCTCAACCAGAGCCAGTGGACTTCAGTATGGGTCGCTTTCATTGGCAGACCCTCAATCCACTTGTTTTCCATCTAACCCCACGCATGTGTGCAAAAGCTGCTCTGCTTCTTTGCATCTCAGTAGTTCCTTCTGGAATTCAGCAATGAAACTCAGGGAAATGGGTTCCAAATGCGAGGCTGACTTTCGTCCTGGGTTTCCTTCTTCTCCGTCTTCACCTCATGTCTGTTTACTGCCATGTTAGCAATTTGATGTATTCAATCATGGGTTTTATATTCTGTTTGGTGTCCCCCATTGTTCTCATCGGAGATCAGAAGCTTCAGATGCACTTATGTCAACTCAAGAGTAGAATGCTTCCTTAGCTTCCCTCCAGAGTCAGGTTTTGTGTTTCTAGTTCCCAAGTGCACAGCAGGAGTAGTGATGTCCTCACTGGCTTCTCATTTGCATTAAACTGTGAGCTTCTTTAGCGTGGGGACAGGACCCTGCTCCCATTGCATTCTCAGCACCTCACCACACACTGCTTGTTGGAGGCCACTCCAGACAGCATGTGCTGAAGGATGCCCTGTGGTCAGAAACAAGTTCATTAACTTTCTCTTTGAAGTGTTTTCGTCCCTGTTTCGTAGCGTTCTGGGAGTTTTACACATCCTTCCTGTAAAACCAAGTATCAGGTGAGATCCTTAGGATCAGGACCATGAATCACGTGGTGTGAGGGCAACACAGCAAACTTACCCTTTTTAGGCCGTTTCCTTTTTCTGCCCTCAATCTCTGTGAACTGAACCTTGTTAAAGTCAGTCAACACCAGGGTGGATGGTTTGCCGTTGTCACCTATTTTCAGGACATAACACCCTGACTTAGGAGCCATTCCAATCATTTCTAATTCAATAGATGCGCCCAGCATTCAGATTGCCTTTTCAGGATCTTTAAAGTCGATGACAAGAGTTCCAGTCCTGAATCATGGCAAAGTGCAGTAGTGAACTGCGGGGTTAATGACACCATATTCTGGAAGGATCTCTCTATGGCTGATGGTCTCAGTTCCGGCATCAGCCTCTGACTGAGAATCAGGTCTCACACAGGAGGAGTCAGATGAGGAGCAATCCTCTGCTTCCGATGGAGTTAGTTGTGTGAATTGGTGAGGTCTGGTTTTTCACACTGAACTAAAATGAGCTTTTGCTGTGTCAAGCACAAGACTGACCCCAGAGACACACATAGTGCACCTCATAGAAGCTTTTAATAGTCTTTATATTTACTAAAGAATAGGACTAACTATGGAACTATGAAGATGAGCTGGAAATGACAAGTGACTTGCCAGCAGGCCAGAGTGTGATTTTTTTTTGTCCCTCAATGGGAGGTGTCCATTCTTCCTTCAGTTGTGAGAATCAGTTGGTTCATTTATGGGAAGGTTGCAGGGGGGGATCTTTGAATCACAGCCTTCAGATGCCAGAAGGGCAGAGGGAATCCCACACGGGCTGGTGGATCATGTGTGTGCATTTCTCTCCCTTCTAGTCTGAGGAAACTAAGCATCAAAGAACGTGAGCATGCAGAAAAGGAGAGGCAGCTATCAGAGGCAGAGGAAAATGGGAAATTGGATATGAAAGAAATACACACCTACAAGTGAGTTCAGAAACTGAACCCCACCCTCTTGGGAAACGCCCATTGGAGTGTTGTTTTTAACCTTTGTACAATGTTTAGACCCAGTAAATGCATAAATAGAAACAAATGGTCAGAAGACATATCGTGAGAGAGAGAGAGAGTTCACAAAACAGAAAACAAAGTACCTTAATATTTACCAGTGACCAAAAGATGTGAAGCAGCAAAACGTCTCCTGACCCCATTGCCAGCTAGACTGTGTGGAAACTCGGTTCATACCAGCCATTCTAGGGGTGGGGTGAGTTGTTGTCATCCTTAGGAAAGTGTGTTGTTGTAGGATCAACCACATCCTTCAAAAGGACTATGCCTGTTTATAAGCCCAGCTGTTTCTGCCCTGTGAAACGCGGTAAGGATATTAATACAAAGAGAATACAGCTTTACGATAAAAGATACTCAATGAAGGATGAATTAGGGATATACTGAGAATGGGGAAGGAAACTATCATCTCAGAAGTCAGCAGGCAGTAAGCGAGAGGAGGAATCAATATAGCAACAGTTTGGATCAGACTGTACGGTTTTTTGGTTTTTGTTTTTGTTTTTCTGAGATGGAGTCTCGC
Source organism: Pan troglodytes (assembly GCF_028858775.2). Lineage (NCBI taxonomy): Eukaryota > Metazoa > Chordata > Mammalia > Primates > Hominidae > Pan > Pan troglodytes. The sequence continues at coordinate 4,718,828 of NC_072416.2, read as the reverse complement.
TGTGTCACCCAGGCTGGAGTGCAATGACGTGATCTTGGCTCACTGCAACCTCCGCCTCCCAGGTTCAAGTGATTCCCCTGCCTCAGCCTCCCGAGTAGCTGGGATTACAGGTGCCTGCCACCACGCCCGGCTAATTTTTTGTATTTTTAGTAGAGATGGGGTTTCACCGTATTAGCCAGGATGGTCTCAATCTCCTGACCTCGTAATCCATCCGCCTCGCCCTCCCAGAGTGCTGGGATTACAGGCGTCAGCCACCGTGACCGGCCCAGACTGTACTCTTACAGCCATCTGAAATACGTTTTCTAGGTAGAGATAGATTGTGTAAGGGTACAGTTGTGAGGATAACAGAAACATGGCAGATTATTTAAAATCATCCTGAAAGTGGTGCTTTATCTGATGAAAGTGATTGTAATCCATAGGGAAATGTTTCAACGTGCGCAAGTGTTGCGGCGGCGGGCAGAGGACTACTACAAATGCAAAGTAAGGAGCTTCCTCCCCGCAGCTGCAGGATAGTTCAGTGCTGATGCAGATGATGCCATGGCCCTTAGACTCTCTCATCATTCAATTTCTCATGTGTTGGCTTTTTCAGATCCCCCCTTCTGCAAGAAAGCCTCTTTGCAACTGGGTAAGTTTGCTTGTTTTCCTTGCTTTTGGACATAGTCTGCCAGGTCAGGACATGGATACATTTTTCTCCCTACGGCTCTGTGCTCAAGCCCTGCAGAGGGAGATGGCAGAGAGAAAGGCTGCCTACAAGCATCACAGTCCCATCCCTGTTGGTAACCGTGTTGTGCAAAAACACCTTCATCCCCACCCAGTGGGGCCCCGATCTAATATTCTAAGTGTCAGAGGTTCCGTATTTGTAATAGCAAATGGGCCCTGACTGTAAATTAGTGAAGAGTGAATGTAACTTATTACCCACAGGGACAATTCCAAATGAAGGCCTTAAATGATGCTCAGCTAAGCTGGTTCTTGTGTGGCCTCTGTACCTTCAAAAGCTGCCGAGTCCTATGATTACACGTGATGGGACTTGTACACTTGAAGTGAAACACAGTTTTAAAACTTGCTTTGTTTAGAATTCCCACCTCATTTTTCCATGGACAAAAGTATCCTTTATGTCCTAGTGCACTTACAATTTGGTATTACCTGGGAGTGAAAAGAAATATTACAGCCATCCCTAACTGACTTCTTGAGGTAAGATTGTTCTGTCAGAAAACCCTCTCCCAGTCCCCCTGCAGCTCTTCAGGAATCCACATCTCTCCAGAGCTCTTTGTTCTCATGGGTGGCACCTCCAGAGTGAAGAAGATTCTTTGTCAAGAAGGGAAACAGAGGGGAAATGAGAGGGTCCTGCAGGCAGAGCTGGAATCAACTTCCACTCTGCCTCTTGCAAGCTGTGTGACCCTGGGCACAATTTCTCCTTCCTCTGGAAACCTCTGTTTTCTTGGATTTGGAGCAGGGTGGTCGCACTGACCTTGCAGAGTTCTGAGAATCAGAGACAGAACATAAAAGGCCTGGAAAACATTCTCCAAAAAGAAGCTGCAACATGTGTGGACAATGGGCTTTTCATGCCTCTCTTACTGTCTCTTACTGTCTGTTGACCTGGTGCAAGAAACATGCTCTGGTGATGGCTGTGAGGGAGGAATGAGGATAGACATAGACAGTCCTGTGTCTCAAACATGCTTCTGTATTACTCTGTTATGACTCTGTCTTCCCTGGGGCAGGACCCCAGCCTGCCTACATTTGCAGACAGACACAGTGGCATGTGGAGACAACAGTGTGTCCCAATGACTTTTCTTTACCCCCCAGCTGTCGGCAGTACTCAGTGGAAGGGTGATATTATGACACTGATACTGCTATTTTGAAACCTGGAGGATGGAAAGGTGCAAAAATCTATCACCAGCAACAGAAGGTGCAGACTGTGTTGGTGGCGGTAATTTTGTCCATCAAATGAATATGTGTGAAAACATTCCCTCCTTTGGCCCTACAGGTCAGAATGGCGGCAGCGGAGCATCGTCATTCTTCAGGATTGCCCTACCAGCCCTACCTCACAGCTGAAACTTTAAAAAACAGGATGGGCCGCCAGCCACCTCCTCCAACTCAACCACGTTGTATAATTCATAGCACCCTGAGCCTCAAGACACCTCCCAAGTGTCTGCTCCATCCCCTTCCACCCTCAGCTCCACCCTCAGTGGATGATAATCTCAAGACACCTCCCGAGTGTCTGATCACTCCCCTTCCACCCTCAGCTCCACCCTCAGTGGATGATAATCTCAACACACCTCCCGAGTGTGTGCTCTATCCCCCTCCACCCTCAGCGGATGATAATCTCAAGACAACTCCCGAGTGTCTGATCACTCCCCTTCCACCCTCAGCGGATGATAATCTCAAGAAACTAACAAAGAATAAATAAATAATATAAAAATAAAATGAATACTGCAGTCCTTATGTTATTGCTTTGTTTCAATATCTGGTATGATTGCCTGAGGGACCTGAGGTTTTTAATCGTAGGGTTTTTTTTTAATCTTTAGAAGTGGTTGGTTATGTAAAATATTATTATTTGGTTTTTTTTGAGACTGGATTTTGCTCTGTCACCCAGGCTGGAGTGCAGTGGCTCGATCACAGCTCACTGCAGCCTCAACCTCCTGGGCTTCAAGCAATCCTCCTGCCTCAGCCTCCCAAGTAGCTGGGATCACAGATGTGTGCCACCACGCCTGGCCAATGTTAAAAAATCCTTTAACTTTTTTGTAGAGATGCACCCCTGGACTCAAGCGATCCTCCTACTTGTCCCGACCACCAGCCTCTTTCTGGTAAACATTTACACTGTTTATTATCTGATGCCATTTCTATCTTCTTCCTTGTCGTCCAGACATCAAAGAATTAGGTTTCTTCAGGGTTTTCTTTTTCAAGTGCTCAGTGTTAAAGATCACTCACATTAGGGCCAGACACCACGGCTCATGCCTGTAATCCCAGCACTTTGGGAGGCCGAGGCGGGCAGAGCACTTGAGGTGGGGAGTTTGAGACCAGTCCAGCCAACTTGGTGAAACCCCACCTCTACTGAAAAAAATACAAAAATTAGCTGGGCGTGATGGTGCATGCCTGTAGTCCCAGCCACTTGGGAGGCTGAGGCATGAGAATCGCTTGAACCCAGGAGGCAGAGGTTGTAGTGAGCCGAGATCACATCAGCACACTCTAGCCTGGGTGACAGAGCGAGACTCTGACTCAAAAAATAAATTAAAAAAATATCACTTACATGAGATATACCCAAGGGGTGTCTATAGAGAGTTGGAAGCAGTGGTTATTGCAACAGGGGCACGGAAGTCATCTGGCTATGCCAGGATGCCGAGGGGATACTTGGGGTGGGTGGCATGGTGCTGCTGGGGACTCACCGCACAGGATGCTCTGATTGACGCACTGCCAGGAGTAGCGCTCTGTCTTGGGGCTGCAGCCGGCCTCCTCAGCTCGAGTGTAACAACAGTCATGGCCATGGCAGCACCTGCGGATGTCACATGGGCAGGACAGCAGGTGGGTGAAGCTCTCTCCTGGCCCTCCTCTCTTGCCAGGACCATGGGTGACTGAAGACCCCCAGGGAGGCACAGCATCCTCTTATCTAAGATTTTTTTTTTTTTAAGAGACAGGGTCTTTCTCTGTCACCCAGGCTGGACTGCAGAGGCACAATCATAGCTCACGGCAGCCTTGAACTCCTGGGCTCAAGCGATCCTCCCACTTCAGTGTCCCAAGTAGCTGAGACTACAGGCACACGCCAGCATGCCCGGCTGGTTTTTTAATTTGTATTTCCTTTGAGACAGCGTATCTCTCTGTTGCTCAGGCTGGAGTGCAATGGCTCAATCAGCTCACTTTAGCCTTGAACTCCCGGGCTCAAGTGACACTGCCACCTCAACTTCCCAAGTCTGCTACTACAGGAACACAAACTCCTTTTTTAAAATCTTTTGTGGATATGGGGTCTCACTACGTTGCCTAGGCTGGTCTCGAACTCCCAGGCTCAAGCAGTCCTCCTACTTCAGCCTCCCCAAATGCTGGGATTACAGGTGGGAGCTACTGTACACCTGGCCTTATCTAAGCTGTTTCCCTGAAAATCCCCGTCTTGGGTAATGATTCCATTGGCCCCACCATGCCCTGTCCTGCCTTCCTGGCTGTGCCCAAGCTTGGTCCCTGCCTGCCTGCCTGCCTCACTCTCTGGGTCTCGAGCTCCTGTGACACATGACTCCTCTCTCTTCCTGGAGTGATCCAAGCCCTGCCACTTCCTGACTTTGCCCACACTGTACCCTCTGCCTGGGGCAACTTCATGTCTGCCCATTGTCCCTTAGGCCTCAGCCCAGGCACAAGCCCCTGCCTCCGGAGGTCATCCAGGCCTCACCAGGCTACACCCTCTCGTAAAATTGGATTCCCTCCCTTCAGGGCAGGTTTATAATGAAATCCTCCTCAGAGGCCAGGTGCGGTGACACCCATCTGTAATCCCAGCACTTTGGGAGGCTGAGGTGGGAGGATCACTTGAGGCCAGGGGGTCGAGACCAGCCTGGGCAACATAAGAGAGACTCTTGTCTCTATAACAAATTTAAAAATTAGCTCACCAGGCCAGGCTCAGTGGCTCATGCCTGTAATCCCAACACTTTGAGAGGCCGAGGCAGGTGGATCACGAGGTCAGGAGTTCGAGAGCAGCCTGACCAACATGGCAAAACCCTGTCTCTACTAAAAATACAAGATTAGCCAGGCATGGTGGCACGCACCTGTAATCCCAGCTACTCGGGAGGCTGAGGTAGGAGAATTGCTTGAACCCAGGAGGTGGAGGTTGCGGTGAGCCAAGATCACGCCATTGCAGTCCAGCCTGAGCAACAGAGCAAGACTCTGTCTCGAGACAATAAAAACACACACAAAATTAACTCGCCATGATGGCACATGCCTGTAGTCCTAGCTACTTGGGAGGCTGAGGTGGGAGGATTCCCTTCAGCCCAGGAGTTTGAGGCTGCAGTGAGCCACTGTGATTGTGCCACTGCACTCTAACCTGGGCAAAAGCGAGACCCCAGGCTAGAGTGCATGATTTTGGGTCACTGCAACCTCCACCTCCCAGGTTCAAGTGATTCTCCTGCCTCAGCCTCTTGAGTAGCTGGGACTACAGGCATGTGCCACCACGCCTGGGTAATTTTTGTATTTTTAGTAGAGACAGGGTTTAGTAGAGACCACGGTGAAACCCCGTCTCTATTAAACAAATCTCTACTAACCCCATCTCTACAAAAAACAGCTGGGCGTGGTAGTGCACACCTGTAATTCCAGCTACTTGGGAGGCTGAGGCACGAGAATCATTTGCATCTTGGAGGCAGAGTTTGCAGTGAGCTGACATCACACCACTGCACTCCAGCTGGGATGACAGAGCAAGACCCTGTCTCAAGAAAAAGAAAAAGGAACAAACAACAGCAACGACAACAAAAAAACCTCTGTGTCAATCACAGCCTTCAAGCTAGGGGAGAGGCAGCCGAATTCTGCCCTCTGCTAACTAACTATAGCTTTGTGGAAATGGGTGAGTGGCGTGCCCTTGTGAGCCTCAGTGCCCCATCTGTAAAATGGGCATAACTGTCATGCCCATCTTTAAGAACAGCCTTGGGGGTAAATGAGTGGAAGTCATGGAAAGATCTCAGCCCACAACCTTCCACAGAACAGACGCTCCTCACACAGTAAGTAGCAGGAGTGCAGAGGCCGCAGGCATGAATCCAGCCAGACTGCCTGGGTTCAAGTCCCAGCTCCCACGTCTTGGTAACTATGTGGCCTCAGACAAGTTACTTAATATTTCTTTTTTTTTTTTTTTTTTTCAGATGGAGTTTTGCTCTGTCACCCAGGTTGGAGTGCAGTGGTGTGATCTCGACTAATTGCAACCTCTGCCTCCCGGGTTCAAGCAATTCTCCTGCCTCAGCTTCCTGAGTAGCTAGAATTACAGGCACCTGCCACCACACACAGCTAATTTTTGTATTTTTAGTAGAGACGGTGTTTCACCATGTTGGCCAGGATGGTCTCGAACTCCTGACGTCATGATCTGCCTGCCTCAGCCTCCCAAAGTACTGGGATTACAGGCGTGAGCCACCGCACCTGGACATGTTACTGAATATTTCTGTGCCTAGGTTTCTTCATGTGAAATGGGATTGTTGTGAGATCACAAAGAGATTCCCAGGGCAGTTCCTAGTGCTTAGTCTGGCTGCCTTTGTTTGTGTGTGTATGTGTGTGTGTGTGTGTGCGCGCGCACGTGTGTGTGTTTAATACAGAGACAGGGTCTCACTCTGTTGCCTAGGCTCGTTTCACACTCCTGGGCTCCAGTGATCCTCCTGCCTCGACCCAAAGTGGTGGGATTACAGGCATGAGTCAACACACCTGGTCACTTTATATTATTATTATTTTTTTCTTTTGAGACAGGGTTTGGCACTGTTGTCCAGGTTGGAATACAGCGGTGCAATCTCAACTCACTGCAAACTCCGCCTCCCGGGTTCAAGCAATTCTCCTGCCTCAGTCTCCCGAGTAGCTGGGATTACAGACACCTGCCACCACACACAGCTAATTTTTGCATTTTTAGTAGAGATGGGGTTTCACCATATTGGCCAGGCTGGTCTTGAACTCCTGACCTCAAGTGATCTGCCCGCCTCGGCCTCCCAAAGTGCTGGGATTACAGGAGTGAGCCACCGCTCCTGGCCAATTTTTTAAGGCAACGTTTTCAGCCCATGGCCAGGGTAAGGCGCAGCTGGTACCAAGATCTGGCTTCACTGGCCATGTTATCCAAGAGGCCTCTGCCTGCCTGCAAAGTAGTACTGCACACTGGGATCTCCCTGGACCAAACCCCAGCTTCAGTTTTGGGTACTTCCTCATAAGGCTTGACTACCCCAGAGTGTGAGGGATTTTGTAGCCTGGTCCCAGGCATGCACTCACCAGTCAATGGCATCGCAGGGCTGGCCATGGCCTCCCAAGCCACAAAAGCAACCATATTTCATATAGGCGATGGGAGTTCAGGGACCAACACAACCCACAATTCCTGCCAGTTCCAGGATCCCACGTCGGTGCACACATAATATCCTGGAGGCTGGGGGGTAAACAAAGGTGACAGGCTGCAGGTCAGGGCTTCCCAGACCCCTGGGAAGGGCATGAGCCTGAGAAGAGCCTAGGTATTACAGCCTGGCTGTCTGGGTTTGAATCCTACTTCCTAGCAGTGTGACCTTGGACAAATTCCTAACCTCTCTGGGCCTTGGTTTCCTCATCTGTGAAATGGGGGATAAGCTGACTTCAACTCATATGAATGAAATGAGATAATGAGTATAAAGCCCCTGGTGCATGAAAAGGCTATTATAATCCGGCTGGGCTCAGTGGCTCACACCTGTAATCCCAAGATTTTGGGAGGCCCAGATGGGCAGATCACCTGAGGTCAGCAGTTCAAGATCAGCCTGGCCAACATGGTGAAACCCCATCTGTAGTAAAAATACAAAAATTAGCCGAGCATAGTGGTGCACGCCTGTAATCCCAGCTACTAGGGAGGCTGAGGAAGGAGACTCACTTGAACCTGAGAGGCGAAGATTGCAGTGAGCCAAGATTTTGCCACTGCATTCCAACCTGGACGACAGAGCAAGAGTCCCAAAAAAAGAAAAAAAAAAAAGGCTAACTATTATAATCAAGGTCCTCAAGGTAGCCAAGGAGGGAAAAGAGTCGTGCATGAAACCTTTGTCCAGTTCCCTGTGTTGGGCACTCGGCATCATATAAGCCTACAGGTGTCTGTCACCAAGGTGGGCTGCTCTGTGGCAGCTCCCAGGCCCTGGCACTGCCCTGTGCTCATGACTTTTCCTCCAGACTCAGGCTCAGGGCCCTTGGTATCTCCTCTTATTTTCACTGCCAGATAGGAAGGCCCCTTGGCCTGAGCCCAGCCATTTTTCTAGATCCTGGCACAGCTTGGACATGTAATGGTGCCCAATGCATGTGACTGGAACCCCTGCATTGGACATGTAGGAAACGAGGCCAGCCAGGAAAGGTAACCCCACATTCCCACAGCCAGCAGGAACTCAAGCAGAGGCTTCAACCCAGGCTTCTGACTTGCAAACCAGTGCTCCTTCCTCCTTACACAGTAACAACAGGGGAAGGTGGCCTTCCAGGTTGCCAGAGCCGAGTGGTACCAGCAATAGAGTGGAAACTCACACACAGGCTTGCCTGCTTCCTGGGTTAGGTTTAGGGTTTATACGGCTCCGGGAGGTTGATGCATTGTGTTTGATCATCCCTTTTTTTTTTTTTTTTTTTGAGACAGAGTCTTATTCCTGTTGCCCAGGCTGGAGCACAGTGGTGTAATCTTGCTCACAGCAACTTCTGCCTCCCAGGTTCAAGCAACTGTCCAGCCTCAGTCTCCTGAGTAGCTGGGATCACAGGCGTGCCCCACCACACCCAGCTGATTTTTGTATTTCTAGTAGAAACCGGGCTTCACCATCTAGGCTGGGCCGGTCTCAAACTCCTGACCTCATGTGATCCACCTGCTTTGGCCTCCCAAAGTGCTGGGATTATAGGCGTGAGCCACTGCGCTCATCCTGATCATCTTGTCTCTCTTTTTTTTAATAGAGACAGGGTCTCACTCTGTCACCCACACTGGAGTGCAGTGGCACAATCATAGCTCACTGCAGCCTCCAAATCCTGGGCTCAAGCGATCCTCCAGCCTCAGCCTCCAGATCCTGGGCTCAAGCGATCCTCCTGCTTCAACCTCCAGACATACGGGCATGCACCACCATGGCCAGCTAATTTTTAAAGTTTTAGTAGATCTGCGGTCTCACTATGTTGCCCAGGCTGGTCACAAACTCCTGGCCTCAAGTGATTCTCCTTCCTTGGCCTCCCAAGGCGCTGGGATTCCAGGCATGAGCCACCATGCCCAGTCTCATTTCTATATTATCTAGAACATGTTTTCATCACACTGACTTTTTTGAGAAGTCCAGGCCAATTTTAAATTCCATTTTGTCTTTTTATCAGTGGAAAAGTAGCATATTTATGTTGCACGACAAAGATGAATCAAATAGGAAGAAAATGTAAAACACATTTGGGGCCAGGCACAGTGGCTCATGCCTGTAATCCCAGCACTTTGGGAGGCCAAGGCGGGTGGATCACCTGAAGTCAGGAGTTCCAGACCAGCCTGACCAACACGGAGAAACCCTGTTTCTACTAAAAATATAAAATTAGCCACGCATGGTGGCGCATGCCTGTGATCCCAGCTACTTGGGAGGGTGAGGCAGGAGAATCACTTGAACCCGGGAGGCAGAGGTTGCAGTGAGCCGAGCTCGTGCTATCACACTCCAGCCTGGGCAATAAGAGTGAAACTCCGTCTCAAAAAAAAAAAAACCACGAAAATAAAACGGCATTTAGAGTTGAAAGTTTCACCTTCCTCTCTGGATGGTGAGTCCTCACTCTCCCAGCAGCCCACGCCTCTGCCTCAAACCTCCATGGCTCCCACGAGTCTGGATAAAGCTAAGGAGTCTCACTGCACCTCAAGTCCTGGGGGTAGTCAGCCCCTCTCACCCCTCCCTCATCCTCTCACACAAGAGTCATTTACTGTCCCTCCAGTTATGCCCAGTCACGCAGACACTCTGCTGCTCAAATGCCCTCACCCCATCCTCAGCCTGCTCCCAGGTCACCTCCCTCCAGAATCCACCTTGCCTGCCAGGTGGCCATAGGGACCCTCGCCATAGTGTCTGCTTGTGGCAGTGCCCTCCAGCCTGGGGGGTCTTCCAGAGCAGATATCTGGCCAAGCACAGTGGCTCATGCCTGTAATCTCAGCACTTTCAGAGGCCAAGGCAGGTGGATCACCTGAGGTCAGGAGTTCGAGACCAGCCTTGCTAACATGGTGAAACCCCGTCTCTACTAAAAATACAAAAATTAGCCAGGTGTGGTGGTGGTGCATGCCTGTAGTCCCAGCTACTCAGGAGGCTGAGGCAGGAGAATCTCTTGGACCCGGGAGGTGGAGGTTGCAGTGAGCCGAAATGGTGCCACTGCACTCCAGCCTGGGCAACAGTGAGACTCTGTCTTAAAAAAAAGAAAAAGAAAAAGAGCGGAGCTCTGATATAAGCTGCCCTGGCACACAGTGAGCTTCCAGAAATGGTCCCTTGACCTCTAAATCCACCAAGACCCAGGGAACATGCCCTCTCTGAGCACTCTGACAATGTCCCAGTCCCAACACAGTACCCTGAAGCTGTCCCCAAAGTTTCCCCTGCCACACTCCCTGACCACTCTCTGGTATCTCAGAGCCCTAGCAACAGCCCTATAGAGGGAGGGTTCTAGGCATGGGGCAGGCATGAGCACTGTGCTTATAACCAAGCAAAATACTCCCTCTGTGCCAACATAGGTGGGGCAGGTCACGCTGGGGTCTGTTTGCCCTGTCTGCCCGCTGCAGCCTCCTCGGGGAGGGCCAGGGTTGTCTGTGCATCCTGTGAGCCCCAGGGTCTATGTGCACATATGTGTGTCTGTGCCTTTCTCTCTCTCTCTCTCAGTGTGTGTGTGTGTGTGTGTCCCCCTAGTGGTATCTCAGTATTTTTGCCTGTGGGAGCAGCACACCGTGAGCTGCACACCTGAGGGCCAGGTGAGTCTGGGGCTGGTCCTGTGCCTGCACATCTGTGTGCTGGCGGTGTCTGCATAGTACTCTGTGGCTACATGTATCTGTGCACCCCAGAAATGGGCAGTCACCCAGGAGACCTCTCTACAGTGACCCCAAAGGATGGATAGTGGGATAGGGACAGTATGTTTTTTTTTTTTTTTTGGTCACAGGGGTTTGCTGTACAGGGGCACAATATATTCTTCTCCCACACCCAAGCCGGGCCCTTTCTGCCCCTGCTCCTCCCACCCTCTTGTGTCTCACATCTCAGGGACAGGTGGAATGAAGGATAAGTTTGCGGATCCCAGATCAGGACAACCGGGAAGCTTCCGGGCTGCTGGAGAGGGTCACAGCCGGTTAGGGGAGGGAGCCAGGACAGGACTCTGTGGCCCTGGGGAAGGGCTAGGCTAGTTCTGGGTCCCCGGGAGGAGTGAGTGGGGGGCCCTGCAGAGGGCTGGGACCCAGAGTGTGGGTGAGCATTAGAAGAGCGAGCTGGGGGCTCTAGGGCAACTAGGAACTTGAAGAGGGATGGGAGGCAGGGCTGCTGGCTCCCTAGGAAAGGCTGGAGGAATCCCAGAATGCCTGAGTTCCGTGAAAGCCCCTTCCTCACTCACCCTCGCCGGACCCGGGGCCAGGTCCAAGCAGCAGCAGCAGCGACGGCAGCCACAGGAGCAGCATGATTGGCAGGCACACAGGTAGCGGCCCCATCGGAGGGTGACAGAGGTGGGACGATGCTGGCACCCTCTGGGATGGAGGCAGCAAGCCCGGCGGACAAACACCCCAGCTGCCATGCCCCAGCCCAGCCCCCGACCTCACCTTCCCTTGGGGCCCAGGCGGAGCCAGCTAGGGGCAGGCACCTGGGGCGGCGCAATGGCGTCCTGATCTCTGCATCTTGGTCACTGAAGGGGCTCGAGAGGCTGCGGGGCACTGGGGACAGGACTGGGAGTCAGGCCCAGGGAAGTCTCCTCGGAATAAGGGAGGAAAAGGCCCTCTTTTGATGTTATTATTCCCCCAGCCCCTCCCCCTCTCACCTGGGCACCCAAAGGGGACAGAAGACTTGGAGGAGGGGTAGTCCTGAATTTACTTTAACATTTTATTTCATTTGGCCAGAAACGAGGTGGCTCACGTCTGTAATCCCAGCACTTTGGAAGGCCGAGGCTGGAGGATCACCTGAGGTCAGGAGTTCAAAACCAGCCTGGCCAACATGGCAAAGCCGTCTCTACTAAAAACACAAAAATTAGCCGGGCGTGGTGGTGCAGACCTACAATCCCAGCTACTTGGGAGGCTGAGGCACAGGAATCGCTTGAACACGGAAGATGGAGGTTGCAGTGAACCAAGATCACTCCACTGCACTCCAGCCTGGGTGAGAGCCAGACTCCGTCTCTTTCTCTCCTTCCCTCCCTCCCTCTCTCTCTCTGTCAGTCTAGAGAGAGTTGATTGTCCCCAGTCAGTCTCTCTCTCTCAGTCGAGAGAGAGAGAGAGAGAAAGAGAGGGATGGAGGCTGGGCACAGGGCTCACGCCTGTAATCCCAGCACTTTGGGATACCGAGGCGGGTGGATCACCTGAGGTCAGGAGTTCGAGACCAGCCTGGCCAACATGATGAAACCCTGTCTCTACTAAAAATACAAAAAATTCCCGGGGTATGGTATTGGGCGCTTATAATCCCAACTACTCAGGAGGCTGAGGCAGGAGAATCGCTTGAACCTAGGAGGCAGAAATTGCAGTGAGCCAAGATCGCACCACTGCACTCCAGCCTGGGCAACAAGAGTAAAACTCTGTCACACACACACACACACACAGACACAGACACACACACACACACACACACGCACAAAAAAAAAATTAACCAGGCATGGTGGCATGTGCCTGTAGTCTCAGCGGCTCAGGAGGCTGAGGTACAAGAATCGCTTGAATCTGGGAGGTGAAGGTTGCAGTGATCCAAGATCGCGCTATTCCACTCCAGCTGGAGCGAGAAGACCGAGACTCCATGTCAAAAAAAAAAAAAAAAAAAAAAAAAAAAGTCTCTGTCTCAAAAAAAAAAAAAAAAAATCATAAAAACCAGAAGTCTTGATCTGTGATCTTGGGAAAAGCTGTTCACATCAAGGATGCCATCTTCTTCCGGTGAAAAACTTCCCTCTTGTGAGATTATGAAGCCAAAGTTCAAGGTCCTGAAGTTTTGCTGTAGTGTGGATGGCAAGGACATTCTATGTCTGATGTTCTCAGAAGATCCAATCTTCAGGTTCTAGATTGTGAAGGAATTGATTGTCCCCAGTCAGTGAGCCATAAAAAGCTTTCAGTATCTGGTGAAAATATACCGTACCATAGATCTACTGTTATAATATCAGCCCTCTTGCATGGGAAAGCAACCAGAAAACATGCATTGAAAATGACAATTGACAATTGAAATGTTCAAATTGCCCATGAGGTAGCCAAATGCACCTGAAGCTTTGATTGTCTTCCCAGGAACATGGATTTGACAAACAAAACATTGGTTATGAACTATTTTAGCAATTTATAAGTCAGCATAGAAATACATATTTAATTTGGATCATTTTATCTTTTCCATGATGAGTCATGGAATGCAGAGCCTTTTATTTTTCTTTTTTAGACAAAGTGTCGTTCTTGTTGCCCAGGTTGGAGTGCAATGGCGCTATCTCGGCTCACCGCAACCTCTGCCTCCTGGGTTCAAGCGACTCTCCTGCCTCAGCCTCCTGAGTAGCTGGGATTACAGGCATGAGCCACCACGCCCGGCTAATTTTTTGTATTTCTGGTACAGATGGGGTTTCACCATGGTGTCGATCTCCTGACCTCGTGATCTGCCCACCTTGGCCTCCCAAACTGCTGGGATTACAGGCTTGAGCCACCGTGCCCAGCCTAATTTCTGTACTTTTAGTAGAGACGGGGTTTCACCATGTTGGCCAGGATGGTCTCCATCTCTTGACCTCATGATGTGCCCGCATCGGCCTCCCAAAGTATTGGGATTACAGGCGTGAGCCACCACACCCGGCCCCTCCTTTTTTTGAGATGGAGTTTCACTCTTGTTGCCCAGGCTGGAGTGCAATGGCGTGATCTCAGCTCACTGCAACCTCCACCTCCTGGCTTCAAGCAATTCTCCTGCCTCAGCCTCCCAAGTAGCTAGGATTACAGGCATGCCCCACCACACCTGGCTAATTTTTTTTTTTTTTTTTTTTTTTACTAGAGATGGGGTTCCACCATGTTGGTCAGGCTGGTCTTGAACTCTTGACCTCAAGTGATCCACTCACCTTGGCCTCCCAAAGTGTTAGGATTACAGGCTGAGACTACAGTTTCCTGCAATCATGTCCTGCTAATTTTTATTTTTAGTAGACACAGGATTTCTACGTGTTGGTCAGGCTGGTCTCAAACTCATGACTTCAGGTGATCTGACTGCCTTGGCCTCCCAAAATGCAGGGATTACAGGGGTATATTTTATATTTAAAGCATATTTAACAATTAAGGGCCAGGCTCAGTGTCTCACGCCTGTAATCCCAGCATTTTGGGAGGCTGAGGTGGGCGGATCACCTGAGGTCAGAAATTTGAGATGCACAAGAGCGAAACTCCGTCTCAAAAAAAATATATATATATATATAAAATATACATTATGGCCGGGCGTGGTAGCTCATGCCTGTAATCCCAGCACATTGGGAGGCCGAGGCGGGCAGATTACCTGAGGTCAGGAGTTCGAGACCAGCCTGGCCAATATCATGAAACCTTGTCTCTACTAAAAATACAAAATTTAGCCAGGCGTGGTCGTGTGCACCTGTAATCCCAGCTACTCGGAGACTGAGGCAGAAGAACCGCTTGAACCCAGGAGGTGGAGGTTGCAGTGAGCCGAGATCGCACCATTGCACTCCAGCCTGGGCAACAAGAGCAAAACTCCATCTAAAAAAATATATATATATAGATACACATATACGTATATATGTGTATATATATGTATATATGTATATGTATACACACATTATATGTAATATCTACTTTTAAATATAAACATAAATATTATAAAGCTTTTATTGCAATTGTTCATTTTAGAAACTTCAGAAAATACAAATTAGTAAAAAGAAGAAAATAAGTCTGTAATACCACTTTTAAGGACTTTTTTGAAAACCTCTAGCTTTTTTTTGAGATAAATTTACATATGAAGACTTTTTAAAAAAAATCATAATGATGACTTTTTCATAGGACTGTGTAGGATAAAGCTTGTGAAATGTCTATTTAACATATTTTGTAATATATGAAAATTTCAGCTAAACTTGTTCTATAGCATCACATGGCTTCAATATATTATTAGAAAATCATTCCATAAACAATGGTTTGGTATATAGTTTCAACAATTCAAGGCTGGGCAAAGTGGCTCACGCCTGTAATCCTACCACTTTGGGAGGCCAAGGCAGGCAAATCGCCTGAGGTCAGGAGTTCAAGACCAGCCTGGCCAACGTGGTAAAACCCTGTCTCTACTAAAAATACAAAAATTAGCCGAGCATGGTGTCAGGCGCCTGTGATCCCAGCTACTCAGGAGGCTGAGGCAGGAGAACCACTTGAACCTAGGAGGCAGATGTTGCAGTGAGCCAAGATCTTGCCACTGCACTCCAGACTAAGCGACAGAATGAGATTCCATCTCAAACAAAATAAATAAATAAAATAATTCAGCAGGATGAGGTGGCTCATGTCTATAACCCCAGCACTTTAGGAGGCTGCAGTGGGACTACTGCTTTTGCCTGGGAGTTCAAGACCAGCCTGGGCAACATAGAGATACCATGTCTCAGAAAAAAAAAATTAATTAAAAAAAAAGAATTCATTGATGATTCTGTATTTACAAATATATTCCTGCATCATTTGTTCATGGTAACCAGGAAATTGCGATGCATAAATACATGCTGTCATTTCCAAAGCTGCTGTCTTCCAGAATTGGTACTGATTCTAGTAGACTTTTCATTCTGGTGTTAAAAATGTAATTAATAGGAATGTCTTCTACCTAATAGCTTTTCCCCCAAAACTCCCCAACCCCCTCACTCCAGAGGCCTTAAGTAGTCTAATTTAATCAGCTTAGTCTGAAATATAGTACTACCTAGGCATCTTGTTGGCCTAGTATTTCTTACTCTTTTATGGAATGAACTGTGCAATTGTTTTGTGTGCTTAAAAGGTATTCTAGGTCAGGTATAGTGGCTCACACCTGTAATCCCAGCACTTTGGGATGCCGAGGTGGGTGGATCACCTGAGGTCGGGAGTTCGAGACCAGCCTGGCCAACATGGTGAAAACCCGTCTCTACTAAAAATACAAAAATTAGCCAGGTGAGGTGGTGTGTGCCTGTAATCGCAGATACTCAGGAGGCAGAGACACGACAATTGCTTGAACCCAGGAGGCAGAGGTTGCGGTGAGCTAAGATTGCACCACTGCACTCCATTCTGGGCAACAGAGTGAGACCCTGTCTCAAAAAATAAAAAATAAAATAAATAAATAAAAAATAAAAGGCATTCTAATAAAGTTATTGGTTTTTTTTTTTTTTTCAATTCCAGAGTGGACTGATGTACTGGCCCTTTGTACAGGTAAGTTCCGCCTACTCAGTAATATGAACTCAGGGCTTTGGTTTCCATGTGGCCCTAACGGACTCTCTCTCTGTTCCAGCTGACCAACTTCAGCCTTGTTCCTGTTCAATGGAGAACAGCTTATGCTGGAGTCTGTGGTTTTCTCTGGGCCACCTTCATCTGTTTTTCCCAGCAGAGTGGTAATGGCACATTCAAGTCAGCTTTCACCATTTTATATACAAAGGGGACCACTGCCACAGAACGGTCCCCGGAGAAATGAGAAGTCAAGGACTCTCTTAAAGGGACCACATTTTTGACCTAAAATGCACAGAATTGCCTGCAGACAAAATATTTGATGTGCCAATTATGCCCTTCATTTTGAGGAATTACTACTATTTATACACCCACTTCTAAAAAAATTATCAATGATTATTTTGGATAGTATTCAGACATTTTTTCCTGTTCTAGTCTGAAATATTACTTCTCTAATATTTTGGTTAATATGAATAATAGTGGCAAAGTGGCATTTTAGAATAATTAATATTTCTAATATTTTAACACAAGTTTCAGGAAACTTGGTTTTGATTGTTTACATTTCTATTCTAAAATCTCAGGTTATCTCCTGAACACTTTTGGGCAGATGAAGTTTTATACCAAAAAACAGTTCTTAGAGTGAATTTTAATTTACATAGAACTCAATTGAAATGAAGATTTAATAACCAGATTTCTTTCTCCAAAACATACACAATTTGTTATTTTAGTAAATACCTTTTTTTTTTTTTTTTTTGTGGTGGAGTCTTGCTGTCTCCCAGGCTGGAGTGCAGTGGCACGATCTCGGCTCACTGCAGCCTCCACCCTCTGGGTTCAAGCTATTCTCCTGCCTCAGGCTCCTGAGTAGCTGGGATTACAGGCACGTGACACCAGGCCCAGCTGATTTTTGTATTTTTGTTCGTTTGTTTTTGTTTTTGAGACAGAGTCTCGCTCTGTCACCCAAGCTGGAGTGCAGTTGTGAGATCTCGGCTCACTGCAAGCTCCGCCTCCTGGGTTCACGCCATTCTGCCTCAGCCTCCCAAGTAGCTAGGACTACAGGCACCTGCCACGATGCCCAGCTAATTTTTTGTATTTTTAGTAGAGATGGAGTTTCACCATGTTGGCCAGGATGGTCTTGATCTCCTGACCATGTAATCCACCCACCTCGGCCTCCCAAAGTGCTGGGATTACAGGCTTGAGCCACCACAACCGACTTTTTTTTTTTTTTTTTTCTTGAGACAGAGACTCACTCTGTCACCCAGGCTGGAGTGCAGTGGCATGATTTCGGCTCACTGCAACCTCTGCCTCCTGGGTTCAAATGATCCTACTGCCTCATCCTTCAGAGTAGCTGGGATTACAGGCATGTGCCACCATGCCTGACTCAGTTTTGTATTTTTAGTAGAGAGGGCGTTTTGCCATGTTGGCTAGGCTGGTCTCTGTCCGGCCTCTGAGCTCAAGCTAAGCCATCATATCCCAGTGACCTGTACGTATACATCCAGATGGCCTGAAGCTACTGAAGATCCACAGAAGTGAAAATAGCCTTAACTGATGACATTGCACCATTGTGATTTGTTACTGTCCCACCCTAACTGATCAATGTACTTCGTAATCTCTCCCACCCTTAAGAAGGTTCTTTTTAATTCTCCCCACCCTTGAGAATGTACTTTGTGAGATCCACCCCCTGCCCGCAAAACATTGCTCCAAACTCCACCACCTATCCCCAAACCTGTAAGAACTAATGATAATCCACCACCCTTTGCTGACTCCTTTTTTGGACTCAGCCCACCGGCACCCAGGTGAAATAAACAGCCATGTTGCTCATACAAAGCCTGTTTGGTAGCCTCTTCACGCAGACACATGAGACAGTCTCCAACTTCTGGCCTCAACTGATCCACTCTCATTGGCCCCCCAAGGTGCTGGGATTATAGGCGTGAGCCTCCGCACCTGGCTCAGTAAGTACATTTTTTATTATCAAAAAAAGAGTAGTGTATGGTTGGCATATTCTGTGTAGAATGTATTTTCTTGATGTCTTCTATTTTTATAATTTCTGAGTTAAGTACTTTTTAATGAATGCTTTTTAGTTTTGGGCAGATTCAGTTGACTAAAGCACCTCATTTCCCAGATACATGAAATAAAATACTTGGTTTCTTTTCCAATTTCACACTGATGTTATTTTGTGAAAATCAGTGCTTTAAGATAAATCTTTATACTTTAAGGTAAACATGAGAAACTTGATCTAATATTTAATATTTATTCATTTCTACACTTTATTAACTTCTACACCAGCAGATTTAAAAATTATGTAACTATTTCAAGAAGTTCCACTTGGACGTAGTGGTTCACGCTTGTAATCCCAGCAATTTGGGAGGCTGAGGTGGGAGGACCGCTTAAGGCAAGGAGTCTGAGACCAGCCTGGGCAATACAGCAAGATCCCATCTCTATTTTAAAGAAAAGTTTCACTTTGGGAGGCCAAGGCGGGTGGGTCACAAGGTCAGGAGATCGAGACCATCCTGGCTAACATGGTAAAACCCCATCTCTACTAAAAATACAAAAAATTAGCCAGGTGTGGTGGTGGGCACCTGTAGTCCCAGCTACTCGGGAGGCTGAGGCAGATGAATGGCATGAACTCGGGAGGCGGAGCTTGCAGTGAGCTGAGATTGCGCCACTGCACTCCAGCCTGGGCGACAGAGCAAAAAAAAAAAAAAAAAAAAAAAAAAAAGATTAAAAGATCAGAAGACAGGAGGATCAGAAACACTGAAGTTTTAAGAAGTGGGTGGCCAACAGTGTCGGCTGATACAAGGAATACAAGGCTTAAAAAAGTAAGTCCACTGAGGCTGGGCTCAGTGGCTCACACTTGTAATCCCAGCACTTTGGGAGGCCGAGGCGGGCAGGTCACCTGAGGTCAGGAGTTCAAGACCAACCTGGCCAACATGGTGAAACCCCGTTTCTACTAAAAATAAAAAAATTAACCAGGCATGGTGGCAGGTGCCTGTAATCTCAGCTATTTGGGAGGCTGAGGCAGGAGGATTGCTTGAACCCAGGAGGCAAAGGTTGCAGTGAGCCCAGATCACACCACTGCACTCCAGCCTGGGTGACAAGAAGGAGACTTTGTCTCAAAAAAAAGTCCACTGAAATCAGCATGTAAAAAAAAAAACATGGGTAACCTGTCACGGTAATTACTACAGTGATAAGAACAGTGGACTTAAATGTGAATGAGAAATGATACAGCGCAGTCAGCTGGAACAAAAACAACAGATGACAATTACTGCCCTTACTTTGAGTCAGAGACTGTTCTAAGTGCTTCTTGCATATTAGCTCATTGAATCCTTAAGTATTTCCATGTTTAAAGCCAGGCACAGTGGCATGCACCTATAGTCCCAGCTTTTTAGAAGGCTGAAGAGAAAGGATCATTTGAGGCCAGGAGTTCGAGGCTGTAGTGCACTATGATCACACCTGTGAATAGCCAGAGCAACACAGCAAGACCACATCTCTTAAAAAACAAAACACTCCATATTTTTTTAAATCTCTATTGTTTTCTTGGTTTCACACAGTGGAAAATAGAGGCAGAGAGGTTAAAACAATTTGCTCAAGATCACACACTGGATAATAAAATTGGAATTTCATTCCAGGCAATCTAACTACCACTGCCGTGGTAATAAACCATTCTCTTCAAAACTGGGCAGTAAAGCAAGAATGGTGAAACAAAATGTATTAAGGTTTTACTACATGATAGGTGTATCTCAAACCTGGAAATGCTGAATCAGTGGTTTTTTTTTTTTTTTTTTTGGTTTGTTTTAGCTTTAAAGAGACAAGAGAGTTGCATGCAGCATGGAGGAAAGAGGTAGTAACCTAATAGAAAGGAAGCATTAGAGCAGGGTTTCCCAGCCTCAACACTGTTGTCATTTGGGGCTGGATCACTCTTGGTTATGGGACGCTGCCCTGTGCACTGCGAGATGTTTAGCAGCATCTCTGTCATTCAACCACCAGATGCCAGTAGCACCCTTTCCTCCCAATTGTGACAAAAATATCTGCAGCCATCATCAAATGTCTTCTAGGGGGTAAAACTGTCCCTGGTTGAGAACCACCAGATTAAAGTAAGGGAGGACCATGGAGAGAGCAAGTTCTGGAGGACAGAATGGGACCCAAAGAGCAAACTATGTCTGTATAAAGAGGCGATAATTTTGCTAATGATCAAACACAAAATTAATTACCTTTATGTCTGGATCTAACAGCTGGTTCTTCAACAACTCAAAGTCATTTGTTTCGCCCTTAACAAGAAGGGGAAAGAATTAAGTTATGCTTTTGTTTCCTGTTTAGTATCAACAGCAAGACTTTTAACCGTACTTTAACATCAGATGAAATTATAAAAGGAACACTAACTTTCACATGTCAATTGTGGATTATAAAATCATGACTACAAAAATTTAAACACTCATGTTAGTGCAGCCAGAGGGCTTGGAAAAAGGAAAATGATAAACTACATTTAGATATACTTCTGTATTGACATTTGAATATAATAGTTGATACTCCTGCGAATTCTCAAAAAGCATGAGGGAAAAAAACAGCCAGCTATAATGATCTAATTCAGGAGGATCTAAAAAAGTATTCACTCAAATATGGATACAAATGGATATTACATATCAACATATGGTTACTTAACATTTTCCCTCTACTGCTGAGATATAGTAGAAATGCTTCTAAACTACCACAAAAACAAAAATCCCTATTCAGAGAACTGGTTTACTGTCCCAAAGTAATGCTTAGGTAAGTTCCTCAAAAAATAAAATGCTGTAGGCCAGGCATGGTGGCTCAAGTCTGTAATCCCAGCACTTTGGGAGGCCGAGGCGGGTGGATCACAAGGTCAGGAGTTCGAGACCAGCCTGGCCTTTAGTAGAAACCCCGTCTCTACTAAAAAAAATAAAAAAATTAGCCAGGTGTTGTGGTGCATGCCTGTAACTCCAGCTATTCAGAAGACTGAGGCAGGAGAATTGCTTGAACCTGGGAGGTGGAGGATGCAGTAAGCCGAGGTCACGCCACTGCACTCCAGCCTGGGTGACAGAGGAAGACTCCAACACAAATAAATAAATAAATAAAATGCTGTAATTGTTTTTAATTCTAGCACTTGCTAAAGTTAAAAGATGCTTGGTAAATAAAGCATTTGAAGAGGTGAAACCTCAGTAAAGACATTATTACTCTCTCATTATTACCTGTGAAATGGGCCAAGGTGGGGGAAAAAAAGGACACTATTACTCTAATTTTGCACTGACGGCATCATGCTATTATTAAATATTTGATTTCAACTGGTATCTTAATTAATCTTGCTATTTCTATTGGTCTTTAGTATAACAGCAATAGTTGTATTCTGACCTGACCAAAAGCAAACCTCACACACTATCTCCTCTTACTTTTTTGTACTTCAGCAAGACTTCTGTCACAGTTCCACCAAACCGAACAGTTTTTCTTGGGGGAGAATTGAAAAAATCATTCTCTAATGCACGCATATTTGAAATCCTGTGGAACCAAGATCAACAAGCTATTAAGTTCATGAAAATAATAAAAATTATAATAGCCAACATTTATTGAACCAACGTAATTCAGTGGGACTATTGTTAAGGCCTCTTTACTGGTCTCCCTGCTTCCACTCTGAACCAACAATCCCTCCTTTGCTCAGCAACCAATAACTGTGTTCCCACTGCACTTACAGTAAAAATCCAAATCTCTCAGTGTGGTCTTTAAGATCCTACATTAATCTGGCCCCTGCCTACCTCTCTCACCTCATCTCCAACAACTTGTTTTACTACAGCCATCATGTCTTTTCTGCTCTTCAAACAAGCCAAGCTGTTTCTCATTTCACTTACTGTTCACTCTATTGGAAATACTCTTTTCCCAAATCTCTACGTGGCTGGATTTTTTTTTTTTTTTTTTTTGAGATGGAGTCTTGCTCTGCTGCCCAGGCTGGAGTGCAGTGGTGTGATCTCGGCTTAACTGCAACCTCCATCTCCCGGGTTCAAGCAATTCTCCTGCCTCAGCCTCCTGAGTAGCCGGGATTACAGACACCTGCCACCATGCCCGGCTAATTTTTGTATTTTCAGTAGAGACGAGGTTTCGCAAGTTGGCCAGGCTGGTCTCGAACTCCTGACTTCAGGTGATCCGCCCGCCTTGGCCTCCCAAAGTGCTGGGATTACAGGCGTGAGCAACCGCGCCCGGCCTAGATTTTTGTCTTCATTCAAGTGGAAGCTCAAATGACAGATGTCTTCCCAATGAGAAATCTCAAACGCTCCTTCTCTCCCTTCTCCCTCCCCCATTACCTTGTTGTATAACTGAAATCACCGTGTTCGTTTATTTATTGGCCTATGTACTGCCTTTCCCCCCATGCTGTAAGCTCTGTAGAAAGCAGGGACATTAGTGTCTTTGGATAAACCACTGTCCCCGGTGTTTAACACAGTAAGCAGGAGCTCGATAAATATTATGAATCATATTACGCTAATTGTTTTACAAGGTTTGCTTCACTTACACATAGTAAATTAATGAAAAAACATAGCATCCTAATGACTCTGAAGGTTAAACGCCAAGAGTGCTATGGGGGTTAGGGATTTTAAAAGTGGAGAAAAATAAAGACTGCTAAACAAATACGTGTGTCGAAACAAATTTCAAACAAAAAAGATGTAATATTCAATTTGCCACGAGTGACAACATTCGGCTGATAACCCACATAGCCCAGGGAAATCCCTTCCAAATTTGGACGAAGAAGAGGGAAGGAAGAGGGGTCAAGGCGCAGAAGGCAGTCCCCAGGCCTGGGAAATGACGAAGAGACACGGTCGGGAAAGGGGGCCTCCAGAACAGAGAACATACTCACTTTTCCAGGCCCCACCCATGTCTATTACCCAGTTAGGAGGAATGAGCTCATTTCTGTGAACGTGAGATGACCCTCGACCCCGTGCTCCTATCACACGCCATTAGCTTTGTCCCACATCCTTTCAATCCGCTCCTCTAAGCGCGGTCCTGAGCTTTGGTCCCAGACACGCAGAAGGAAGCGGCCTGAATCTTACCGAGTCCTCGACGCGCCCAGCGTCTTGACTGCAGAGGACGAAGCGGCCGCATCTCCCGGCAAACGCGTGTGAAGCAGCGGTGCCGCCATTGGGCCGAACTAAGGCGACCGCTGCGCCTCAGGCCGGATGCCCAGCTCCTTCCAGCCACAGCCTCTGTCCCGGAAGTTGCGCGTGCCAGCGCAACCTTCAGCCAATCAGGGGCCCCCGTGGGGCGGGCGTATGCTCTCGGCGGGCTAGAGCGCCGCTAAAACCCGCTCCTCGTTCTACTTGGAGGACCAGTTCCAGCCAGCGCGAGTGCGCGAGTATAAGGAGAGACGGGAAGGACCGGCTCCATCCAGCCCTGAGGATCCCAAAGAAAGGGTGGAAACACCCTGGATGTGCTAAGCTGTGGCCGGGTACACTCAAGTGTTAATTTTTTGGAGTCAAAGCCTCCCTCAGTCAAATCGAAGAAACTGAAGCACTTGTGACTGACCCAGATCCTCACGGAGGAAAGGGGATTCGAACCCGGCTGACCCAGGAGCCTGGGCCCTATACTCAGTGCAGCATTCTCACAGACACCCAAGATAACGTTATCCTCGTGGAAACGAGCTCGACGAAGTGACCTACCCCAGAGCCTCAAGGCTGTGATGATGCTGGCATGAGAAACAACAGGAGAGTTACCAAGAGGTGTTACCCCCTTGACTTTATTTATTTATTTATTTTTTTCTTTTGAGACCGAGTCTTGCCCTGTTGCCCAGGTGGAGTGCAGTGGCGTGATCTCAGCTCACTGCAACCTCCGCCTCCCTAGTTCAAGCAATTCTCTTGCCTCAGCCTCCCAAGTAGCTGGGATTACAGGCGCATGCCTCCACACCCGGCTAATTTTCGTATTTTTAGTGGAGACGGGGTTGCACTCTGTTGGTCAGGCTGGTCTCGAACTCATGACCTCAGGTCATCCACCCGCCTCGGCCTCCCAAAGTGCTGGGATTACAAGTGTGAGCCACAGCGCCCGGCCAAACTTAAATTTTTAAAAGAGGAACAGAAGTCAGCCAGACCAACAAAAGAGCGACTGGTGTTCCAAGCATAGGAAACAGAGGCCAAAACCTCGGGACTGTGGAGGATGTAGAGGGAGAGCAGGGGCTGCCCCTACTCTCAGGGAGGGGGAAAGTTTGCAACTTTGGAAACTGTACAGGCCTATCAAAAATACAAAAATATCCAGCCTGGGTGACACGGTGAAACTCCATCTCTACAAAAAATTTAAAAAATAAAAATAATAAAAATTATCTGGGTGTGGTGGCACACACCTGTAGTCCCAGCTACTCAGGAGGCTGAGGATTGCTTGAGCCTGGGAGATAGCACCACTGCACTCCTGCTTGGGCAACAGAGTGAGACCCTGTCTTGAAATAAATAAATAAATTTTTAAAAATGCATATGTATGGGCCCGGCGCAGTGGCCCACGCCTGTTATCCCAACACTTTGGGAGGCCGAGGCAAGTGGATCACCTGAGGCCAGAAGTTTGAGACCAGCCTGGCCAACATGAAAAAACCCTGTCTCTACTAAAAATATAAAATTAGCCAGGCATGGTGGCAGTGCCTGTAATCCCAGCTACTTGGGAGGCCGAGGCAGGAGAATAGCTTGAACCCAGGAGGCAGAGGTTGCAGTGAGCCAAGATCATGCCATTGCACTCCAGCCTTGGTGACGAGAGAAACTGTGTCTCAAAAAAAAAAAAAAAAAAAAGGTGTGTGTGTGTGTGTGTGTGTGTGTGTTTATATGTATCTCTCTCCAGGAGTTCAAGACCAGCCTGGGCAACATATGGTGGTGCATACCTGTAGTCCCAGCTACTTGAAAACTGAGGAGGGAGGATCACTTGAGCCCTGGAGGTCAAGGCTGCAGTGAGCTGTGATTGCACCCTTGCACTCCAGCCTGGACAACAGAGCTAGACCCTATTTCACAACATAAAATACAGCAATTTGGTTTTTTTGTGTTTTGTTTTTTTTTGAGGCAGAGTCTCGCTCTGTCACCCAGGCTGGAGTACAATGTCGGGATCTCGGCTCACTGCATCCTCTGCTTCCCAGGTTCAAGCGATTCTTGTGCCTCAGCCTCCCCAGTAGCTAGGATTACAGGCATGCGCCACCATGCCCAGCTAATTTTTGTATTTTTAGTAGAGACAGGGTTTCACCATGTTGGCCAGGCTGGTCTCGAACTCTTGACCTCAAGTAATCCGCCCGCCTTGGCATCCCAAAGTGCTGGGATTACAGGCATGAGCCACCATGCCCCGCCAGCAGTTTCTTAAACATAAACCATAGCTCTGTTTTGCAACAGTGTAAAATCAGTAACTCTCTTTCCTGAGTCTCTATTTGGTCCTTACTGAGTTCCTTGGGATTGTTGGACAGGAATCATCTGTGTCTCAAGGACAGAGGAAATAATTGCACCCTAGCTCACAAAGATACTTCAAGATAACTGTTCAAATGAGAATCTCCTCTTCACTTCCAAGGCAAAGCAAAGCAAAAACAAAAAGCAACAACAGCAAAACAGCAATCTGACAATTATCTGTTTTGTTTTGTTTTGGTTTGAGACAGGATCTCATTGTCTAGCCCAAGTTAGAGCGCAATGGCGCGATCACGGCTCGTTGCAGCCTCGGGCTCCTACAGCTTATGCAATCCTCTCACCTCAGCCTCCCAAACCCACACCACCAAGCCCAGCTAATTTTTTATATTTTTGGTAAATACGAGGTCTCACTTTGTTGCCCAGGCTGGTCTTGAACCCCCGGCCCAAGTGATCCTCCCACCTTGGCCTCCCAAAGTGTGTCTCCCCACCTACACTCCCATTCTTTCCCTTAAAAAAAGTCTGAGTCTGGGTGCAGTGGCTCACACCTGTAATGCCAGAGCTTTGGGAGGCTGAGGCAGGAGGATAACTTGAAGCCAGGAGTTTGAGACCAGCCCAGGCAACACAGCCAGACTCCGTCTCTACAAATAACACTTTTAAAAAACGTACCCAGCATACCCAAAGGACTATAAATCATGCTGCTTTAAAGACACATGCACACGTATGTTTACTGCAGCATTATTCACAATAGCAAAGACTTGGAACCAACCCAAATGTCCAACAATGATAGACTGGATTAAGAAAATGTGGCACATATACAGCATGGAATACTATGCAGCCATAAAAAATGATGAGTTCACGTCCTTTGTAGGGACATGGATGAAATTGGAAATCATCATTCTCAGTAAACTATCGCAAGAACAAAAAACCAAACACCGCATCTTCTCACTCGTAGGTGGGAATTGAACAATGAGAACGCACGGACACAGGAAGGGGAACATCACACTCTGGGGACTGTTGTGGGGTGGGGGGAGGGGGAGGGATAGCATTGGGAGATATACCTAATGCTAGATGACGACTTAGTGGGTGCAGCGCACCAGCATGGCACATGTATACATATGTAACTAACCTGCACATTGTGCACATGTACCCTAAAACTTAAAGTATAATAATAATAAATAAAAAATTAAAAAAAAAACAACTTACCCAGGCATGGTGGCACGTGCATGTAGTTCCAACTATTTGGCAGACAGAGGTGGGAGAATCACTTGAACCCAGGAGTTGGAGGCTGCAGTGAGCTATGACTGCACCACGACACTCTCTGGCCTGGGTGACAAAGCAAAATCTCATCTCTTAAAAAAAAAGGGGGAAAAAAAGCTTGACATGTATAAAATAATATGTTAATGTAAGTTATAAGAACATAATGGGCCGGGCGCAGCGGCTCCTGCCTGTAATCCCAGCACTTTGGAAGGCCGAGGCAGGCGGATCACGAGGTCAGGAGATCGAGACCATCCTGGCTAACACGGTGAAACCCCGTCTCTACTAAAAATACAAAAAAAAAAAAAAAAAAAAAAAAAAATTAGCCGGGCATGGTGGCGGGCACCTGTAGTCCCAGCTACTTGGGAAACTGAGGCAGGAGAATGGCATGAACCCGAGAGATGGAGCTTGCAATGAGCCGAGATCGTGCCACTGCACCCCAGCCTGGGCAACAGAGTCAGACTCCGTCTCAAAAAAAAAAAAAAAAAAGAGCATAATGAACACCTGTGAACATATCACCCAATTTAAGAAGCCGAACATTAACTAGGACAATTGACACTTACTGTGTGCTGCTCTCGGATCCCACCTTCTACCTGCTTTCCTCCCAAAAATAGTCACCATCATGATTTTTAAAAGTCATTTTAGTTTTCTTTGCATAATTACCATATTTATACTCCTAAACAATGCACTATATTTACTTTTATTTGTCTTTGCATTTTATAAAGTTATCTCCATGCTGTATTATACTGCTGTTTGTTTTCAACATTATGCTTTTTCTTTTTTTTTTTTTGAGATGGAGTCTCCCTCTGTTGCCCAGGCTGGAGTTCAGTGGCATGGTCTCCCGCCGTCCTCCCACCCCTGCCTCCCAAAGTGCTGAGATTATAGGCATGAGCCACCGCGACCAGCCTGAATATTCTTGTATCATGTCCTGATGTATGTGTACAAGTGTTTTTCTAGGGTGGAACTGTTGGGTTGGAGGGGGCACAAAAAGCTTTTAGGAAAGGAGAAAGGAACAAATTGAATATCTACGATTTTTTTTTTTTTTTTGAGACAGAGTGTCACTCTGTTGCCCAGGCTGGAGTACAGTGGCACAAGCTCAGCTCACTGCAACCTCTGCCTCCCGGGTTCAAGCGATTCTCCTGCCTCAGCCTCCTGAGTAGGTGGGACTACACGTGCCTGCCACCACACCTGGCTAATTTTTGTATTTTTAGTAGAGATGGGGTTTCTCCATGTTGCCCAGGCTGGTCTCAAATGCCTGGCCTCAGGTGATCTGCCTGCCTCGAACTCCTAAAATGCTGGGATTACAGGTGTGAGCCATCGTGTCTGGCTACTATTAGTGTTTCTATTTAGAAATTGTTCATCTGGATCCTCCCTACCTGTCAGCCATTTGCAATACATTTGTTGAGCATAAAGAGTGACCTTCTTGGCCGGGCGTGGTGGCTCACACCTGTAATCCCAGCACTTTTGGAGGCCAACATGGGTGGATCACCTGAGGTCGGGAGTTCGAGACCAGCCTGACCAACATGGAAAAACCCTGTCTCTACTAAAAATACAAAATTAGCCTGGCATGGTGGCACATGCCTGTAATCCCAGCTACTCGGGAGGCTGAGATAGGAGAATCACTTGAACCTGGGAGGCAGAGGTTGTAGTGAGCCGAGATCACCGCCATTGCACTCCAGCCTAGGCATCAAAACTCCCTCTCAAAGAAAAAGAGCGACTTTCTTGTCCGCAGCAAAGAATCACTGGAAGCCATATGATGCAATATGACCTCCTCTCTCTAGCCAGTGTCGATTGGGTTACAGGAGGGCACCAAGAAGATTTTCAAAGGCTGTGCCAATGTACACTTCCAGCAATATCTTCTTAACCTTGAGTGCAGCTCCTTATTTTCCCAAAGCACAGTTAAGACTAAGGCTGCCAAGTTTTTAAAAAGATTTAAAAGAAACTGAGCATTATACAAGAAAAATACTGGCCGGGCCCTGTGGCTCATGCCTGTAATCCCTGTACTTTGGGAGGCTGAGGTGGGTGGATCACTTGAGATCAGGAGTTCAAGACCAGCCGGGCCAACATGGTGAAACCCAATCTCTACTAAAAATATGAATTAGCCAGGTGTGGTGGCAGGTGCCTCTAATCCCAGCTACTCGGGAGGCTGAGGCTGGAGAATCGCTTGAACCCAGGAGGCAGAGGTTGCAGTGAGCCGAGATAGCAACACTGCACTCCAGCCTGGGCAACAGAGCAAGACTCGGTCTCAAAAAAAAAAAAAAAAAAAAAAAAAAAAAAAGGAGAAAAAGGAAACCTTGAAACTAAATGCATAATTTCCTGTTGTAATTCTTTGGCCATGTCCGTTCTTTGTGGAGCCTCTATTCAGTCAAATTGTCCTGTGGGCCAACTCATCTTGGCAGGATAAAAGCCTCCTTATCCAGTCTTGCCTTCCCCAGAGAAAATAAAGGGGGTGGGGGAGGGACAAAGAAAATTAAGACCCTCCCCCTCCAAAAAGAGAAACAACAAAAAGCATGCAAGGATTAACATGCTATCTGCAAAGTCACCACCCTGCCCACAGTGTGGCCTTTCACTTCACTGAGTAATATATTGTTTGTAATACAACATTGTAATCAGCTTCTTCATTCCAGAACAAAATTTTGCTTTACTATCGTCATATATCCAGAAGACCCATTAAACTGTGTTGTCAAAAGAGCAGCCTTTCTTTAGAGATAAATTTTACAGCTACCCCTAGAGTAGTTCTGTTGGCCAAAGCCTCTTAGTTTGCTAGTGAAAGAAACGAAACCAAGCCAGCTTAAGCAGAAAAGGAGAATTTGTTCTGAGGATACAAATATATAGTAAGGTACCAAAAAAGAATTTATCATTGGCCAATTTGGATAAGGTGCCCTCCTGTAACCCTCCTGTAATCTAATCAACACTGGTAGAGAGATGAGGTGACAGTACACCAAATGGCTTTTGGTGAATCTTTGCTGTGAACTAGAAGGGATTAAGTTATGCTCAACTAATGGTTTGCAAATGGCTGAATGGTAGGGAGGATCCACACGAACAATTTCTAAATAACAAAACCAATAGCATGTATCTCATTTGTCCTTTTTCCTTTCCAAAGAGTCAACAATTATTCTATGCATCAATTATCTTTATAAAAACTACATTCATTAACACAAATGCAAGATCTCAACTATATATCTTTAGTTATATACATGTATACACATACATGTGTATGTATATGTACATTATCCTCAAAGACAACTAATTTAGAGCGTTCCGCATCCCAGTATCTCAGAGAAATACAAAGCAGTTTCTTAGACTTGGCATCATTGAGATTTTGGGCCAACCAGATACTTCTCTGTTGGCTGGGGAGGAGGCTGTTCTGTGCACTGTGGGATGTTCAGCAGCATCCCTGGCCTCTACCCAGTAGATGACAGTAGCACTCCCCTCCTCCCCACAGTAACATTCAAAAATATCTCCAGATGTTGCCAAATGTCCCTGGGGTACAAAACTCTTCCAATTAAGAACCACTGGTATAAACAAGTCAGCTGGGAGTGGTGGCACACACTGCAGTCCCAGCTATATGGGAGGGTGAGGCAGGAGAATTGCTTGAGCCCAGGAGTTTGAGAGCAGCCTAGCCAGAATCTCTGCCTAGCCTAGGCAGATCTCTACAGAAAAATACAAAAATCAGCCATAGTGTTGGTGTGCACCTGTAGTCCCGGCTATTGAGGAGGCTGAGACGTGAGGATCAATTGAGCACAGGAGGTCGAGACTGCAGTGAGCTATGATCTCCCCACTGCATCCCGCAACAGGGACCCTATCTCAAATAATTAATTAATTAATGGAAGAAAGAAAGAAATCCTAGCTTTGTAATTTACTCTCTTACTTTGGGCAATTGCCCTATGTTTCCAGAACTTCAATTTTCTTATGTACAAAATGGGAATAACTATTTGAGCTATTTTAGAGCTATCGTAAGGATCAGAGCACATAATCACAAACCACAAAATATGTCACAGTGTACAGGACAGGGCAGGTTCTCTGTAAATGATAGTATTTGCCCATTTACTTTTCTGTAAATATGAAATATACTAGGATACTTCACGTGGTTACAATCAGGTGGAAACTGACCTATGAGGGAGATAGACAGATAGGCACGGTCTTTTTTGTTTGTTTTTTGAGACGGAGTCTCGCTATTTCACCCAGGACGGACTGCAGTGGCACGATCTCGGCTCACTGCAAACTCTGCCTCCAAGATGCAAATGATTCTCGTGCCTCAGCCTCCCAAGTAGCTGGAATTACAGGTGTGCACTACCACGCCCAGCTGTTTTTTGTAGAGATGGGGTTAGTAGAGATTTGTTTAATAGAGACGGGGTTTCACCGTGGTCTCTACTAAACCCTGTCTCTACTAAAAATACAAAAATTACCCAGGCGTGGTGGCACATGCCTGTAGTCCCAGCTACTCAAGAGGCTGAGGCAGGAGAATCACTTGAACCTGGGAGGTGGAGGTTGCAGTGACCCAAAATCATGCACTCTAGCCTGGGGTCTCGCTTTTGCCCAGGTTAGAGTGCAGTGGCACAATCACAGTGGCTCACTGCAGCCTCAAACTCCTGGGCTGAAGGGAATCCTCCCACCTCAGCCTCCCAAGTAGCTAGGACTACAGGCATGTGCCATCATGGCGAGTTAATTTTGTGTGTGTTTTTATTGTCTCGAGACAGAGTCTTGCTCTGTTGCTCAGGCTGGACTGCAATGGCGTGATCTTGGCTCACCGCAACCTCCACCTCCTGGGTTCAAGCAATTCTCCTACCTCAGCCTCCCGAGTAGCTGGGATTACAGGTGCGTGCCACCATGCCTGGCTAATCTTGTATTTTTAGTAGAGACAGGGTTTTGCCATGTTGGTCAGGCTGCTCTCGAACTCCTGACCTCGTGATCCACCTGCCTCGGCCTCTCAAAGTGTTGGGATTACAGGCATGAGCCACTGAGCCTGGCCTGGTGAGCTAATTTTTAAATTTGTTATAGAGACAAGAGTCTCTCTTATGTTGCCCAGGCTGGTCTCGACCCCCTGGCCTCAAGTGATCCTCCCACCTCAGCCTCCCAAAGTGCTGGGATTACAGATGGGTGTCACCGCACCTGGCCTCTGAGGAGGATTTCATTATAAACCTGCCCTGAAGGGAGGGAATCCAATTTTACGAGAGGGTGTAGCCTGGTGAGGCCTGGATGACCTCCGGAGGCAGGGGCTTGTGCCTGGGCTGAGGCCTAAGGGACAATGGGCAGACATGAAGTTGCCCCAGGCAGAGGGTACAGTGTGGGCAAAGTCAGGAAGTGGCAGGGCTTGGATCACTCCAGGAAGAGAGAGGAGTCATGTGTCACAGGAGCTCGAGACCCAGAGAGTGAGGCAGGCAGGCAGGCAGGGACCAAGCTTGGGCACAGCCAGGAAGGCAGGACAGGGCATGGTGGGGCCAATGGAATCATTACCCAAGACGGGGATTTTCAGGGAAACAGCTTAGATAAGGCCAGGTGTACAGTAGCTCCCACCTGTAATCCCAGCATTTGGGGAGGCTGAAGTAGGAGGACTGCTTGAGCCTGGGAGTTCGAGACCAGCCTAGGCAACGTAGTGAGACCCCATATCCACAAAAGATTTTAAAAAAGGAGTTTGTGTTCCTGTAGTAGCAGACTTGGGAAGTTGAGGTGGCAGTGTCACTTGAGCCCGGGAGTTCAAGGCTAAAGTGAGCTGATTGAGCCATTGCACTCCAGCCTGAGCAACAGAGAGATACGCTGTCTCAAAGGAAATACAAATTAAAAAACCAGCCGGGCATGCTGGCGTGTGCCTGTAGTCTCAGCTACTTGGGACACTGAAGTGGGAGGATCGCTTGAGCCCAGGAGTTCAAGGCTGCCGTGAGCTATGATTGTGCCTCTGCAGTCCAGCCTGGGTGACAGAGAAAGACCCTGTCTCTTAAAAAAAAAAAAATCTTAGATAAGAGGATGCTGTGCCTCCCTGGGGGTCTTCAGTCACCCATGGTCCTGGCAAGAGAGGAGGGCCAGGAGAGAGCTTCACCCACCTGCTGTCCTGCCCATGTGACATCCGCAGGTGCTGCCATGGCCATGACTGTTGTTACACTCGAGCTGAGGAGGCCGGCTGCAGCCCCAAGACAGAGCGCTACTCCTGGCAGTGCGTCAATCAGAGCATCCTGTGCGGTGAGTCCCCAGCAGCACCATGCCACCCACCCCAAGTATCCCCTCGGCATCCTGGCATAGCCAGATGACTTCCGTGCCCCTGTTGCAATAACCACTGCTTCCAACTCTCTATAGACACCCCTTGGGTATATCTCATGTAAGTGATATTTTTTTAATTTATTTTTTGAGTCAGAGTCTCGCTCTGTCACCCAGGCTAGAGTGTGCTGATGTGATCTCGGCTCACTACAACCTCTGCCTCCTGGGTTCAAGCGATTCTCATGCCTCAGCCTCCCAAGTGGCTGGGACTACAGGCATGCACCATCACGCCCAGCTAATTTTTGTATTTTTTTCAGTAGAGGTGGGGTTTCACCAAGTTGGCTGGACTGGTCTCAAACTCCCCACCTCAAGTGCTCTGCCCGCCTCGGCCTCCCAAAGTGCTGGGATTACAGGCATGAGCCGTGGTGTCTGGCCCTAATGTGAGTGATCTTTAACACTGAGCACTTGAAAAAGAAAACCCTGAAGAAACCTAATTCTTTGATGTCTGGACGACAAGGAAGAAGATAGAAATGGCATCAGATAATAAACAGTGTAAATGTTTACCAGAAAGAGGCTGGTGGTCGGGACAAGTAGGAGGATCGCTTGAGTCCAGGGGTGCATCTCTACAAAAAAGTTAAAGGATTTTTTAACATTGGCCAGGCGTGGTGGCACACATCTGTGATCCCAGCTACTTGGGAGGCTGAGGCAGGAGGATTGCTTGAAGCCCAGGAGGTTGAGGCTGCAGTGAGCTGTGATCGAGCCACTGCACTCCAGCCTGGGTGACAGAGCAAAATCCAGTCTCAAAAAAAACCAAATAATAATATTTTACATAACCAACCACTTCTAAAGATTAAAAAAAAACCCTACGATTAAAAACCTCAGGTCCCTCAGGCAATCATACCAGATATTGAAACAAAGCAATAACATAAGGACTGCAGTATTCATTTTATTTTTATATTATTTATTTATTCTTTGTTAGTTTCTTGAGATTATCATCCGCTGAGGGTGGAAGGGGAGTGATCAGACACTCGGGAGTTGTCTTGAGATTATCATCCGCTGAGGGTGGAGGGGGATAGAGCACACACTCGGGAGGTGTGTTGAGATTATCATCCACTGAGGGTGGAGCTGAGGGTGGAAGGGGAGTGATCAGACACTCGGGAGGTGTCTTGAGATTATCATCCACTGAGGGTGGAGCTGAGGGTGGAAGGGGATGGAGCAGACACTTGGGAGGTGTCTTGAGGCTCAGGGTGCTATGAATTATACAACGTGGTTGAGTTGGAGGAGGTGGCTGGCGGCCCATCCTGTTTTTTAAAGTTTCAGCTGTGAGGTAGGGCTGGTAGGGCAATCCTGAAGAATGACGATGCTCCGCTGCCGCCATTCTGACCTGTAGGGCCAAAGGAGGGAATGTTTTCACACATATTCATTTGATGGACAAAATTACCGCCACCAACACAGTCTGCACCTTCTGTTGCTGGTGATAGATTTTTGCACCTTTCCATCCTCCAGGTTTCAAAATAGCAGTATCAGTGTCATAATATCACCCTTCCACTGAGTACTGCCGACAGCTGGGGGGTAAAGAAAAGTCATTGGGACACACTGTTGTCTCCACATGCCACTGTGTCTGTCTGCAAATGTAGGCAGGCTGGGGTCCTGCCCCAGGGAAGACAGAGTCATAACAGAGTAATACAGAAGCATGTTTGAGACACAGGACTGTCTATGTCTATCCTCATTCCTCCCTCACAGCCATCACCAGAGCATGTTTCTTGCACCAGGTCAACAGACAGTAAGAGACAGTAAGAGAGGCATGAAAAGCCCATTGTCCACACATGTTGCAGCTTCTTTTTGGAGAATGTTTTCCAGGCCTTTTATGTTCTGTCTCTGATTCTCAGAACTCTGCAAGGTCAGTGCGACCACCCTGCTCCAAATCCAAGAAAACAGAGGTTTCCAGAGGAAGGAGAAATTGTGCCCAGGGTCACACAGCTTGCAAGAGGCAGAGTGGAAGTTGATTCCAGCTCTGCCTGCAGGACCCTCTCATTTCCCCTCTGTTTCCCTTCTTGACAAAGAATCTTCTTCACTCTGGAGGTGCCACCCATGAGAACAAAGAGCTCTGGAGAGATGTGGATTCCTGAAGAGCTGCAGGGGGACTGGGAGAGGGTTTTCTGACAGAACAATCTTACCTCAAGAAGTCAGTTAGGGATGGCTGTAATATTTCTTTTCACTCCCAGGTAATACCAAATTGTAAGTGCACTAGGACATAAAGGATACTTTTGTCCATGGAAAAATGAGGTGGGAATTCTAAACAAAGCAAGTTTTAAAACTGTGTTTCACTTCAAGTGTACAAGTCCCATCACGTGTAATCATAGGACTCGGCAGCTTTTGAAGGTACAGAGGCCACACAAGAACCAGCTTAGCTGAGCATCATTTAAGGCCTTCATTTGGAATTGTCCCTGTGGGTAATAAGTTACATTCACTCTTCACTAATTTACAGTCAGGGCCCATTTGCTATTACAAATACGGAACCTCTGACACTTAGAATATTAGATCGGGGCCCCACTGGGTGGGGATGAAGGTGTTTTTGCACAACACGGTTACCAACAGGGATGGGACTGTGATGCTTGTAGGCAGCCTTTCTCTCTGCCATCTCCCTCTGCAGGGCTTGAGCACAGAGCCGTAGGGAGAAAAATGTATCCATGTCCTGACCTGGCAGACTATGTCCAAAAGCAAGGAAAACAAGCAAACTTACCCAGTTGCAAAGAGGCTTTCTTGCAGAAGGGGGGATCTGAAAAAGCCAACACATGAGAAATTGAATGATGAGAGAGTCTAAGGGCCATGGCATCATCTGCATCAGCACTGAACTATCCTGCAGCTGCGGGGAGGAAGCTCCTTACTTTGCATTTGTAGTAGTCCTCTGCCCGCCGCCGCAACACTTGCGCACGTTGAAACATTTCCCTATGGATTACAATCACTTTCATCAGATAAAGCACCACTTTCAGGATGATTTTAAATAATCTGCCATGTTTCTGTTATCCTCACAACTGTACCCTTACACAATCTATCTCTACCTAGAAAACGTATTTCAGATGGCTGTAAGAGTACAGTCTGGGCCGGTCACGGTGGCTGACGCCTGTAATCCCAGCACTCTGGGAGGGCGAGGCGGATGGATTACGAGGTCAGGAGATTGAGACCATCCTGGCTAATACGGTGAAACCCCATCTCTACTAAAAATACAAAAAATTAGCCGGGCGTGGTGGCAGGCACCTGTAATCCCAGCTACTCGGGAGGCTGAGGCAGGGGAATCACTTGAACCTGGGAGGCGGAGGTTGCAGTGAGCCAAGATCACGTCATTGCACTCCAGCCTGGGTGACACAGCGAGACTCCATCTCAGAAAAACAAAAACAAAAACCAAAAAACCGTACAGTCTGATCCAAACTGTTGCTATATTGATTCCTCCTCTCGCTTACTGCCTGCTGACTTCTGAGATGATAGTTTCCTTCCCCATTCTCAGTATATCCCTAATTCATCCTTCATTGAGTATCTTTTATCGTAAAGCTGTATTCTCTTTGTATTAATATCCTTACCGCGTTTCACAGGGCAGAAACAGCTGGGCTTATAAACAGGCATAGTCCTTTTGAAGGATGTGGTTGATCCTACAACAACACACTTTCCTAAGGATGACAACAACTCACCCCACCCCTAGAATGGCTGGTATGAACCGAGTTTCCACACAGTCTAGCTGGCAATGGGGTCAGGAGACGTTTTGCTGCTTCACATCTTTTGGTCACTGGTAAATATTAAGGTACTTTGTTTTCTGTTTTGTGAACTCTCTCTCTCTCTCACGATATGTCTTCTGACCATTTGTTTCTATTTATGCATTTACTGGGTCTAAACATTGTACAAAGGTTAAAAACAACACTCCAATGGGCGTTTCCCAAGAGGGTGGGGTTCAGTTTCTGAACTCACTTGTAGGTGTGTATTTCTTTCATATCCAATTTCCCATTTTCCTCTGCCTCTGATAGCTGCCTCTCCTTTTCTGCATGCTCACGTTCTTTGATGCTTAGTTTCCTCAGACTAGAAGGGAGAGAAATGCACACACATGATCCACCAGCCCATGTGGGATTCCCTCTGCCCTTCTGGCATCTGAAGGCTGTGATTCAAAGATCCCCCCCTGCAACCTTCCCATAAATGAACCAACTGATTCTCACAACTGAAGGAAGAATGGACACCTCCCATTGAGGGACAAAAATAAATCACACTCTGGCCTGCTGGCAAGTCACCTGTCATTTCCAGCTCATCTTCATAGTTCCATAGTTAGTCCTATTCTTTAGTAAATATAAAGACTATTAAAAGCTTCTATGAGGTGCACTATGTGTGTCTCTGGGGTCAGTCTTGTGCTTGACACAGCAAAAGCTCATTTTAGTTCAGTGTGAAAAACCAGACCTCACCAATTCATCACAACTAACTCCATCGGAAGCAGAGGATTGCTCCTCATCTGACTCCTCCTGTGTGAGACCTGATTCTCAGTCAGAGGCTGATGCCGGAACTGAGACCATCAGCCATAGAGAGATCCTTCCAGAATATGGTGTCATTAACCCCACAGTTCACTACTGCACTTTGCCATGATTCAGGACTGGAACTCTTGTCATCGACTTTAAAGATCCTGAAAAGGCAATCTGAATGCTGGGCGCATCTATTGAATTGGAAATGATTGGAATGGCTCCTAAGTCAGGGTGTTATGTCCTGAAAATAGGTGACAACGGCAAACCATCCACCCTGGTGTTGACTGACTTTAACAAGGTTCAGTTCACAGAGATTGAGGGCAGAAAAAGGAAACGGCCTAAAAAGGGTAAGTTTGCTGTGTTGCCCTCACACCGCTTGATTCATGGTCCTGATCCTAAGGATCTCACCTGATACTTGGTTTTATAGGAAGGATGTGTAAAACTCCCAGAACGCTATGAAACAGGGACGAAAACACTTCAAAGAGAAAGTTAATGAACTTGTTTCTGACCACAGGGCATCCTTCAGCACATGCTGTCTGGAGTGGCCTCCAACAAGGAGTGTGTGGTGAGGTGCTGAGAATGCAATGGGAGCAGGGTCCTGTCCCCACGCTACAGAAGCTCACAGTTTAATGCAAATGAGAAGCCAGTGAGGACATCACTACTCCTGCTGTGCACTTGGGAACTAGAAACACAAAACCTGACTCTGGAGGGAAGCTAAGGAAGCATTCTACTCTTGAGTTGACATAAGTGCATCTGAAGCTTCTGATCTCCGATGAGAACAATGGGGGACACCAAACAGAATATAAAACCCATGATTGAATACATCAAATTGCTAACATGGCAGTAAACAGACATGAGGTGAAGACGGAGAAGAAGGAAACCCAGGACGAAAGTCAGCCTCGCATTTGGAACCCATTTCCCTGAGTTTCATTGCTGAATTCCAGAAGGAACTACCGAGATGCAAAGAAGCAGAGCAGCTTTTGCACACATGCGTGGGGTTAGATGGAAAACAAGTGGATTGAGGGTCTGCCAATGAAAGCGACCCATACTGAAGTCCACTGGCTCTGGTTGAGACCCAGAAGAGTCATGCATCAGAATAGAGGTGGACAGGAAATACCCTGGCCTTTGTAGGGACTGAGCCTGCACCGACGACCTCAATTGCAGCCTGTATGGAGGACCCCTGACCATCCCCCAGAAGTAGACTCCCATCTCTTCTGCAGCAAGATAACATGCTACTAGGCCTCAATTCATTGCTAAATATTTTTTAACAAGTATCTCACATTTAACAACAAAAGATCAGTCATATGGCAGCAAAATACAATGTAAGGATGACCAAAACATGAAAGAGTGTGAAAATGAATCTGGAGGTGACCTAAGCATTGAATTCAACAATCCAGGCTGGGTGCGGTGGCTCACACTGGGAGGCTGAGGTAGGCAGATCACCTGAGGTCAGGAGTTCAAGACTAGCCTGGCCAACATGGTGAACCCCTGTCTCTACTAAAAATACGAAAATTGGGCTGGGCACGGTGGCTCACACCTGTAATCCCAGCACATTGGGAGGCCGAGGTGTGCGGATCATGACGTCAGGAGTTCTAGACCAGCTTGGCCAATATGGTGAAACCCCGCCTCTACTAAAAATACAAAAATTATCCGGGCATGGTGGCATATGCCTGTAGTCCCAGCTACTCAAGAGGCTGAGGGATAAGAATCATTTGAACCTGGGAGACGGAGGTTGCAGTGAGCCAAGATCATGCCACTGCACTCTAGCCTGGGTGACAGAGTGAGACTCTGTCTCAAAAAAAAAAAAAAAAAAATTGGCCGAATGTGGTGGCACACACCTGTAATCCAAGCTAGTCGGGAAGCTGAGGCAGAGTTGCTTCAAACTGGGAGGCAGAGGTTGCAGTGAGCCAAGATTGCACCATAGCACTCCAGCCTGGGCGACAGAGCGAGACTCTATCTCAAAATTAAAAAAAAAAAAAGGCTGGGTGTGGTGGCTCATGCCTCTAATCCCAGGACTTTGGGAGGCTGGGGCGGGTGGATTACCTGAGGTCAGAAGTTCGAGATCAGCCTGGACAACATGGTGAAACCCCATCTCTAGTAAAAATACAGAAATTAGCTGGGCCTGGTGGTGGGCACCTGTAATCCCAGCTACTTGGGAGGCTGAGGCAGGAGAATTGCTTGAACCCAAAAGGCAGTGAGCTGAGATTGTGCCATTGCACTACAGCCTGGGCAACAAGAGCAAAGCTCCATCTCAGGAAAAAAAAAAGAGAGAGAGAAAGGAAAACCAATGCCAGTACTAGCATCTCCTCTTCCCCCCATAAAATTACAAACAAGAATGTAGGAAGGGAAAGGAATTATACATCTTAAACTAATGAAGCAGAAAGGACAAACTCAATTTTGAACCCACTGAATTTGCCACAAATATTGTAGAAAATATT
Organism: Pan troglodytes; assembly: GCF_028858775.2. Classification (NCBI taxonomy): domain Eukaryota; kingdom Metazoa; phylum Chordata; class Mammalia; order Primates; family Hominidae; genus Pan; species Pan troglodytes. Next base: position 4,678,924 of record NC_072416.2, on the reverse strand, counting down.
CTCAAGGACTTTACAGTTGTCTACTTTGATTGGCACATGGTTCATACAACAGTATTTGTGTCAAGGCACATCTTACTGTTCTTTGGCGGTCTTCCTCTTTCCATTGATTTTGTCATGACGGTTGACTTTTGTTGTCACCTTCATCTTATGGATTTTAGCTCAAACTTTGGTTTCCACCTGTCTCCATAAAGTAAAGATGGCTTCCAGGACAATTTTAATTCCTGGAAAGGAAGAAACTCTTTTCTTTGTGTGCATACAAATGGACCTCAGCCCTTGGTAAGAGTGAGGAGAGGAGAAGGTGAGAAACCTGAGGGCAAGAAGCTGTTCTTTCCCTTTCCAGGGCAAACTCATTTCCACACTATGGGGACTCCAACAGAGCCATACCTTCCTGTCTATGGCGGTTGGACCTCCTGGCTCTCTGCTGTACATCCGTGGATCTATCATGTCCATTTTGAGACGGGAAGATAGTCTTCAGGAAAGACACCTAGGAAATAATAATATAAGAATGACGGCTGGGCACGGTGGCTCATGCGTATAATCCCAGTACTTTGGGAGGCCGAGGCAGGTGGATCACGGGGTCAGGAGTTCAAGACCAGCCTGGCCAAGATGGTAAAACCCCGTCTCTACTAAAAATACAAAAATTAGCCAGGCATGGCAGCGGGCGCCTGTAATCCGAGCTACTCGGGAGGCTGAGGCAGAGAACCGTTTGAAGCTGGGAGGCGGAGGTTGCAGTGAGCCGAGATCACACCACTGCACTCCAGCCTGAGCGACAGAATGAGACTCTGTCACACACACACACACAAACACACACACACACACACACAAGAATGACATGAGGCTGGCACGGTGGCTCACTCCTGTAATCCCAGCACTTTGGGAGGCCGAGGCAGGCGGATCACCTGAGGTCGGGAGTTTGAGACCAGCCTCACCAACATGGAGAAACGCTGTCTCTGCTAAAAATACAAAATTAGCCAGGCATGGTGGTGCATGCCTGTAATCCCAGCTAGTCGGGAGGCTGAGGCAGGAGAATCACTTGAACCCAGCAGGAAAAGGTTGTGGTGAGCTGAGATTGTGCCACTGCACTCCAACCTGGGCAACAAAATTGAAACTCTGTCTCAAAAAAAAAAAAAAAAAAAAAAAAAATAGGCCAGGTGCGGTAGCTCACGCCTGTAATCCCAGCACTTTGGGAGGCCGAGGCGGGTGAATCACAAGGTCAAGAGATGGAGACCATCCTGGGCAACATGGTGAAACCCCGTCTCTACTAAAAATACAAAAATTAGCTGAGCATGGTGATGCACGCCTGTAGTCCCAGCTACTCAGGAGGCTGAGGCAGGAGAACTGCTTGAACCCAGGAGGCAGAGGTTGCAGTGAGCCAAGATCCCACCACTGCACTCCAGCCTGGTGACAGAGTGAGACTCCGTCTCAAAAAAAAAAAAAAAAAAAAATGACATGAATATACTTCACACAACTGAACTGCACACTTCAACACGGTTAGATGGTAATTATCATCTTGTAAGTATTTTACCACAGGTTAACATGTTTCACAACTTGAAAAGGAAGTAATTACCTTCAGCTCTCTGAGTTCTAGAATTTGTAACATTTCACCCCCTGCTCCTTCCTGATCTGCACTGGAGCATCTTCCTTCTGTCCCTGCTCTACTCAGAGTTCACTTTCCCTTCCCTCACATCAGCTTCGTTGAGGCTGGCTTGAACTTAACGCAAAACATTCTCACTAATGACTGAATTCCCACCAAGATTTCCATGTTATCACAGTATGCTTTTAATCTTCGAAGATATTCAATATTTGTTCTCATCATAACTAAAATGCAATGCAAATCCCATCTCAGATGTGGGTCAGATACCTATGAATCTCCTGAGGTAGTCATTGAAATGACTTTTTTCTTGAGACGGAGTGTCACTCAACCATGCTGAAGTGCAGTGGCGCTACCTTGGCTCACGGCAACGTCCACCTCCCAGATTCAAGCGATTCTTGTGCCTCGGCCTCCCAAGTAGCTGGGATTACAGGTGCCCGCTACCATGCCTGGCTAATTTTTGTCTTTTTAGTAGAGATGGGGTTTCACCATGTTGGCCCATCTGGTCTTGAACTCCTGACCTCAAGTAATCCACCTGCCTCAGCCTCCCAAAGTGCTGGGATTACAGGCATGAGCCACCACACCTGGCCTGAAATAATATCTTTCAAATTCTTTGTAGAATTTGTTTTTTCCTGATTTCTGCACATAGGATAAAAAAAAAAATCATGTACTAGGATTTCGAGAGAAGCAATGGGTAATCTAAAAAGATGAAAAGAGCAACCACGTCAATCCCACAGCTACTGCTAGATTTCATAGGAAAGGTAGCTGGTCCAGTTTGGAGCTAGGAGAAATGTCAAACACATGAAGAAATGAGAAGCAAAGAAATGCCATCACGCATGAATGCTTCATGGCACCCATGATGTCCCTGCTTAGGAGGTAATGGTATAGGTGACTAGATGACAAGGACAAAGATGAGAGGTGCGAAGTTGTCCAAGTCCAACAGCTCAACTGAACTTTCCTAAATGGAATTGTTAAAAAGTGGTAAATTTAAAACCTTCCCCTGGCTCACGTGGTGGCTCACGCTTGTAATCCCAGCACTTTGGGAGGCTGAGGCGGGTGGATCATTTGAGGTCGTGTTTTGAGACTAGCCTGGCCAACATGGTAAAACCCCGACTCTACTAAAAATACAAAAATTAGCTGGGCATGGTGGTGGGCACCTGTAATCCCAGCTACTTGAGAGGCTGAGGCAGGGGAATCACTTGAAGCCAGGAGGTGGAGGTTGCAGTGAGCCGAGATCACACCATTATACTCCAGCCTGGGCAACAGAGGGAGACTCGTCTTGGGGGTGAGGAAAGAAAAAAAAAAAAAAAAAAAAAAAAAAAAAAAAGCTTCCTCCAATTTATACCGAAAATTCTCTGTTCAGGACTAAGTGGCATAGAGAATGTTAAATGTGCCTAGATATCTTCATAACTCATATATTTTCTGTTTTCTACATATCTTGAAAGGCAGTGCCAAATGACGTGTAATTATCTAGGTGGTAAAACTGAAACATACTTCCTCTTCCCTTGAATATAAAAAAGCCTTGTGGTATTAGTACTTTTATCTTGGATCATTGTTCAGAAGGAGATTCAGCCCCCAGACGACCACATTTTTACTGTCATGAATGGCAAGACAAAATGTAGAGCTCAACTTACCCAAAGGAAAAAAGGCTCAAAAGACAAATTATGGCACAACTTAGCAGCCAAATTCTTACCAAGTACAGACTTTTGACATACTGATCTCTCTCCAGTTGCAAGTGGGAACATGCACTTTGAATGATGTCATTCAAAATTACCCTGCCCAGACACACTTTTCATTGATTCTCTTGGAGGGCAGTTCTAAGAGATTCTCTGGGGCTTTCTCTGCATCATGAGACACAGTGCAGTTCTGCCCTTCACCTTCCGGCAGTTTGTCACCTCGTCCCTATGACCTCAGAGGAACTTTGTCTCAGGCCAATTGTTTGTTCCTTGGGCTCTTTCATTTCCCCTAAAAATCATTTGCTGCCCCTCTAAATGGCCTACATCTCCATCTATCTCCCTCTCCCCTCAGAAGAGGGTGCTCTTTAAGCATCAACCATCCAGCCCTTCTAGCAGTCTCATTTTTCAGCTGGTTCCCATGTTTATGCCTGTTCTATGTTTTTCTTTTCCTGTTAAGCTGTCTGTTGTCAGCTCATTTCTGCAGTGAATCTTCAGAGAGGAGACTGGAAGCTTTCCTTCCACCCATACGATAGAACTACAAAGCAGAAGAGTTTAGAAAGACTTTCCTATTTAAGTGACAAAACCTCATACTCCATCTGTGACAAATAGCACAAAGGTTAAAAAAACTTATTTTTGACCAAAAGCTCTGTTGACATTCTATTAAACAAACACCGACCTATTTAATTTTCATCATGTAAATGGCAGGTATTTTCATAATTCTTATGCTAATAAATCATTTCCCTGATTTTTGGGGTAAAACCACATATTCATAATGAAGTCCAGAAACGTGAATTGTTTCATATAATTTATTCTTATTTGTGATTACAAGTATACCTCTACAGAAAGTTAGGATACTCACAGAAAGGTAACTTGTGCAGAGGGAGATGGCAAATTTATAACTTCTCAGAAACACAGTAATGATACGTAACCAAGGACTTCCACCAAAGTCAGTTCCACGATGACGAAGGTCAGCCAGAGTATTGATAACCTGGAATAATAATAGTTGAAATAATGAAAAGGTCAATGACACTGACAATATTTCACTCAGAAAGAATCATCCTTAGAAACCGTCAACCTCCTCCAAAAGGTAACCACATCCCTCAGATATCACCGTGGGATTCCACTGCTACAAAAAAGAACAGAAGTTAGAAGCCACATGTTTTTCAGATGGCTGGTAGTGTTTTTAGGCATTGCAAATGTGGGGTGTTGTCTTTCTTGGTATAAAGCAGGGATATCCAATCTTTTGACTTCCCTGCCTATATTAAAAGAAGCAAAGTTGTCTTGAGCCACACATAACATACACTAACACTAACAATAGCTGATGATCTAAAAAAAAAAACTTTTTTTTTTTTTTTTTTTTTTGAGACAGAGTTCCGCTCCACTCAGTTGCCCAGGCTGGAGTGCAGTGGTGCAATCTCGGCTCACTGCAACCTCCAGCTCCTGGGCTCAAGCCATTCTCCTCCCTCAGCCTCCCGAGCAGCTGAGATTACAGGTCTCTGCCACCATGCCCGACTAATTTTTGTATTTTTAGTAGAGATGAGGTTTCACCATGTTGGCCAGTCTGGCCTTGAACTCCCGACAGGCGATCTGCCTGCCTCGGCCTCCCAAAGTGCTGGGATTACAGGTGTGAGCCACCGTGCCCGGCCATTTTGTTTTTGTTTTTGTTTTTGTTTGTTGTTTGTTTTTGAGATGGGGTCTCACTCTGTCACCCAGGCTGGAGTGCAGTGGTGTGCTCTCGGCTCACTGCAACCTCTGCCTCTCAGGTTCAAGTGATTCTCCTGCCTCAGCCTCCTGAGTAGCTGGGAGTACAGGTGCCTGACAGTGCACTCAGCAAATTTTTGTATTTTTTGTGGAGATGGGGTTTTGCCATGTTGGCCAGGGTGGTGTCGAACTCCTGACCTCAGGTAATCTGCCCGCCTCAGCCTCCCAAAGTGCTGGGATTACAGGCATGAGCCACTGTACCTGGCCAAAATCTCCTAATGTTTTAAGAAAGTTTACAAATTTGTGTTGAACTGCATTCAAAACTGTCCTGGGCCACATGCAGCCCGTCACTCATGGCTAAGACAAGCTAAGTATAAAGTAATTATCTTATCTTTTCTTTTCTTTTTGTTTGGAGACAAAGTCTTGCTCTGTCACCCAGGCTAGATTGCAGTGGCATGATCTCAGCTCACTGCAACCTCCGCCTCCCGGGTTCAAGCGATTCTCCTGCCTCAGCTACTGAGTAACTGGGATTGCAGGGGCCTGCCACCACGCTCGGCTAATTTTTGTATTTTTAGTAGAAACAGGGTTTCACCATCTTGGCCAGGCTGGTCTCCAACTCCTGACCTCATGATCCACCTGCCTCGGCCTCCCAAAGTGCTGGGAATACAGGTGTGAGCCACTGCACCTGGCCAGTAGTTATCTTTTCTTTATTTACTTGTTTTTTAAATTGATGTATAACATTGGATGCATTTATTATATATCACATGGTAAAAGAATCCCTCTAAATAATACTTCTCTCTTGGATTATATGAATCTTTGTCATTTAAACCTCAGCATAAGTTAAAAAAAAAAAAAAACAATGAAGAGATTACTTCATTCACAAATAAGAATCCAATTTTAGTGCTTAAAAATTAACAAGGTGGGCTGGGCGTGGTGGCTCACGCCTGCAATCCCAGCACTTTGGGAAGCCGAGGTGGGTGGACCGCGAGATCAGGAGATTGAGACCATCCTAGCTAACACGGTGAAACCCATCTCTACTAAAAATACAAAAAATTAGCAGGGCATGGTGGCACGCACCTATACTTCCAGCTACTTGGGAGGCTGAGGCAGAAGAATCACTTGAACCCGGGAGGCAGAGGTTGCAGTGAGCCAAGATCGCACCACTGAACTTCAGCCTGGGGGACAGAGCGAGACTCTGTCTCAAAAAAAAAAAAAAAAAAAAAAAAAAAAAAATTACCAAGGTGGAGATCATGAAAATGGCATGAATAGTGTGGGATTTCTCTAAGATTGTTGACATTAATTCCATTAGACTCTTATGTGAGTGAAGACGAAGACTTCCCCTGAGTAAGTTCAGACAGCTTGTGATAACATTTCTACATCGATTCCTCAGGATTTAACTATATATTCTTGAAAACATCTCAATTTTCAATGTTTCTTTCAAGATGGTGAATTAAACAGAGATAGCCCTTCAACAGGTTGAACTCAGCATATGCTCAGTCTGAAATGGAAATGATGGAGTTAGAGAACCATACAACAATGGTAATGATTTCAGAAACATGGTGTTGAGCAGAATAAAGCAGACACAAAAGAGTACCTATGGCATGGCATGCATCTGTATACGTGAAATTCCAGAATAAGCAAGCTAACCTATGATAAGAAAGAGACTGGCTGGGAAGAGTGAGAGTTCACTTTCTGGGGTGACATAAGAGTGTAGATCTTGGCTGGGCAAGGTGGTTCACACCTGTAATCCCAACACTTTGGGAGGCCGAGGCGGGCAGATCACCTGAGGTCGGGAGTTCAAAACCAGCCTGACCAACATGGAGAAACCCTATCTCTACTAAAAATACAAAATTAGCTGGGAGTGGTGGCACATGTCTGTAATCCCAGCCACTCGGGAGGCTGAGGCAGGAGAATCGCTCGAATCTGGGAAGCAGAGGTTGCGGTGAGCTGATATTGCCCCATTGCACTCCAGCTTGGGCAACAAGGAAGAAACTGTCTCAAAAAAATAAATAAATAAAATAATGTAGATCTTGAAAGGGGGTTGGTTTATGCTGGTGTATGTACTTTCCAAAGTTAGTAAACTTACAGTTAAGGTTATATATTTTGGCCAGGCGCGGTGGTTCACGCCTGTAATCCCAGCACTGGGAGGCCGAGGCAGGCGGATCACGAGGTCGAGAGATGGAGACTATCCTGGCGAACATGGTGAAACCCAGTCTCTACTAAAAATACAAAAATTAGCCGGGCGTTGTAATCTGAGCTACTCAGGAGGCTGAGGCAGGACAATTGCTTGAGCCCCGGAAGCAGAGGTTGCAGTGAGCCGAGATCTTGCCACTGCACTCCAGCCTGGGCGACAGAGTGAGACTGTCTTAAAAAAAAAAAAAAAAGTCATCAAACCAGATGACACAAATCAAATGACATTTCACTTTGTTTTGGTCCGTTTTGTTTGTTAGAGACAAGAGTGCAGCGGGGCCATCCCGGCTCACTGCAACGTCCAGCTCCTGGGCCCAAGCGATCCTCTCACCTCAGCCTCTCCAGTAACTGGGATAACAGGTACACACCACCAGGCCCGACTAATCTTTTTTGGAATTTTTTGTAGAGATGGGGTTTCGCTATGATGCCCTGGCTAGCCTTCAACTCCTGGACTCAAGTGATCTGCCCACCTCGGCCCCCTAAAGTGCTGGGATTACAGGCCTGAGCTGTGTCATTTCATGCCGCGTGACACAGCCCAGTAAAAAGGAAGAAACCCCGCGGGTCCAGCGTCTACTCACACAGGTAGACTGATGGCTGATAAATCCCAGCAGGAGCCAAAAGAGGAGCCGAAAGAGCAGCCACAGCACCCGTCCACTCACACAGGTGGACTGATGGCTGATAAATGCCAGCAGGAGCCAAAAGAGGAGCCAAAAGAGCAGCCACCGCACCCGCATGTCCTGGTCCTTTCAGGCGCCCTGAGGCGGCCAGGACAGAGGTGGAGGTGGCTTAGGGCAGGGGGGAGGGAAGGGGACCGGGACCGGGGCCGGATCTGAGTTGGGGAGGGGGAGGGGAGGGGAAGGGGAGGGGAAGGGGGGAAGTAAGGGAAGGGAAAGGAGGAGAAGGGGGCTGTTGGGCACCTGGAGGAGTTGGAGGAGGAGGAGGAGAAGAAGAAAGGGGTCTGGGAAAGGATCCGGTTCAAATTAAGTTCCCAAGCGCAGGTGGAAGGTTTAGCTACAGGTCACGGAGAAGATCAGGGAAGCAACAGGACACATGCGGCAAGGGAGCGTGAGGCTTAGGAGCAATTAGAGGGAGACAAACGTTCTGCTATCCACCAAACCTTCGGTCTGGGCCCTCCCTTAGCAACCCTGGGGCTTTATACTCCCTCTCCACCAATCCCTGATGACCCCGGTAGTGCCTCACAATGGACATTCCAACTAGCACCCGCATCATTCCAATGACCCCTCCCCCATCTCAGTCCCCCATACTCCTCGCAAGGACAGGTCCTCTCTGGAACCTTCACAAACCTGATTTCTGGTCCTCCCCAACCAGCTCCCTGTCCCTGCTTCTGGGCGCTCCTTCCTTCCTGAGCTCCCACGGTTCCTCAAAGTCACTTTTGGCGACAAAACATAAAAAACAAATGATGGCAGGATGGCAGGAAAAACCTCATACCCAAGCAGAGTGCCAGGTTTTACAGCCTCTGCTCAGCCATTCATATCTTAAGCAACAAAGCATCAGCAGGATACGGAAGGTCCCGATAGTAAACCATCTCCATCACATCCATGTAGCCATCCGCCCATCAACCTGTATCTCAGGAACAAATGTAGATACATTCATTTTAAGCATGCATGGTACATTTACAAAAATTAACCTGACTTATTTTGTTCCAGCAAATCTCAATATATTTGAGAGCAATCAAATCACACAGCATGTTTCTGATCATATAACTGTGCTAGAAGTCAATGATTAAAAGCTAATTCAAAATTATTATTTGCTTGGAAATTCAAAGTGCCCTTATAAGACATAAACATAAGAAAGAATCCAAAATGAAACAAGATTGCCTTTCAACTCAATGATAAGATCATAACATGGCAATAAAATGTCTCCCTCTGGCCTGGGAATTCCTCTTTGTGGCACAAGGTTGTGTGATCTCAAATCACCCCTAACCCACCTAGACATTTTAACATCCGAAACCAAGTGATGATGTCCTTATCTATATCATCTTACTGCCTGTGTGTGTGGACTTTAAATTCTGAACCCAAATGAGGGGGAGAAAACCAAGTTGACTTTCATGATTGATCTCTCAGGGATGTCCAAGGAATCTGTGCATTTCAAGAAACAAAGTTCATCAGCTTCTCTCTTAAGGTATTTGCCCACAATACCCAGAGGGCTTGGCAGCATCATGTGTGATGGGTGGGGAGCTCCAAGCAGGTGGGCAGGACCCAGGGGCCTGGTGACCAGGACAGACCCCCACTGTCCATCACCTTTCCTGGCCCTGTCCTCAGCTAAACTTCCCACAGGCCTTCTGCCCGATCACACAGAGTGTGCCCAAACTCACTCAGGCCTCTGGCAGCTGAAAACCACTGCTTTAAATCCCTTTACCATTTACTATGACATAAGGTTATTGTTAACAGGAAATATTCTATTGATGCTACAAATGGAAAGCCAATGCCTTTACCATAAATAGAAAAACAACCCTAAGAAACAAGCAAAACAAAAACAAACCAGGGGCTGGGTGTGGTGGCTCACGCCTGTAATCCCAGCACTTTGGGAGGCCGAGGTGGGCGGATCACAAGGTCAGGAGTTCCAGACCAGCCTGGCCAATATGGTGAAACCCTGTCTCTAATAAAATACAAAAATTAGCCGGGTGTGGTGGTGGGCGCCTGTAGTCCCACCTACTTGGGAGGCTGAGGCAGGAGAATAGTTTGAACCCGGGAGGCAGAGTCTGCCGTGAGCCGAGATTGCACCATTGCACTCCAGCCTAGGCGACAGAGCGAGACTCTGTCTCAAAAACAGCAACAACTACAAACAAACAAATAACAGGGTTAACAAAACTATGGAATTCAATTCTATTTATATGCTGTAGCCATGTTCCAGCCCTAGATTTGGCTGGGCATGGTGGCTCATGCCTGTAATCCCAGAACTTTGGGAGGCTGAGGCAGGCGTATCACGAGGTTAGGAGTTCGAGACCAGCCTGACCAACATGGTGAAACCCCGTCTCTACTAAAAATACAAAAATTAGCCAGGCATGGTGGCACACGCCTGTAATCCCAGCTACTCAGGAGGCTGAGGCAGGACAATCCCTTGAACCCGGGAGGCGGAGGTTGCAGTGAGCCGAGATCGTACCATTGCACTCCAGCCTGGGTGACAGAATGGAATGAGACTCTGTCTCAAAAAAAAAAAAAAAAAAAAAAAAAAAAAAAAAAAAAAAAGCCCTAGATTTCGGTTGTGTTGGTTGTAAAAGGAGAGACCCAGTAAGTGGGGGTTGAAGTCAGATTAGACCAAAAGTGAATAGCAGAGAGTACTATAATGTCCATGAAGGGTTGCTAGAGTCACCGTGATCATAGCCCAAGCAGAGACAGGGAAAGGAAGATGTGAGCAGAGTTTGGGGTCTCAAACAATGGAGGTTATTCGTGCAGCCCAGGAAAGGCTCCCCAAAGCCAGGATCAACCTCCCTTGCAGGTGGTCCCTCATGGAGGCATGGCCAGGCACCTTAGATTTGAGACCAGCTATGTTGCTGCTGACCAGCTGTGTGACCCTGGGCTGGTTTCCTTCCATACAATGGGAGTGCCAATGGCTGCATGCATGCAAAGACCGTCTGAGGATAGGAGGAAGCAATCTGCTGAGCACCCGTGTACCTGAGTGTCATCACCTCCCAAGGGCATCCTTCGTTCCAGAGCTGGCACCTTGGAAGGCCCTTGGTCACTGAAGGCAGTGATGATGGTAACAGCAGTAAATCATCATTTATGGCTGATGAGGGAAGGCCAGGGGTAGGGCTCCTAGGTCCTTGGATAAGAATGAGGGTCTGGGCACTCCTGGGGACAGCTGAGTGGTAGGACTCCTGGGTCCCCAGGGGGCAGGTCCATCTTCAGTGGCATTTGGCCTAGGCTGGGATGCTGAGTTATCCACTTTGTTCTGAAACAGACAGAACCAGGCAGCTCTGGCATGGGCCCAGCCCAGCCTCTGGCCCCACTAGCTTCACTGCCTTCCTGTCCCCTGAGACCTCCCAGCTCCCAGGTCCAGCCCAGCCCCTGCAGGCTTCCTTTAAGCCAATTTGACCTCACCCACACCTGCAAGTGCAGGCCTCTCCCCGCAGCCTCTGCACTATTCCTGCTTAGAGCCTCTTACGCTGACTTATTTGAACTCATGACCCCACCAGGCCTCTTACTGACACTGCCTCGGTTTCCTCATCTGCACATGGGTGCAGGAACTAACGAGCTGCAATGCCTCAGCCTTCCCAGTAGCTCTTTTTGCTAATTTGAAAGACTCAGGATGGCTTGAACCCAGAAGTTGGAGGTTGCAGTCCACCATGATCACCACTGCACTCCAGCCAGGGCGACAGAGTGAGACCCTGCTTCAAAAGAATAAAAAATTAAAGCCACTCCTTGCTGGGATTGTCAGGGCTGGGCCTGGGCCTGTCTGACCCAAGGCAGTAACCGCAGATCCCAGAACTGCCTGGCAGCGTCCCCAGCCGGGCCCTCCCAGTTAACGAGTAGACGTAAGGCAAGGAGTGGTCTAGCCCCAGTCCCATCTGTTGGGGTGGGGGCGGGGGGCTTCAGCCGCAGTCTGAGGCCCTGGGCAGCTGGAACCTGTGCCACCTCCCTCAGCCTGAGCTCCTGCTGTCAGAGTGCTTCTGGGTCTCCCGGGAACCAGGCAGGGCCATCTGCTGGGCTGGGGAGGACACCGCCTTCCCTGGCACCCTGAACGAGAGTGCGAACCAAATGGCCTCACCTCTTACCACCTGCCCGAGAGCCAAGAGGGAGGTGGGGAAGTGGGGACCAGACAGGACTGGCCTGGCCCCCTTGGGCACTTCAGTCGTCACTCCATCCCAGAGGACTTGAGGGGACTTGGAACCCCCCAGACGGGGTAGAGAACAGCTCCCCAGACTGGAGGGAGCCCCTTTTCCTGTCCCTGGAACAGCCCTTCCTCCATCCTCCCTCTAACTGGCTCTAATTAAAGGGTGAGAAAAATGCAAATTTAAGATTTGCTGAGGACAAGCCGGCACCTCAGCACGAGGAATTCCAGCTGGTGGGGGTGAGGGTGGGCGCTCCTCACCCAAGAGCAGGGTCCTCTCCTGTAGGCAAGCCCTGGAAACCCTCGCTCAGGCTCTGCAGGGAGCACGTGCTTCTAGGGCCCAGTAAGGCCTCTGTACCGAGGCAGCACTGCTGGCCCCAAGTGGACGTGGCCCTTGACTTCCTCTGACCCACCACCCTGTAGGCAACAGTGTCCGCCTCCCCCAAGGCACAGGATATGGTCCCTGGGTAATGCCAGCCCCTGGCATAGGGCAACTAACTATGCTTGTCGGGTGCAGCCACCAGCCCAGGTGTTGGAAGGTCGAGGCAGGCAGCTTCTGGGGTCCAGGCCTCGAGCCTGTCGGTACCACGGGGATCACAGAGATCTTGCTGCTCAGGGGTACCGGCAGGACTCTGATGTGGGGCCAGGCCAGGGCCTCCACTCACCCGGAAGTCAATGCCTACGGTGGAGATGAAGGTCCCCGCCAGGAAAGCACCGTCCTTGAATCGCACCAGCAGACAGGTCTTCCCCACGCCCGAGTCCCCCACCAGCATGACCTAGGACAAGCAGGAGGGTTGGGGGGAGTCTGGTCTGCCCTGAGCTGGCCTGGTCAGAAGGGGGCTGCAGGTGAGGAGTGGAGGGAGGCAGCCCAGGCCTGCAGGCTCAGCGGGGCCAGGGACCCCGATGGGCTGGACACCCAGCGTCTGCCTCTGAAAGGCTGGGGCTGCTCTGTCCTTCTGCACAGTGGCCGTCTCAGTCAGCGGGGAGTGAGGGCAGCCACCTGCATCCCGGACCCTCCCTAACGTCCATACCCCCACACGGTGGACATCATCTGGGAGGGGAGCAGGTGGGGTGGCAGCTGGGTACCTCCTAAGAGACTTGGGGAGGCCTCTACCGGGGGCTTCTCCACATCCCAGTAGGGACATGACCCCAGCAAGGCTCAAGAGGAATTTGCCCCATTAGGATCAGATCTCGATCTGAAGAGAGACCTGGGCCAAGTCTGAGGTTGGGGGGAGGTGCAAGTGGGCAGCAGTCAGGCCTTCTCCCCGAAACCTGTGCTACCAAACCCAAAGATGGTCCTCCCGGCCCCCTGCCAAGTCCACACAGCCTCTGCCTTGGTCTGGAGTCCCAGGGTTCCCCATCCATCTGGCAAACCTCTTCCCCCCAGCAAAAAAAAAAAAAAAAAAAAAAGCCCCACAGCCAACTGGGTTGAGGGAGGGCAGCATATGGGAAATGGTGAGACCCCGGGCGGGGGCCAGGGCACTGGGGCGCGGGACGCAGGCACTGATGGTCGCGGGACCCTTGTGCCACCATGCCGCCTGGGGGGTGGGGGACAGGCCCTGCCAGCTGTTGGATACCCCAGACCTGGGATGGACAGCTGTGTGTGCACGATGCACCGTGCAAGCCCCACGGGGTTCCTCCCGCGTGGGCTCCGCGCCCTGGGGCCGCAGGCCCTGCACCCCCTGTCCGACCCCCAACCCATGGCTCAGGCCGGGCGCCACCTGCTGCGCTGGCCTGGGGGGCGGGTGCCTGGCTCACCTTGAAGGCGACGTCGTAGAAGTCGACACCGCCGCCAAGCGAGGGCCGGCCGGGCTGCAAGGGCCCGTTGGGCGGCGCGTCGGGGCCGGAAAGCGCAGTCCCGGAGCGCGCCGGTCGGGCCCCGTTGGCGGTGGGCAGCGTGGAGGCAGCGGGGGTGCTGGCCCCTTTGCTCTTGGGGGTCTTCTTCCTGGACATGGCGGGCGGGCGCTCAGTGTGCTCCCGCTGCAGCCGCCGTGCCCTGGGCCGTCCCGCACCCCGCGCCAGCCGAGCCCGACCCGGACCCGAACCCGAACCCTTCCCCTGGCGGCGGCGGCGGCGGCGGCGGCATCATCCCGGGCGCCCGGCTCGCGCCCCGCCCCCGCCGCTCCACGGGCGCGCAGCCACTCAGGCCCGGCCTCCCGCCGCCGCCGCCAATGCCGTGCGTGGGGCGGGGACATGCAAATACACCCCCGCTCGGCGGGGCGGGGGAGGTCAGGAGGTCCGGGCCCCGTCCCGCCCCCGATCACGACCCCTGCCCGGGGCTGCCTTGGGGCCAGGAGCCAGCTGTGGGGTGACAGGCCTGGGCCAGGAGTCACCCCGGGATCCTGAATCCCCTCTGCTGGCTGCACACCACCCCAGCTCGGTGACCCCCAAACTGGACCGCCAGACCTGGGAGGAAGGGGTGTCCTGAGATGTGGGTGCTGGGGCAGAGGGCCCGCATGGACGGGCACCGCGGGCTTCTGTCTCCTTAGCCCCAGATGCCTAGCGCTTGGCCCGGTGCCCTTCACTGCTCCATCCCCTCCAGGGTAGGCGGGTCCAGGAAGCTCCAGCCCTGGCTTGGCAAACACACCAGGCTGCTGGGGCAGGCGCCCTGGGCTCAGGTGACAGCTGGTCACCGGGAGGACACAGCGGGCGCGGCGATCTCCCCCACAGCTTCTGCCTGCTGTGCACGCCTGGGGATCTGCGGGAAGGAGGAAGTCGCTGTGGCAGCCAGCCCCCGGGCCCTGAGGGTCCCCTCCCACGGGACTCTGCCCTCAGGGTCTGAAAGGTGGAAAGCAGAGGCCCCTGCCCAGGCTGTGTGGCTGGCCCCTTGTCCTTCCCCTCCAGGTTCGGACCTTCAGGTGGCCGGGGCCGATTCTCCAAATCCTAAGCTGGTCCCTGGCAGACCCACCTCCCCAACCTGGGCTGCACTGGAGCTCTGTCACCCCCTCTCACAGAGAAGATGGGAATGCAGTGGTCAGAGCTGGGGCACAGTGGTCCAGAGGGGTGGTGTCCTTGGCATGCGGGGGCTTCTTGGTGTTTCTTTGGGAGCTGGAGAGATGACCCGGCTGTCCCCGGAGACCTGACAGCTGTCACCAGGACCTTGGGCCCTTCAGAGACCTGAGCCCTCCCAGCTGGCAGTGCCCAGAGTCCAAACAATTGGCTGCCTCTCGGGTCAGAGGCCTGAGAAAACACAGATGGAGGGGCACTGCCCAGCAGAGTGATTCCTCGAGAGGGCCTGGCAGAGGCCGTGGAAGCCTGCCCTACAGCAAGCACTGTTGTGTGCCAGGCACACGACCTCTTCAAAGTTATCCTGCAAGGTGGGTACTGCCCTCAGTGTCCAGATGGGGAAACCGAGGCCCAGAAAGGCAAGGAGCCTGTGCAAGGTCAGCAGGCTAGGAAGGGCAGAGCTAGGATTTGTTCCTGGGAACTCCAGCTCCAGAGAACATAAACCGTCCCATGGCAGAAATCCCTGTAGACTTAATCCCCAGGAACCTGGCAGAGCTGGGGGGCAAACCCGGAAGCCCTCTCAGAACCCTTCCTTGTCTCACTCCTCTGGCCCCCCAGCTCTTCCAGACCAACCCCCAGTGTGTGTGCACTGGGCCCGGGTAGAGGCATTTAGCTTCTGCAGCTGCAGCCCTGGGGACTCCAGGTGTCCACCCGTGCTACAAGGCCTCTTTCAGGATGGCTGGCCCAGGGTCTGAGCTGGGGGCCTCAGCAGCTGCTGTGCACTGGCCCCAGGGTCCTGGGCAGTGGACTCCCAGTCCAGTGGACCCCGTCCTGCCAGCTGCTGCTCAGGTACCCCCAGGGCGCGGGCAGCAGGAGGAGTTGGGTGCAAGTAGGGCATCCTGCAGGGGGAGGAGTGCGGATGGGGCCCCCAGGAAGAGGAGGAGGCAGGCGCGCTGGAGAAAGTGGGAGGCCAGGCGGGGAGGGGAGCCTTGAGAGAGCAGAGGAAACGGGCTTGCGCTGGCAACCTTTAAAATTAGGAGAGTTTACATACAAATCCAAGTCTCTGGTTTCTCTTGAAAATGGGGAGCTCTGGGTGCCTGCATCATAGACCCCTCTCTTGGCTTCCAGCAGGCCTCGGAATCTTTGATCATTATGTCTCTTGGTTGCTGTGTTTGCCATCTGTTTCACCCTCTGGAGTGTAAGCTCTCCGGGCACAGGAAGCAGCTTGTCTTGGTCAACTGCTGTCCCCAGCAGCCAGCTCTGGGCCTCCATAAGCAGCTATTAAATTGGTGAAAGAGGCCAGGTGTGGTGGCTCACGCCTGTAATCCCAGCACTTTGGGAGGCTGAGCAGGCAGATCACTTGAGGCCAGGAGTTTGAGACCAGCCTGGCCAACATGGTGAAACCCTGTCTCTACTAAAAATACAAAATTAGCCAGGTGTGGTGGCTGGCGCCTGTAGTCCCAGCTACTCAGGAGGCTGAGGCAGGAGAATCGCTTGAACCCAGGAGGCGGAGGTTGTGGTGAGCTGAGATCGCGCCATCGTACTCCAGCCTGGGCGACAAGAGCGAAACTTGGTCTCAAAAAAAAAAAAAAAAAAAAAAGGCCGGGCGCGGTGGCTCACGCCTGTAATCCCAGCAGCACTTTGGGAGGCCGAGGCAGGCAGATCACGAGGTCAGGAGATCGAGACCATCCTGGCTAACACAGTGAAACCCTGTCTCTACTAAAAATACAAAAAATTAGCCGGGTGTGGTGGCGGGCGCCTGTAGTCCCAGCTACTCGGGAGGCTGAGGCAGAAGAATCGTGTGAACCTGGGAGGGGGAACTTGCAGTGAGCTGAGATCGCACCACCGCACTCTAGCCTGGGCGACGGAACAAGACTCCATCTCAAAAAACAACAACAACAACAAATAAAACTAGAACAGGCAGCCAGCAAGGGCAAGGCGGGGGCCAGCGAGGGCAAGGCAGGGGCCGGCATGGTGGGAAAGTTCAGCAGGGAGGCCTTGGGATGTCCGGATTCTTGGCATCTTCAGAACTGGAGAACAGAGGAGTCCTGTGGGCCAGGGCAGGTCCCTGAGACAGGGTCCAAGTTTGAGATGGGCCCTGGGAGCTGGGGGCGGAGAGTGAGGTCCGTGTTCCCCTGGGAGGGGTGCTACAGCCCCGCACCCTTCTGGTGCAGAGCTGGCTCTGCCAGGGAGCGGAAGGTCTCCATGGGTTCCTGTCCTCGAGGGGAGAGAGCGCCCTGGGTCTCCTTGGGGCCTTGCTCTGGGACTTTCGCTCCTGTTACCCTCTGACGGCCCGGCCCCCTGGCATCCTTACACCGTGCCCTCTAACTCCTGCCGGTTCCTTCTGACTGTCCTGGGTGTCTGGAAGGATGTGTGCTGTGAGCCCCCAGCCAAAATGACCCCTGGGAGCCATGGATCAGGACAGTCTCTTTCTGGCCCCCATTTTCCAGTCTCTTCCCTACACTCTGCCCCCAGAGTGGGGCCCTCGGGCTGGCCCTTGTGTGCCAGGAGAGGGGGCGCAGGCACGAGTCAGGCCTCCTCAGGCTTCCAGACTCTGCCTGGAGCCCCACCCTCAAGGGAGCCTGCCCTGGCTCCTCCTGCCCCACTTCTGGCTCCCTGGATGCTCTCCAGCCCTTCCCCGGCGGCTGCATGGCCGCTGTAGCAGCCTGGGAGCCTCCTGAGGACAGGGCCCTGTCCTGCCTACTCCTGTTCCCGCCAGGCACTCGAGGGAGAGCTCTGTGGCTGAGCAGCAGAGAGCTGGGCTGGACTTCAAGGGGCTCTTAGCAAGCCAGGGAGTGGCAAAGCTGCCACGGCCTGTGCCCCCAGGGCACCTCCCAAGACCCTCCTCTGGAGCTCAGCGGTCTGTGCCCTCCGCGGGGTCCCCGGCTTGCTATGTGCCCCTGGGCATGTGGCATTCCCTGTCTGGGCCTGCTCCCCTCTCCATGAAATGAGGGGGCAGGAGGAGCCGATCTCTGAGGTCCCTTCCAGCTCAAACACCTTATGTTCTATGAAATCTGTGTGAACGTTGCCATGGAGACGTTGGAGGAACTGCGGCAGCACCGAACGCAACTTCCACCCGAGAGAGGAGCACTGAGTCACCCCAGCACGTGGGTGACATCACAGGTAAGCTCTCTCCGGTGTCCAGGTGTGCAGCAGTCTGGTGTCCTCCTAAGAGGTCACCCCCCTTCAGCCTGCTCACCATGGTGGCCCTGAGGCCCTACCGGGTGGGTCGGGACAAACAGGTGTCCATCCCTGTCCGAATGGGGACCCTTTGTCTGTTGCCTGCAGACGTGACCACAGTGACTCAGGTGCTCCCAGACGGGAAGGCGGCAGAGGTGATCTGCCACACAGAAGATGAGCTAACGGGGGAGTCATGTGCGCCTCTGTGGCTGTCAGAGCAGTATCCTCACTCCTACGGAGCCAGTTGCCTGCTCTCAGCAGTGCTGGCTTCCTGCGCCTGAGCTGAGTGAGGGCGTCCGCTTAACCATTGGAGGAGGCAGCATCAGGGCTCCTGGCTGGAGGCTCTCCCGGCAGCCTCAGAGTGACACACATGGCCTCACGGCAGGTGCAGGGATCCCTGTCGATGAACAAAACAGACCCCTGCGTAACCGTAACAATCACTGACTACCCCAGACTGCACCAAGTGCTTTCCTTGCAACGTTTCTCTTTTTTTTTTTTTTTTTTGAGATGGAGTCTTGCTGTGTCACTCAGGCTGGAGTGCAATGGCACCATCTCGATCTCGGCTCACTACAACCTCTGCCTCCCAGGTTCAAGCAATTCTCCTGCCTCAGCCTTCCGAGTAGCTGGGATTACAAGTGTCCACCACCACGCCCGGCTAATTTTTGTATTTTAGTAGAGACAGGGTTTCACCATGTTGGCCAGGCTGGTCTTGAACTCCTAACCTCAGGTGATCCACCCGCCTTGGCCTCCAAAGTGCTGGGATTACAGGTGCCCACCACCACGCCTGGCTAATTTTTTTTTTTTTTTTTTTTTTTTTTTTGAGACAGAGTCTGGCTCTCGCCCAGGCTGGAGTACAATGGTGCGATCTCGGCTCACTGCAAGTTCCACCTCCCGGGTTCACACCATTCTCCTGCCTCAGCCTCCCAAGTAGCTGGGACTACAGGTGCCCGCCACCACACCCGGCTAATTTTTGTTTTTGTATTTTAGTTGAGACAGGGTTTCACCGTGTTAGCCAGGATGGTCTGGATCTTCTGACCTCGTGATTCACCTGCCTCGGCCTCCCAAAGTGCTGGGATTACAGGTGTGAGCCACCACACCCTGCCCTTTTTTATTTTTATTTTTTTTTTGAGATAGGGTCTCACTCTGTTACCCAGACTGAAGTGCAGTGATGCGGTTCCGACTCATTGTAGCCTCGAACTCTTGGGTTCAAGCAGTCTTCCCACTTCAGTCTCCCAGCAATTTTTTAGTTTTTTTATAGAGATGGGGGACTCACTATTGTCCAGGCTGGTCTTGAACTCCTGGGCTCAAGGGATCCTCCCGCCTTAGCCTCCCAAGATGTTGGGATTACAGGCGTCAGCCACCGTGCCCAGCCTTGTTTTCTAAGAGTCTAAATTAAATCACAATTATCTGATTCTTCCACATTTGATAGAACTCATCCACAAAAAGATCTGGATTAAGTGTCTTTTCCTGACATGGCTTTTGATACGTTTTCAATGTGTTCTTTTGTTATTGGTCTATTTGGGGTTTTAATTTTTTCTAGAATTGGTTTTTACAGTTTGTAACATATAAGCATCCCATATAGATTTCAAAAATGTAGGCAAACAATTGCACATAATTTTCTTTTATAATTTTTAACTTTTTTCATCTCTGTGAATAAACCTTCATTCTTCATCTGAATGTCCCATATTTTCTTTTTCTCTCTCCTTTTCTCTCAGTCACACTTACCAGAATTTTTTCCTAGAAAAATCTTAGCAACTATATCTATTAAATAGCTCGATTTTATTCATCAATTCTACTCTTTTTTTTTTTTTTTTTTTTTTTTTGAGGCCCAGCCTACTCTTTCTTTTAAAGTAACTAATTTCTGCTCTTTACTTTCTAATTTCCTTCCATCTTTTTGGGGGGGTTTATTTTACAGGTGTTTTTCTAGAATGTTGAAATAAATACTTAATTTATATATTGGTTTGATTCTTCATGCTAACTAATAAAAACAAGTGAAGTTATCCGTTTCTCTCCATGTATAACTTTGACTGCATCCCCATAGATTTTCTATGATGTTTGCTCATTACTATTCATTTCCTTTTTTTTTTTTTTTCCTTCTTTTTTGAGACGGAGTCTCGCTCTGTCACCCAGGCTGGAGTGCAGTGGCATGATCTCGGTTCACTGCAACCTCCACTTCCAGGGTTCAAGTAATTCTCCTGCCTCAGCCTCCCTAGAAGCCGGGATTACAGGCATGTGCCCCCACGCTCTGCTAATTTTTGTATTTTTAGTAGAGACAGGGTCTCACCATGTTGGCCAGGTTGGTCTTGAACTCCTGACCTCTGGTGATCCGCCTGGCTTGGCCTCCCAAAGTGCTAGGATTACAGTCATGAGCCACCCCACCCAGCCTATTCATTTCTATATGCTCTAATTTTTATTTATTTATTTTTTGAGACAGGGTCTCACTCTGTTGCCCAGGTTGGAGTGCAGTGGCACGATCTCAGCACACTGCAACCTCCCCATCCAGGGTTCAAGCGATTCTCCTGCCTCAGCCTCCCAAGTAGCTGGGAATACAGGCATGCATCCCCACACCCAGCTAATTTTTGTATTTTTGGTAGAGATGGGGTTTTGCAATGTTGGCCAGGCTGGTCTTGAACTCCTGACCTCAAGTGATCCACCCACCTCGGCCTCCTGTAGTGCTGGGATTACAGGCGTGAGCCACTCTGCCCGGCCAAGTCCTGTTCATTTCTGTAGGATTGGTAGTGATGTCCCCTCTTTCATGCTTTTGGTAGTCAGTCTAGCTAAGAGTTTGCCAATTTTGTTGATCTTTTCAAGGAACTAACTTTTGGTTTTTCTGCTTTCTAGTTTACTAAGTTCCTCTCTAATCTTTCTTTAGGTTTCATTTGTTCTGCTTTCTAATTTAATCTAATTTAAGGTAGAATTGTACTTTTTTTCTTTTTTGAGACAAAGTCTCACTCTGTCACTCAGGCTGGAGTGCAATGGCATGATCTTGGCTCACTGCAACCTCTGCTTCCCATGTTCAGGCGATTCTTGTGCCTCAGCTTCCCGAGTAGCTGGGACTACAGGCACATGCCACCACGCCCAGCTAATTTTTGTATTTTTAGTAGAGATCAGGTTTCTCCATGTTGACCAGGCTGGTCTCAAACTCCTGACCTCATGTGATTTGCCCACCTTGGCCTCCCAAAGTGCTGGGATTACAGGCATGAGCCACTGCACCTGGTCAAAGACAATTTTTTTTTTTTTTTTTTTTTTTTGAGACAAGAGTCTTGTTCGTTGCCCAGGCTGGAGTGCAGTGGCATGATCTCGGCTTACTGCAAGCTCCACCTCCCAAGTTCACGCCTGGCTAATTTTTTGTATTTTTAATAGAGACAGGGATTCACCATGTTAGCCAGGATGGTCTCGATCTCCTGACCTCATGATCTGCCCACCTCAGTCTCTCAAAGTGCTGGGATTACAGGCATGAGCCACTGTACCCATCCCAACATTTTTTATTTGAGACCCCCTTTTATTACATAGGTGGTTAAAGCTATAAATTTCCCTCTAAGCACTGTCAACTCCCACAACTACTGCCTGCCCCACCACCCCTACCATTCAGATCAGACATCAGGGCCAGGTGCAGTGCCTTCCACCTGTAATCCCAGCACTTTGGGAGGCAGAGGTGGGTGGATCACGTGAGGTCAGGAGTTCAAGACCAGCCTGGCCAACGTGGCGAAACCCCATCTCTACTAAAAATACAAAAATTTAGCCGGGCATGGTGGTGGGCACCTGTAATCCCAGCTACTCAGGAGGCTGAGGCAAGAGAATCACTTGAGCCCAGGAGGCAGAGGCTGCAGTGAGCCGAGATTGCACCATGGCACTCCAGCCTGGGCAACAGAGCGAGATCCTGTCTCAAGAAAATAAAAGATGACATGTCAGGCATTTGTTGCATCCAAAGAGGGCTGTTAAAATTACTTATTGGTTGACAAATGAGCACAGTGTTATACAATGGAAACATTTAAGATTCTGGCCTAAGAATATTTGCTGACCAATAGAACAAACTCTTTGCGCTGGGGTGGGGGTAGTGGGAGAAGAAAGCCGGAGAAGGAATCTGCCCTGCCTCCTCACACACACCTGGCTTCGGTGGCATCCCAGAGGGGTCTGTGAGTATGCGAACAGACCAGTGACCCCTCCGGGGGGAGGGCATGCATGTGGTCTAGAAGTGCAGTGCCAGCCTTCCTCTTCAACCCACAAGCCTCGGGCCAGGCTTGCTCCTAGGTCCCAGGGCCGCTCTGCCCCTCCACTCAGAAGAGTCTGTCTACAGGACCAGGTGGCAGAGGGTGTGGGCCCCACACAGAGTCACCTCCCCTCACAGCTCACTGACAGAGCAGTCAGTCAGTCAGTGAATAGGTCAAATGTTTCAGAACACGCGAGAGGCGGCTGCAGCATTGTGAATGGACTAAATGCCACTCAACTGCATGATTAATTAATTTCTTTGAGACAGGGTCTCCCTGTTCCCCAAGCCAGAATGCAGTGGCACAAGCAACGCTCACTGCAGCCTTGGACTCCCGGGCTCAAGCGATCCTCCTGCCTCAGCCTCCTGAGTAGCTAGGACTACAGCTGCACACCACCCTGCCCAGGTAACTTTTTAAAAATATTATTATTAATTTTTTTTTTTTTTTGAGACAGTATTGCTCTGTCTCCCAGGCTGGAGTGCAGTGGCGCTATCTTGGCTCACTGCAAGCTCCGCCTCCTGGGTTCACACCATTCTCCTGCCTTAGCCTCCCGAGTAGCCGGGACTACAGGTGTCCGCCACCACACCTGGCTAATTTTTTGTATTTTTAGTAGAGACGGGGTTTCACCATGTTATCCAGGATGGTCTCGATCTCCTAACCTCATGATCCACCTGCCTCCGCCTCCCAAAGTGCTGGGATTACAGGCTTAGCCACCATGCCCAGCCCTAAGTTTCAGATTAGCCCTAGAGATTAGCCTTAGGGGTTGCCTTCTCCTGCCCTTCCCTCATAGACCCTCTGCCACCAGCCACACCCAGAGCCCGGGCAGGACATGTGGCCACCTACCCAGCTCTCCCGGGGTCACAGGCCGAGAGCACTCCCCAGCTGGCTGCTTCCCCAGAGGGCGGTTTGTGCTTTCTCAAGCAGAGGCAGGTGGGTGCTGCCGAGCAGGAGCACTGCCTGGAGGTCGTGCGATCTGGCCACCTCCAGGAAGAAGACACGGCCACCTCTCCCTGCCGGGGGCCTGAGCAGATCAGACCACAAGCACAGGCTGCAAAGGTACCGACCGCAGCAGTGGGCCTGACAGTCGCAACAGCACCCAGCCAAGGCCACAGCAAAGGCACCAGCTCACGCCTGACCTGAAGCGTGGGTGGGGGGACTGCAGTGGCTCACAGAGGAGGAAGGAGGCCCGAGGGGACAAGCAGAGGCCAAAGGCCAGAAGAAAACAGTCTGCAAGGGGAAGTTATGGGAATAAATACTTTTTAAACTTCTCTTATAAATATGCATTAGAACATCCGATAACACAAGCCAAGGGCTGTAAAATTAAGGTTAAATCAAGACTGAATTTCCTGCACGGACCAGCAGGAAAGCCAGTTACCTAAAAGAGCCTAATCCCCAAATCCGCTGAAGGTGCAGGGCGGCCTCAGTCCCGGGGCATCTTGAACTGGTCCTTCTCCCTGCGCACCGCCTGCATGGTGGTCACCGGGTCCGTCTTGCCCGCGTGCTGCTGCACCGTCTTCTCCCTGCGGAGGCCAGCACCGGGCTGCAGGCTGTGCCGAGCCACGCCCACCCGAGGAGCCAGGGCCACTGCAGAGGAAGGCAACTCGTGCTGGCAGAGCCCAGCCCTAAGAGGACACGGAGGGCGGGGAGGAGGCAGCCACTCCCCTTCTGACAGGTTCTGAACTCCAGGGTCCAGAAGGACTCACACCCCGGCCAAGGTGCCAGGAAAGGCCGGACCCCCCCAAGAAGAGTGCTCGGGCTCTGCGGCTGCACCTGCGACAGCTCCCCAAGGCAGCCTCAGCCATCTGGGGTTTCGGACGTACCGGCTGTGTGTGCAGCAGTGGGACTGCCAGAGGGGAGAGGCCCGCGCCCACCACCTGCCCTGGGCCTCACCTCACTCTCATGAAGGGGTTGTAGGTAAACTCCTCTGCCAGGGTGGATGGCACTGTGGGCTCCCCGATGCTGTACTTCTCCTGCAAGAGAAACGCGCCACTTTATCACGGGAACTTCACAGGATGGCAGACCAGGCACGGAGGCTCACGTCTGTGATACCAGCACTTTGGGAGGCTAAGGCAGATGGATCACTTGAGCCCTGGAGTTTGAGACCAGCCTGGACAACATGGCGAGACCCTGTGTCTACTAAAAATACAAAAAACCAGCCAGGCATGGTGGCAGGCACCTGTGGTCCCAGCTACTCAGGGGGCTGAGGTGGGAGGATCGCTTGGGCACAGGTCGAGGCTACAGTGAGCCAAGACTGTGCTACTGCCCTCCAGCCTGGGTGACAGCGACATCACGTCTCAAAAAAGATGCTTCAGAACACCTCCTGGTAACCTTAGGACACTGCCTGACTGACAAGGCTGAGAAGGCAAGGTGAGCAGAGCCCGGCGGGTGTGCGCGTGTGGAAGAGGGAAGAGAAGCCAGCGTCCGGGATGAGCCACACATCCGCCTTCCCGCACCGGCCTGGAGAGGACGACAGGGACGGAGCTTCCTTTTCATTCACGTGGTTTACATTTCACGTTATGGAGGTAACAGCAATGCAGGAGACACAGAAAAGAAACCGCCACAGCTGCACCCTCACAGCAAGCACGGGGAGGAGGGGCACAGGGACCAGCAGCAGGGGAGGCCACCCAAGCCCCTGCAGGCACGCAGCTGGTCACCTCCTCTCGAGATGGAGATGGTCTCCCTTCTGACCAGCACTGACCAGGGCAGAGGGGGTGGGGGCGGGGGGAGGAGAATGCAAACCCAGCCACGGGGCCAACAGTTAGCAGGAAAACACAGGGCGGCAACAGCGGGGTCTCCACGCAGCCCCGGCCCTTCTACCGCAGCCGCACCAGGAGGGCCTCAGGGCAGAGCTCTGACAGAAGCTGCTGGTGCCCACGCACACGCTCAAGACCACCGCGCCTCACCCCCGAGGTTCCCCACCTGCTATGGGCAGTGGTGTCGGTGAGTGACTCTTCAGCTGGTAGAGCTGCACCAAGCGGGGGTCTGGTGGATGCCAAGATGGTTTCTCACTAATCTGTTCTTCCCTTCTGGTGAAAAGAATCTGAGAATGTTTTAAAATATTCCCTGTATTCCCACCAACATTCTCAATCCTAAGAAATCTCCCTCTGCCTCCTACGAGGGAAGCAAAGTTAACACTTCTAAGGAGACCTTTAAAACAGAGGAAGTACAAACTGTCATAAGCTTTTAGGTTACCTATTAAAATGAGTTTTAATGTTCTAGCTATTTTTCCTACCAAGTACGAAGCATTTAAAGACAAAAATAAGGTCAGTCAGCCGAGCGCAGTGGCTCACGCCTGTAATCCTAACACTTTGGGAGGCCGAGGTGGGTGGATTGCCTGAACTCAGGAGTTCGAGACCAGCCTGGGCAACATGGTGAAACCCCATCTCTACTAAAATACAAAAAATCAGCCAGGTGTGGTGGCGGGCGCCTGTAATCCCAGCTACTCGAGAAGCTGAGGCAGGAGAATCACTTGAACTCAGGAGGTGGAGGCTGCAGCGAGCCGAGACCATGCCACTGCACTCCAGCCTGGGCAGCAGAGCAAGACACTGTCTCCCAAAGAAAGAACGACAGGCTGGGCGCGGTTGCTGACACCTGTAATCCCAGCACTGGGGGAGGCCGAGGCAGGTGGATCACCTGAGGTCAGGAGTTTGAGACCGGCCTGGCCAACATGGTGAAACCCCGTCTCTACTAAAAATACAAAAATTAGCCAGACGTGGTGGCACATGTCTGTAATTCCACCTACTTGGGAGGCTGAGGCAGGAGAATCGCTTGAACCCGGGAGGCAGAGGCTGCAGTAGTGAGCCGAGATCGCACCACTGCACTCCAGCTTGGGTGACAGAGTGAGACTCTGCCTCAAAAAAATAAAAATAAAAATAAAAAAATAAGCTCAGTCCTTGCAGCACAGCTCAGAAGAGCTCCACCTTGTGTGGGTTCTGGACTCCAGGGTGCAAAAGGAGTTGAAAACTCTCAACGTCCCTCCTATTGGGATTGGTAAAATGATTTATGGGTGACACCCACGCAATAGTATATTTTACACCTATCAAAAAGAATGAGGCCGGGCGTGGTGGCACATGCCTGTAATCCCAGCACTTTGGGAGGCCAAGGCAGGAGGATCACTTGAGCCCAGAAGTTCGAGACCAGCCTAGGCAACATGGTGTAAACCCCCTCTCTACCAAAAATACAAAAATTAACCAGGCATGATGGCACAGGCCTGTAGTCCCAGTTACGGGAGGCTGAGGCAGCAGAATCGCCTGAACCCAGGAGGCGGAGGTTGCAGTGAGCCGAGATTGTGCCACTGCACTCCAGCCTGGGCGGCAGAGCAAGACGCTGTCTCTCCCCAACCAAAAAAAAAAAAAAGAATGACAGGCCAGGCACAGTGGCTCACGCCTGTAATCCCAGCACTTTGGGAGGCTGAGGCGGG
Source organism: Pan troglodytes (assembly GCF_028858775.2). NCBI lineage: Eukaryota > Metazoa > Chordata > Mammalia > Primates > Hominidae > Pan > Pan troglodytes. The sequence continues at coordinate 4,652,221 of NC_072416.2, read as the reverse complement.
CAGATCACGAAGTCAGGAGTTTGAGATCAGCCTGGCCAACATGGTAAAACCCCATCTCTACTAAAAATATAAAAATTACCCAGGCATGGTGGCACATGCCTGTAGTCCCAGCTACTTGGGAGGCTGAGGCATGAGAATCGCTTGAACCCGGGAGGCAGAGGTTGCAGTGAGCCGAGATCGCGCCATTACACTCCAGCCTGGGCAGCAAGAGCGAAACGCTGTCTCAAAAAAAAAAAAAAAAAAAAGCACAAATTGTCAAAATCAGGAATAGAAGCAGGAATATCATTACAGATCCAGCAGACATTTGGGGGGTGGGAGTTCATACTAAGTTTTAAAACTATACAAATTCCAAAAAGAAAATACAGGAGAAAATTTTTTGACCTTGGGATAAACAAAGATTTCTTAGATGGGAGACAAAAAAGAATGAAGCATAAAAGAATCTATTGGACCATCAAAATTAAAAATGTTTGCTCAAAAGATACTGCTAAGAAAACCAGAGGCGGCAGAATGGGAGGCGCCCTGCAGGAGGCGGCCTCTCACCAGGGACCGGGCTCCAGCACCTCCTTTCAAACGGCTCGCTCCACCGCATGCCGAAAGACGAAAGACGGGGACCAGCTGGTGCGCCCACGCCTTCCCAGCAGGAAAGCAAACACCACAAGCACCGGGGAAGGGGAGTTTGGCAGTTTCTTTAAAAGTCAAACACACCTCCCGTCCAGCCCGGCCACTCCCTTCTGGGTGTTCACACGGGGCTGCGGCTGGGATGTCCATCCCTCCAAATGCATGCTCAAATCTGATCCCCAATTAATGGAGGTGTTTGGATCATGGGGGGAATCCTTTGTGAACGGCTTGGTGCCCTGCTCCAAGTGCGAGTTTTTGCTGTTAGTTCCCACAGGATCTGGTTGTTTAAAAGAACCTTTTGCCTCCCCCACTCTCTCCTTCCTCTGGCCACATGCTTCACACCCACCAGCTCCTTTCCCTTTCTGCCATGAGCAGAAGCAGCCTGAGGCCTCACCAGGTGCAGACGCCCAGGCCATGCTGCTTATATAGCCTGCATAACCATGAGCCACATAAACCTCCTTTTATGAGTCACCCGGCCTCAAGTATTCCTTTATAGCAACACCACACAGACTAAGACACCCAGGAAGTTAATATGCATCCACTGTATTTCTAACTAGTATCAACAAATAATCATGACCAGAAGTGCTTAGGGACCCATTTAGTAACACGTGCAAGACCTTGAACACGCACATTTCAAAACACTGCTGAGCAAAGCTAAAGACACTCATAGATGGAAAGCTCACAGAAACACTCAATGTTAAGATCGCAATTCTCGCCACATCAGTTATCACAACAGTCCCAATCAGCAGCCAGTCTAGCTTTTCTCATAGAAGTTCACGAGACGATTCTGAAAACGGAAATGCAACAGGCTTAAAACAACTAAAACCATTCTGAAAAAGAACACTGGAGGATTCACACATACCAGTGCCAAGACTCAGCACAGAGCTACAGTCATCAAGGTGCTGTCCTCGGACACCGTGGCAAGTCATAGAGACCAACGAAACAGAGCAGAGACCAGAAGCAGACTCGGGCATAGAGGGCCCATTCTTTTCAGAAAGGTGCCAAGGCAATCCAGGGAGGAAAGGACAGTCCTTCGACAGACAGCGCTGAACACGTCGGGGTCACACTGCGAGAGGGTGAACCTCTACCCTCACCTCGCACCACACACAAACACCATCTTGAAAGGGAACACTGTAAATTGTTTGTAAATATAAAAGCTAAGACTTTAAAACTTCTAGGAAGAAACACAGGAGAAAGTCTTTGTGAGCTAGGGGTATGCAAAGATCTTAGAAAGGGCACAAGAAACATAAAAGAAAAATTGAGTAGGCCGGGCGCAGTGGCTCACATCTGTAATCCCAGCACTTTTGGAGCCCAAGGTGGGCGGATCACCTGAGGTCAGGAGTTCGAGTCCAGCCTGATCAACATGGAGAAACCCCATCTCTACTAAAAATACAAAATTAACCGGGTGTGGTGGTGCACGCCTGTAATCCCAGCTACTCGGGAGGCTGAGGCAGGAGAATCGCTTGAACCCAGGAGGTGGATGTTGCAGTGAGCTGAGATCGCACTGCTGCACTCCAGCCTGGGCAACAAGAGTGAAACTACGTCTCAAAAAAAAAAAAAAAAAGAAACAAACAAAAAATAAGTAAATGGAACTTCACCAAAACTATAAACTATTTTCCAAAAGACAATGTTAAGAAAATGAAAAGGCAAGCCATGAGCTGGGAGAGAAAAACAACTTTTAAATATATATCTCAGCCGGGCGCGGTGGCTCATGCCTGTAATCCCAGCACTTTGGGAGGCCGAGGCGGGTGGATCACGAGGTCAGGAGATCGAGACCTTCCTGGCTAACACGGTGAAACCCATCTCTACTAAAAATACAAAAAATTAGCTGGGCGTGGTGGCGGGCACCTGTAGTCCCAGCTACTCAGGAGGCTGAGGCAGGAGAATGGCATGAACCCGGGAGGCAGAGCTTGCAGTGAGACGAGATCACGCCACTGCACTCCAGCCTGGGCGACAGAGCAAGACTTTGTCTCAAAAAACAAACAAACAAATAAATCAATAAATATACACACACACACACACATCTATATATATCTCACAAAGACTTATTTCCAGATGATATAAGGAACTCTTACAAGAGCAGCCCAACAGGCCAAACCCAATATTTAAAATGGACAAAAGATTGAACATAAACTTCATGAGAAGGCATCCAAAGGCCGACACACATGAAAAGATGGTCAACCCCACTAGTCATGGGGAAATGCACATTTTAAAGGCAGTGAGACGCCACCACAGGCAAGTCAGAATGGCAAAAATTGGAGAGACCGACACCACCAAGCAGTGCTGGCACAGCATGGAGGCCCCGGAACTCAAGCATTGGTGGGGGACTGTAGAACAGTACAACCATTTTTGGAAAACGGTTCACACCTTTAACTACACAACACAGCAATTCCACTCTTAGGTAGTATCCAAGAGCAATAAAAACATGTCCACAAAAGACTTGTACACAAATGTCCATAGCAGCTTTATTCAAATAGCAAAAAACTGGAAACAGACAAATGCATAAACAAATTGTAGCATTTCCACACAATGGGCTACTCAGAAGCAAAGAGCGTGGCTGACCCTCACCAACATCAGCGGGGCCGAGAATGCCACAGAGATGACGGAGCAATGAGATTCTGTTCATGGGAAACTAGAAAGTGACCTGAGGTCACAGCAGAGCAACAGCTGGCGGGGACGCCACATGGGAGGGACACAGGAGCCTTTGGGGTAGTGGAAAGTTCCACATCTGGACTGTGGAGGGGATTACACAAGTGCAAACATCATCAACATTCCTCAAACTGCAATCTGTCCACTCAAGACAGACACACGGGCCAGGTGACGTGGCTCACGCCTGTAATCTCAGCACTCTGGGAGGCCAAGGCAGGCGGATTACCTGAAGTCAGGAGTTCACGACGAGCCTGGCCAACATGGCAAAACTCCATCTCTACTAAAAGTAGAAAAATTAGCTGGGCGTGTTGGCTGGCGCCTGTAATCCCAGCTACTCAAGAGGCTGAGGCAGAGAGAATTTTTTTTTTTTTTTTTTTTTTTTTGAGACGGAGTCTCGCTCTGTCACCAGGCTGGAGTGCAGTGGAGCGATCTTGGCTCACTGCAACCTCTGCCTCCTGGGTTCAAGCGATTCTCTCCTGCCTCAGCCTCCTGAGTAGCTGGGATTACAGGCGTGAGCCACCGCACCCGGCCAGCAGGGAGAATTTCTTGAACCCGGGAGGTGCTGGTTGCAGTGAGCTGAGATTACGCCACTGTACTCCAGCCTGGGCGACAGAGGGAGACTCCGTCTCAAAATAAAAAAAAAAAAAAAAAAGATGAGTATTTATGATTCATCTGATTTAGAGTTTGAATTTGTACGAGTAAATATTGTAAAATAATGTTAACCTCTACTCTAAGAAATTGAAAAAATGCTCAAAAAAACGGGTGATTTATTTAAAACAACCCTGTCAGAGGCAGCGACTCTCACTCCACTCAGCAGAGGGAGCCCACGCCTGAGACCACCCAGGCGTGCGTGCTTGTGACACCGTTTCCAGTGAATTCGGGGAAACACACCCCCGGAGAACCCCGTCCTGCTCCTGGCAGTCTTTGGCCCAGCTGGCCTGGGCTACGCCATGGAGGCTCACGTGGGGCCACCGTGGAGATAAGAGTCCTTTGGGCACAGAGCCACGTTCTGTGGCCTGGAGAGCCAGCAGAGCCACGTGCTGCCAGCCTGACCCTACTGCTCAGAATGTGGGAACAGGCTGGGCACTTTTTACACACGCAGCGTCTGAGGCCTACTCCAGACCCTCCGAGGCAGAGGGATCTCGATAGAACCCCTGGGTTTGCCGTGCAGGGCGAGCTGGGCCACACTGGCCTGAATCCCAGGCCTGCTCTCTGGGCTCAGAGTGTGAGTGTCTACCCACTCTGGCGACCCCGCTGTGCACAGCGGCCCTGAGCAGCCCACAGGAAGGCACCGCGCAGTGTCGGCCCCACTCACCTTGGCCCAGGCCAGCTTCTCCCGGATGGCGGCATTGCCGGGCTCCACGTGGCGTGCAAACTTGAGGTTGTTGATGGTGTACTCGTGGCCACAGTAGACTCTCTGAGGAGAGAGGTGACAGGTGAGCTCGGAAGGCTGTTACCACCCGTGAAAGTCCTCAGGGACGGGACCTGGATGCCCCCGGGGGGGTGTCCGGTGAGAGGGTGCCAGGAGGGAGAGCAGCCCCGCCCTGGTTAAGGCCCCCCACACCCTGGCCCGCAGGGAGGCGCTGCCTACTGTGTCCGGGGGGAGCCGGCCCAAGACCTCCAGCAGAGCTTTACACATCTCATCCGCAGTCCCTTCATAGAACTTCCCGCAGCCAGCCACAAACAAGGTGTCACCTGGAAACAAGGACAGCCACGAGGTGGGGGCCACTCGAGGCTGGTGGCTAGGACTCAGGAGGGGCCAGGAGCAGGGTGACACTCACCGGCAAGGCCCAGGCCCCGAACCCTGGCTGCCCTCCGGCCACGGCTGCCCAGACTCAGCCCCCCTGCATTCCGGCTCCCACATCTCCTTCCAAGTCTCAGCTGACAGTCCAACCACCCAACTGGCCGTGCAGACCCGAAACCCAAGTCACTCCTCCCTCACTGCCCCCAATCCCACCAACTGTGGCTCTGAGACCCTCACAAACCCAGCCCTCTCCCCGAACACGCAGCAGCCCCTCTCAGGCCCATGCCTGGCTCCCATCTTCCCTTGGCCCCAGCCACCAGCGCCACCCTGTGACCAAGGTCTCACCACCCTGGCTGAGCTGAGCGGGACCACCTCTCACCCACGGCGGAAGATGCGGCCCACACCGCTGGGCACCTCAGGCGCACCCAGGCTCCTTCTGGCCTCGGCCTCAGGACGGCATCCCCACCCCATCACTGCCCAGGCCTCTGTCCCCACTTGCCCTCCTCTTGCTGCTTCGCGGCTGTCCTGGCCTCGCTGACCTCACGTGGCCGTCGGCCCCAGAAACAGGGCAGTCCCCTGAGAGGAGGGTGCCCAGCACCCAGCACAGTGAGGCCGCCCCACTTCTCCTCACCGCCTGGGGCAGAGAAGCATGCAGCGGTGCTGGGCACAGGCCAAGGCCAGGAGTCCTCCTGGGCACGAGAGATGGGAATGGACGGTGGGGAGCCTGTTCCCCTGAAGGGCCCTAGACCTCGAGTCTGAGGACCAGCAGGAGGCCATGGAGTCCCCAGAGATAGGGAAGGGCAGACAGAGGCGAACTTGGGGCCTGGGGCTTCTGCTCCACAGGGCTGTCCTTGTGCCAGGCACACAGCCCAGGAGGCACAGGTGAGACCCAGGGACTCAGTGCTCGCTGCCCTGAGAAGAATCCTAAATCTGAGGTCCCCAACTCCATCCCTCCTACACCAGCACCACCCAGGCTCATCCCCCAGCCCTGCGCACTGCAGCCTGAAGGCGCCTTATCCCTCACAGCGAGGCGCCCGTCCCTCCCGCCATGCCCTCCGCCCTCCTCTGGGGCTCCCTGGCCACACCTTCTCCCTGCACCCCTGGTTTGACTCCACCCAGGGGTCCGAGTGTGGCCCTGGGTCACTCCCACCTGGGTTCAAGGCTGGGGCTGCCACCTCCCACCAGGAGGCCTCCCAGCCGTACGATGCCCACATCGAGTTACCGGGTGAAACCCCGCACTGTGAGGCCAGTCAGGACAAGGCCACAGTAACAAGCACGGGAGGCAGCCCCCACCACCAGCAGCCTCCACACTGCCTTAGAAGGCCGCAGCCATGAAGGGCTCGGCCTACAGTGAGGCCGTCCCCCGGCCATATGACCTCCACAGGTGGCTCCACAGGTCTGCAACCACCCTGGGAGGCAGGCAGGGCCCCCAGACTAGCACAGGTCCCTGAGTCCACACTACGGCATCAAGGAACACGGCCCCAGGGCTGAGCCACCCCTCGCCCTGCTAGAAGAAACTGACTCCTTTCCCGTGGGACCCGCCCGGACCCCAGCTGTCCAGTAGTCTCCGCCAGCACAGCCCTTGCTGCAAGCGTAACTTCCTTCCAGACCACGATCCAAACACATCATGGGAGGAATCGGCCAGCCCCACCATGAGGCTCCCCAGCACCCACCCCTGGGCCCCCTCACACCGGTGCAACAGAGAAGGCCACGAAGCTGCCCTGTGAGCCTGCCTGGCAGGAGACACAGGGTCTTCACGAAGAACCCCCGCCCCCACCCACACCCGAACACGCACCTGTGAACACGGCAGGGGGCTCCGAGCCTCCGGGCTTGCTCACGAAGTAACAAATGTGTCCTGAAGTGTGGCACGGGGTCGCCAGGCACTTGACGTTCAGAGACCCCACCTTCAACAAAGCAGGCAACCGCGTGTGCTCCCAGACACCCTGGAGAGCCATCTCCCGGGGTCACGGCGCGCCGCCTGGGCCCTACTGGGCCTCCTCAGCTCCGAGGGAAATGCCCGTGAAGGTGGGGCAGGTGCTCCCCACCACGGGACTGGGGGACTTGCTCACTCCATGGGTGCGCCCCAAGTGCAGGGCCACCCTGGAACAAGAGCGTGTAAAAAACCAAGGGGCTTGTTTCCTCCTTCAAAACTGGGCCAAATCCACGCTCGCCATCTGGCTAGGAAAGACGGCTTTCCTTCCCACACATGGCCTTTTGTTTTCCTGTCCCAATCTGCCCCAATTCTTTACTTCAAAAATGTTCACACCCTCAAAAAGGCTGAAGACCCCCTCGCAGTGCCCTCCCACCTGTGTGCTGTGCTCTGGCACCAAGACCCTGCCCACATGGCCTGCCCCCCAGGGTCTCAGAGCCCTGCTTCACAGCCCCGCACACAGCCGCGTTTTGCACACTCCTCTCCTTGTGCCTAGACAGAGAAGACCATCCACGCTCCCACAGAGGACCACTGAGAGCACTCCCAGGTCACTGGGGTAAGGGAGCAGAGAGAATGCGGGGAGGGAACCCCCCTCCCCCACGCTCCTGGCAGGGCCACGCTGGAGCACCTCCAGGGCTCACTCCTTACCTGCAGTGTGGACAGGTGAGTGATCTTGTGAGTCAGGGCCCCGATACGGTCGTCACCCCCGTACACCTTCAGTCCCGACTGCAGCTCGACCAGTTTCTCATTCCCGCCAGCATGGTCCCTGGAAGTCAAATAGGAGACCTGGGCTGCCTGCTGAGCTGAGGGGGCTGCCTGCTGCTCTTAAACCCTAGTCAAACGCAACACTTATTTTGCACTCACAAAGGAAACCGAGGAAGCAAATCACAGACACCTGGATGATCCTGTGGCCAGGGTTCTGAGCGTGGGGGCCTGGGGTTACCACCTGCACGTCTTTACAAAGCACCACCTGGTTCCCACCCCCACATCCTAGGGCAGTGGGTCTGGGGCGTGGTTTGGGGTGGATTTCTTGTCCTGGTGCAGTGGGTCTGGGGCATGGCCTGGGGGTGGATTTTTGATTTTTGAAGGCCCCCAGGTGATCCTGATGTGCTGCCCAGTTTGTGGCCCGACACTCTGGCAGGAGATCAAACTGTTCAGCATGGGAATCACCTGGGTGCGTCTGGGATGAGCAGCTGGCCCTAGACGCGGTCTGTCTGCAGGGGAGGCCAGCCTGGGCCAGCTCCAGCAGGTGGAGGTGCCTCCTACGCGCCCAGGTTTCCCCAGGGGAGCCTGCCTGACCCGCATTTCAGAAAGGGGCGGTTGAAGGGGCCCTTCCCGGGTCTCACATGATATCACAGACTCCTTCGTGTGCCTCCCATGAAGACTCCAGCAACCACACCAGAAACCGCCTGCCTTGGCACCACTGGGCCCCAAGATAACAGGGTGGAGTGGTGGCCGCTGCCCTCTGCCCCTCCCACCCTTCAGGAGGGCACGGCACCACAGGCCTTGGTCTGCCCATCACCACCCACCATCGGTGAGCAAACCCCACCCCGCTGAAGCTAGGGCCTGGCTTAGGACTTCACGTGTCGGCATGAATGTTAGAGGGGCCAGGGAACTAAAAAGCACCACAGTGTTAGAAAGAGACGTCTGCGGCGAGGCCGGGAGAGGCAGGGAGCTGCAGCAAGCTGTGATGCGCCAGGCAGCCACACAGAGGCCACCACCAGGGTCCCCAGGAGGAGGCATGGTGGCAGCAGGGGCCTCGCACGACAGGCAGGCCAATGTGCTGAGACAGCAGCTCAGCCACACAGGACAAGGGCCAGGGAGGCTGCAGGCACCGCCCCTCAAGCCCAGGTCCCTGCACGGACACCTCTGATGACCCCGAAGAGGCTCGTGGGGCCCAACTCACAGAGCCTGAGACTCTCCAGGCCTAAGTCCAGCTGCGTGTGAACCATGACGCTTCCATCAAACCCTGGCCAAGCCACCAGCACAGCGCTCCCACCACCAAGGAGAGGACCAAAGGCTTCATTTCACCCCAACACAGAGGCTGGGGAAGCCACAGCTGAGAGGCCCTAGGGCAGTGCCAGACGGGTCCTGGCTCAGGAGAAAGGTGCCGGTTGCCCTCGGGCGCTTGCTTGGCAAAAAGAAGTAAGTCTCTCTAGTTTTGAAGAGCCTCAAAAATTTCTAAAAGCCGAACAACGGCCTTGAGCAGGCAATGCCAACCCTAGAACCCAGACAGGGCATTTTATTCATCCATTTTCAAGGATTTTTAAAAACCCAACCTCTCCAGATATGGCTGCTTGTCTTTGTTTTTTTTGAGACGGAGTCTCGCTCTGTCACCCAGGCTGGAGTGCAATGCCACGATCTTGGCTCACGGCAACCTCCGCCTCCCGGGTTCAAGTGATTCTCCTGCTTCAGCTTCCCGAGTAGCTGAGATTACAGGCGCCCACCACCACGCCCAGTTAATTTTTGTATTTTCGGGAGAGACTGGGTTTCACCGTGTTGGCCAGGCTGGTCCTGACCTCAAGTGACCCAACTACCTCAGCCTCCCAAAGTGCTGGGATTATAGGCATGAGCCACCGTGCCCGGCTGGCTGCTTGTTTTTTTTGTTGTTGTTTTTTTTTTAAAAAAAAACCACTCACCTGTAGACTCATTTCCTCCCCAACATTGAGGCCAACGTGCCAGGGCACAAGCCCGCATGGCCCAGGAGAGAGCCGGGGGGTGGGGCCTGAGGGTAAGGCTGTAGCCTTCTCCCCTCACCCTCGGGGCCTCAGAGTCACTGAGCACCAGACTTGCCCCTTGGGGTCTACGGTGAGTCCCGGGTCTTTCTCAGAAGTCTGCTGGGGGCCTGTCCTCACAAAGCAGACAGAGCTGTGGGGGGAGACAGGCCTTGATGTCCCTAAACCCACCGGGGCGAGAAGTGAGCCAGGTCCCACACCCCCAGGTGAGACGCGGCACTTACCAGTGGTGGTGGGTGGTGAGCACTGTGGTCAGTTTCACCCCGTGCTTTCTCGCCGCGTCCACGACCTGCAGTGGCCCCGGGGAAGGACAAAGGCCTGTCACACTCCTAGGCCTGGCTTGCTGGCCTACATGGTAGGGTGCCCAGCAGAACCCAGGACACGCCATGAGGGGCCGCTGACGTGGCCCGTCCTGACCCTGCCGGCTTCCCCTGCTCCAGGAGAGCCAGTGAAAGCACCTTCTCCTTCCTGCTCAGCCTGACACTCTTGCAACCACCTACGACCGCTCCAAGCCCCTCCAGCTCTGAGGGCACCACCCCCAGAGGCAGCATGCAGGGGCAGAAAGCCCCCAAGAAGACTCAAGTGCCCAGGATTGTACTGCACAGTGCTTTCTGTGTCACTGCCTCTCGCCTCCACCCTTCTTGGGGCCCTGTTAACAGAGTGGCCGGAGACTAATTTCCATTTAGCTTAGGCAAAGTTGCAAGGACACTGCGGTTAGGAAACCCATCGGGGGTGAGGACTCCGAGCTGGGTGACCAGGGCAGGGAGAGCCAGGCACAGCCATGCGCACCTTCTGGGGCTGCACCGGATCCACAATGGCAGCCTCCTTGGTGTCATCATCAATGACCAGGTACATGTAATTGTCGGTCAGGGCAGGCAGCACCTCCACCCTCATGGTGCCCTCGTCCACGGTCAGGTTCTTCCGCAAATCTGTGTGGCAGAAAACTCCCAGCAGGGCTGGACCTGCAGACACAGAGCACAACTCAGCGGGCGTCCACGCCAGGCCCTCCACGACAGGACGCGCAAGCTGCAGTGCTTCCCAGCCTTTCTAGGTTCCTTTGAAAAAGAATATTCTGGCCAGGTATGGTGGTTCTTGCCGGGAATCCCAGCGCTTTAAGAGACTGAGGTGGGAGGACTGCTTGAGGGCAGGAGTTTGAGACCAGCCTGGGCAACATAGCAAGACCTTGTCTTTTTTTTTTTTCTTTTTTTTTTGAGACGGAGTCTTGCTCTGTCGCCCAGGCTGGAGTGCGGTGGCGAGATCTCGGCTCACTGCAAGCTCCGCCTCCCAGGTTCACGCCGTTCTCCTGTCTCAGCCTCCTGAGTAGCTGGGACTACAGACGCCCGCCACCATACCCGGCTAATTTTTTGTATTTTTTAGTAGAGACGGGTTTAATGGTGTTAGCCAGGATGGTCTCGATCTCCTGACCTTGTGATCCGCCCACCTCAGCCTCCCAAAGTGCTGGGATTACAGGTGTGAGCCACCGCGCCCAGCCAAGACCTTGTCTTTACAAATTTAAAAATTAGCCAGGCATGGTGGTGCATGCCTGTGGTCCCAGCTACCCCGGAGGCTGAGGCAGGAGGATCACTTGAGCCCAGGAGTTTGAGGCTGCAGTGAACTATGACTGTGCCACTGCACTCCAGCCTGGGTGACAAGACAATAACCTGTTCCTCAAAAAAAAAAAAAAAAAAAAGGAATATCTTCATATATCCCTGACGAGAACACAGGAACTAACTCATGCTCACATTCATGGAAATCAATTGTTTCAGACTTATGATCTCTATTTTCTTTTTTGAGAACTCTAAAAGGACAGGATGGCCAGCTTTTGATTGTGAGGCGAACCACTGCCAGTGCTGGATTATTCACACCCCGGACTCAGGGACAGAATGTGAAGAAGGGAACACAGACTAGGGGTGCCCCCGCCTGGCCATCTGCCCTCCAGCAAGCTGTGCTGCCACCACTGACTAAGCGAGCCTGCGTTCCATGCAGTTACTCACAGCCCTTCTCAGCCTCTAGCCAGAAAGAACCAATACTTGACGGCAGGCTGAGGCAGGAGAACTGCTTGAATCCGGGAGGTGAAAGTTTCAGTGAGCCAAGATCGCCCTACTGCACTCCAGCCTGGGCAACAGAGTGAGACAGTCTCAAAAAAAAAAAAAAACAATACTTGCTCTTGAACAGCACGAATGTGAGATATGCAAAAAAATCAGCAGTTCCTTTGAGACGGAAAGTTGGCCACAACTGCCCCAGATTCAAGTGTGGAGGACACAAAACCACCATCCAACTGACCCAAAGGACTCTGCCACAGGGGCCCAGAAGGCCCAGGAGCTGAGAGGAGTGGGTGACCAAGGGACAAAAGTGTCTGCCACCCAGTCGACCAATGCAAAAATATTTTCAGCAATGAAACTCCTACTAAATCTAACAATACACGGGGGCCCCGACAATACCTTCAGTTCCGCTCTACACGGGGAAGAAACCACAGAAGGTGGCAGAGGACAGTGCAGTCCTGGGGTAGGTGCCACGGCAGGGGCTTCTCCCAAAAGGGATCCAGAAATGGGCAGCAGCCACCAACTGACAGACACACGCGTCTCCAGGGCCCATCGAAATGCGGAATCCGACCTTATTTCCACAGCCGGGGAAACTGCCCAAACTATAGTTTCAATCACTGCACAAAGATATCCTATTACCCGCCTGACAACCAGCTGGGCATTTTCCAGATCATTCTCCTCAGGAACAATAATACCAAGGTTTCTATATGAGCAGCTTCCTGTGATATTCCCCTTCCCCTTAGCCTCAGTACCACCCCAGCTCAAGGAGCACACCAAGCAGAGTGTGGGTGCTGGGGGCTGCAAGTGGGGTGCAGAAGGGTTGCGACAGGATTCCGAGTGCCGGGCGTCCTCCTGGAAAGGAGCTCCATTACAAACAAAGAGCAGAACATTACAAACAAAAATACTGCCCACGTGCGGTGGCTCAGGCCTGTCATCCCAGCACTTTGGGAGGCCGAGGCGGGCGGATCACTTGAGGTCAGGAGTTAAGAGAGCGGCCTGGCCAACACAGTGAAGCCCCTTCTCTACTAAAATACAAAAATTAGCCGGGCGTGTTGGCGCGCGCCTGTAGTCCCAGCTACTCAGGAGGCTGAGGCAGGAGACTCGCTTGAGCCCGGGAGGCAGAGGTTGCAGTGAGCCGAGATTGGCCACTGCACTGCCCAGGCGAAGAAAATGTCATTTACAACTGGCGCTCAGCCTCCCCTGGGGACCATCACAGCCTCCTGAAGAAGCTGACAACCCAGGGAGGTGCCTTTATTTCTGAGGAAAGACGCAGCTGGTGCCAACACCAGCAGAAACCTTATTCCCTTTCCATATCACTCAGCCCAGCACTGCCTGACAAATGTTCCCGGCTTGCTGTTTTGTAACTGTAATACTTTGTACAGGTCAAGGACCTGCAGCCTGGGGCCTGGGCCAAGTCCAGGAACATGTTCGGTTTGGCCCCAAAAACAACAAAAAAAATGGACATACGGTCTCACTCTGTCCCCTAGGCTACAGTGCAGTGCTGCGATCAAGGCTCACTGCAGCCTCGACCTCCTGGACTCAAGCGATCCTCCCACCTCAGCCTCCAAAGTGACTGAGACTACAGTTGTGTGCCACCACGCCCGGCTGATTTTGTTTAGTTTTTGTAGAGATGAGGTCTCAACATGTTGCCAGGCTGGTCTGGAACTCCTGGACTCAAGCGATCCTCCCGCCTCGGCCTCCCAAAGTGCTGGGATGACAGGCGTGCGTCACTGCACTTCTTTTTTAAATCAGGAAGTTTCACAGCATCTTGCTTCCCTTGAACTGGGCGGCACCAAATACGGGGGCTGGGGCCTCCCTTAGAATGGGGCACGCACGCCGTGCCGATGCACACAGTCCCGCTGGAACTCTCTGCCTGGACCCTTATGAATGTCCCTAAAACTGTAATTCTGAGGACCTCAAAATCCATGTCCTTTCCTTAGCAATGGCGACATTCTACCCCCTGCAGAGCCTTGACAGCTTTCGGCGAGACCTGGAAACCGCCAGGGACGCCTCCCTGCCTGCGCCTCCGCCCGCCCAGTGCCCTGCGCTGCGCACCCGCCCGGGGCGCTGGCCTGGCCCGGCCTCGCGACCACCTCGGGCGAATGACACGCCGGGTCCCCAGACAGGGGGGCTCCGGCGCCGGGCGGGCAGCTCCACCACCGCAAGCGGCGCCGCGAGACCGCGGTCCTTGCAGCGGGGCAGCAGGTGCGGGGTGGGCCAGGCGTCCCGGGGCCCTGCCCGCTGCGCCTTAGAGCCGCGCCCCAGGCTCTCCTCGGCGCCGGCCCGGGCAGGACGCGATGCCCTGGAGGCGTCAGGGGCGCGGCCGGCCCAGCCCGAGCGTGGAGGCCGCGGCGGACGCAGGCCTGGCCCTGCTTACCTAGCGCTTTCCGCACCCGCGGCCCCGCGCCCGCTCCGCGCCAGCCTCAGCGCCTGCGCCGCCTCCGCTCCAGCCCCGCAGCGCGGCCTTAGGCACCTGCGCAACAGACACCGCGTCAGCGGTCGCCAAACGACGGCCCGGCGCCGCCCGCTGCCCGCCCAGCCAGGCCCGCGTCCCCCGGCCCGCACCGCCCCGCTGCACCCACCGAGGCCTCGGCGGGCGCAGGCGGCTCCCAGCGCGGCGAGGCTGCGGCGGCCGAGCAGCCCGCGGCCCACCACCATGACCCGGGCCGGGCTGGACTGCCGAGCTGCCCAGGGCTGCAAAACACCGGCGTCGGCGCGTCGCAGCCAATCAGCGCCCGCCTCGCGCTGCCCTCAGCCAATCAGCGTCCACCTCGCACCGTCCGCCAACCAATCAACGCGCTCGCGCTCAACTTGTTTTGTCCGCGAGCCCCGACTGCCACGGGCCGGGAGACGGGCCTGGGAGCGGTGGCGGCGGCCCGAGAGCTGCGCCGGGAGAGCTGTGCCGCGAGCCTCTGCCTCTTTTTTGGCACCGCACAGTGGATCCTTGGAGGCCGAGCGCCACGCCGCCCGGGTACCCGGCAGATCGCGAGGTGGAACGGGCCGTCGCTGCGGGGGACAGCGTTCCGAGGCAGTTGGTCCTCTCCGGGATGCCGTAGGCATCAGCTGACCGGCCCAGCCCACGTGACTACAGGGGCACTTGATGGGAATCATGGCAGCATCCAGGCCATTGTCCCGCTTCTGGGAGTGGGGAAAGAACATCGTCTGCGTGGGGAGGAACTACGCGGACCATGTCAGGGAGATGCGCAGCGCGGTGTTGAGCGAGCCCGTGCTGTTCCTGAAGCCGTCCACGGCCTACGCGCCCGAGGGCTCGCCCATCCTCATGCCCGCGTACACTCGCAACCTGCACCACGAGCTGGAGCTGGGCGTGGTGATGGGCAAGCGCTGCCGCGCAGTCCCCGAGGCCGCGGCCATGGACTACGTGGGCGGCTATGCCCTGTGCCTGGATATGACCGCCCGGGACGTGCAGGACGAGTGCAAGAAGAAGGGGCTGCCCTGGACTCTGGCGAAGAGCTTCACGGCGTCCTGCCCGGTCAGCGCGTTCGTGCCCAAGGAGAAGATCCCTGACCCTCACAAGCTGAAGCTCTGGCTCAAGGTCAACGGCGAACTCAGACAGGAGGGTGAGACATCTTCCATGATTTTTTCCATCCCCTACATCATCAGCTATGTTTCTAAGATCATAACCTTGGAAGAAGGAGATATTATCTTGACTGGGACGCCAAAGGGAGTTGGACCGGTTAAAGAAAACGATGAGATCGAGGCTGGCATACACGGGCTGGTCAGTATGAGATTTAAAGTGGAAAAGCCAGAATATTGAGTTATTTCTTAACAAGTTTCGAGAGAGAAGGGAGCAAGACAAGAGCAAGCAACGGCTATTAAATGTCACAATCCTTTAATTAGAAACCATTTGTTGGCCGGACGCGGTGGCTCACGCCTGTAATCCCAGCACTTTGGGAGGCCGAGGCGGGCGGCTCACGAGGTCAGGAGATCCAGACCATCCTGGCTAACACGGTGAAACCTCGTCTCTACTAAAAATACAAAAAATTAGCCGGGCATGGTGGCGGGCGCCTGTAGTCCCAGCTACTCTGGAGGCTGAGGCAGGAGAATCAGTTGAACCTGGGAGGCGGAACTTACAGTGAGCTGAGATTGCGCCACTGTACTCCTGGGCAACAGCGAGACTCCGTCTCAAAAAAAAAAAAAAAGAAACCATTTATTTTAAAAATGATTAGATTGCTATGCCTCAACTCATAGAAGATGGACTCTTCAAGAAAACGTGAAGTAGAACGGATGGGCCAGAAATGAAAACAGGCAAGTAAAGTATTTCTTCGGAAAACATTTTATCAAACCATATGTTAAAAAGACTTTCCTTTTGTAAAACTGGATTAGAGAAGACTTTTCAGTGGGTTATCTCTAGGATGATTAGTAGTTCAGCATTTAAAAACTGCGGAGAAAACTGAAAGTTATGTTCCAGATAACTTTCCGTTGTTTACCAAATTTTCTTGGACTTGGTCATCATCAGGAAGCATTTGTAAAAACAAAAATTTCCAAATTACTGGCCCATCTCGGACTCACTGAATCAATTTGATAGGATTAATCTCCAGTGAGGCTGTGTTTACAGGGCATTCCAAGTGATTCTTATCAGGAAATGTGAAAAACACTCCTGTACATAATCGGTTAATTTAAAATTTTACTTAATAAGTGAACAATTAATGAAGATTTCACCTGTTTACTTAGGGTATCTACCCAGACCCATCGATTCTAAGTTCGGGAGATGATTTTGAAATTACTGTTTTCCAAATAAAGGTGCTCCCTTTTAAGTGGCTTACAAGTGTAATTTTTTTTCCCCCAGTAATGACGAGGAGGGATATTTCCTCCTTGTGGGGCTTCAAACCTTAGTCTTTGACCTTTGGCCTTCTGAGCACTGTGCTGTGTTAACACAGTTAATCAGCAACTGTACTTCCCAACCGGAGATAAGGAGGCTTTGTGGAAGCTGAATAGCCTGGGACTGCTGCTTTTGCTCTTGCCTGCACCCTCCTCTGAAAAAACATCCAGGCAAGATGCACAGCGTAGCTGTCAATGCCGGGAGGAGTCTTTTGGGCTTCGGCAGGGGTTCCTGTTCGCTTTCACATCATCTGCTGGCCCCTGAAGAAAGCCGAGGACATCTGATTGAGTAGTAACGGGCACCATGTATTGAACACAGTACTGTTAGGCACCATGCCAAGCAGTTTATTCTGTATTTCCACGTGTTGTGTAACCAGCAACCAAGCCATAAGCTTAGTATGATCACTACCATCCCCATTACTCAGATGAAGACAGATCTAGAGGCTAGGAAGGCTGGCTAAAGTCACTCAGCTTAGCGGCAGAGCCAAGATGTAACCCAGCTCACCCAAGACCAGAACCTGAAGTTTTGACCACAATGCGGGCTGCATCTTGTAAGTAGACACATAAGAAGAATCAGACACTTAGGTATGCTGCAACCCCATGCTTAAATTATAATTTAGTATGAGGAAGTGCCATAATTGGATTTCTTTATTAAGTATCATGCTATCTTAACTACTTTTAGTATTATTTTTTTCATTGCTTGGCAATGCATGTAATTACAGAAGAGTCAGAAAATAGAGATTAGCAATTAGAACAAAACACCAAAAATTTCATCTACCCAGAGACAGCCAAAGTTAAGCATTTAGTGCAAGTTCTTCCAAGTCTGTGGATATAATTGTAATTTTTTAAAGAGTTTGCTCATACCATACACTTTTCTTTTTTTTTCTTTTTTTTTTTTTGAGATGGCGTTTAACTCTTTTTGCCCAGGCTGGAGTGCAGTGGCACAATCTCGGCTCACTGCAACCTCTGCCTCCCAGGTTCAAGTGATTCTCCTGCCTCAGCCTCCCAAGTAGCTCAGATTACAGGCATGCGCCACCACACCCGGCTAATTTTGTATTTTTAGTAGAGACAGGGTTTCACCATGTTGGTCAAGCTGGTCTTGAACTCCTGACCTCAGTGCTGGGATTACAGGCATGAGCCACCACGCCCAGCTATACCATACAATTATTTAATTTGCTTATTTCACTGTATATTGTGACCATCTTTTTCCTTGTTAGCTGACACATTTCTGCAGTACAACTTTGATGGATTGCATAAGATTCTGAAGTCAAGCCTCCATTTTTGGACCTTGAGATTGTCTCTAATGATTTGCTAGTATCAGCACATGTGCTGTTTTTTCCTTTGGCTAGGTTCCTATAAGTGGAAGAGTTGGATCAAAGGGTGTGCTCATGCTGGAAGTGTATTATTAGTCTGCTACCAGGTACACGGTTCAGCTGAGATATAGCTACCAAGTTGACAGACTATTAAAGTCAAAGTTATAAAGTAGAAGCAGTGCTCACATGCAGCCCTAGTAGGTGGCACAAGCCAGCACCGAGTACAGTGCCCCTGGGGTCAGTGTTCACCACAGTGGTAGAACAAGCTTTGTCACAAACATTGACATCAGCATTGCAGGTGTAGGCACACAAAGTCCTTACGTGCAAGAATCAAAAACAGAGACACCAAGTCCGACAATTCCTGATATTGCTAAAATCATAGTAATCCTAGCATTCAGAAGATAACATTTTTCCACATTTTGAATACATTTAAACCTATGAAAAAGTTTAAAAACCAATACAATGAACTCCATATGCCCTTTAATAGTTTCAACAATTACCAGCATTCACTATGTTTGTCCTCTGGTCCTACGTCTCTCCCTTCCTCCCCGCCATATATGTGTATATATGCAGACATGCACCTCTCTCTCTCTCTCTACACACACACACACACACACACACACACACACACACACACACACACCCCAACCCCATATTTTGGAAATGCGTTGGGATGGTGACTGCAGAAAGACTCCGCCCTTTCAGCGTACACCTCCCAAGAATCAGGATATTCTCCTACATGGAAATGAAACCATTATCACGCTTAAGAAAATAATTCCACAGTGTATTAGTCTGTACAGAATGTATGGTTTGACATCTGTTCTTCTGTTGTGTTTTTAAAACATGTTCATTGGGCTTTTATAAAAAAATGAGTATTACACATCCACTTAATATATTATGAACATATTTCCAGGTCAGTGAATATAAGTACAGGTACCCTTTTTAATGGCTGTATCTTAGATCATGTACCCCAGAAGCACAGCCTAAGATGGGGATTCTTGTTCCCGTGATTTGCTGAAGGAGTGCTCTCAGGAGAAGAGAAGTGTAATGAAGCAGAAAGGGCAGGGAGCAAACTCCAAGGAAGAAAGTGGTCTCTGGGCTGGATATCAGCTTCAGTCAGCTGGTGAACCCAAGGGGAAGCTCTGGAGCAAGGAGTCTGTTGGCACCAGAATCTGCTCTCCCCGCCCCTTCCATAGCTTCCTCAGGTAATTTTCTGACCCTCATAGAAGCTGAGGGACTTCAGCAAGTGAAGATTTTCTGGGTGGAGCATCCCCGACAGATTGCACACGGTTCAGATGCTCTGCTATTAGAAACAATGATGCAAGGGGCATCCTCCATATACTCTACAGCAAGGGTCCCCCAGCCTCCAGGCCACTGACTGCTACCAGCCCGTGGCCTGTTACGAACGGAGCCACACAGTAGGAGGCAAGTGAGCATTCCCGCCCGAGTTCTGCTTCCCGTCAGATCAGTGGTGGCATTAGATTCTCACAGGAGCGTGAACCCTTTTGTAAACTGCACATGCGAGGGATCTAGGTTGCGCACTCCTTATGAGTATCTAATGCCTGGATCTGAGGTGGAACTGTTTCATCCTGAAACCATCCCCACCCCCCGCCCCGGCAATCCATGGAAAAACTGTCTTCCACCAAACCATTCCCAGGTGCCAAAAAGTTTGGGCCCCTGCTCTACATCATTGGCACTTGTTTGTTTCCTTAGGGAAGTCTTAGAAGTGAAATCAATGAAATGGTTTGCACTTTGAAATTTTGACACTTTTTGCCAAATTGCAGAGGAAAAAAAACTACCATGTTGCACTTGACAAGACTGTTTAAGAATACCTTTACACCGACACCCCAGCTAAGGCTGGGCATCATGGCTATGGTCATTCTTTTTTTTTTTTTTTTTTGAGACAAAGTCTTGCTCTGTTGCCCAGGCTGGAGTGCAGTGGCATGATCTTGGCTCACTGCAAGATCCGCCTCCTGGGTTCACGCCATTCTCCTGCCTCAGCCTCCCGAGTAGCTGGGACAACTGGCACCTGCCACCACACCCGGCTAATTTTTTTGTATTTTTAGTAGAGACAGGGCTTCACCGTGTTAGCCAGGATGGTCTACATCTCCGGACCTCGTGATCCACCCACCTCAGCCTCCCGAAGTGCTGGGATTACAGGCGTGAGCCACCGCGCCTTGCCTATTTTCCTCTTTTTTAAAAAAATATAAGTGTCGGCTGGGCACGGTGGCTCACGCCTGTAATCCCAACACTTTGGGAGGCCGAGGTGGGTGGATCACTTGAGCCCAGGAATTCAAGACCAGCCTGGGCAAAATGCCAAGATCCCTGTCTCTACAAAATGTTTTAAAATTAACCGAGTAAGGTGGCTTCTCCTGAGCTCCTGGACACGGGGCTCAGTGGAGGGGGCACCATACCCACTCTTGCTGAACCAACAGTGGGAGCCAAGCCAGCACCAACCACGACACCCTCACTTCTCTCCTCTCCTTCCTTCCCTGTCCACCCTCCCCATTCACCTGGCTTCACAAACCCCCCAGTTCTCCCCAAGGCAGGATGGAAGTCCTGTTCTGCACAACTAGGTCAAGTCGTTCATTACCTTATCACCACAATTTGCACACTTGGGGGGGAACCTGCATCCCTCCTCTGTGGCTGCACATGGTAAAAGCCAGATAAAACATGACTGACAAGATGGTTTATCTCCCAACACCAGCCTTAGGAAACAGTTTCATATACTCACTTTTTCCTTTTTTTTTCAATCCTGTGGTGGAGGGCATGTAGCCTTCTAAAGTACCAGGTCAAACCTCCCAGGCCGTGGGTCAACACTGACCTTAGCGGTGGGTCTTCACAGCTGGAGTCTGCGCCCTGAAGCAAGTGACTCTCAATGGTGTGCAGTTGAGCCGTTTACTTTGTGGCTGCTGCAAAGCAAACAGATAAAGTGGCAGCTGTCGTCCTCATGTCCTGAGTAGGTCCCCCTCAGAGTTCTGAGACCCAGGCACGCTCATGAACCTTTTGAAGTTGGTCTCCTCCCAGTTGATTCAGACTCAGTCATGTCAGCCCTGAGCCAGCAAGCCTCCACAAGCACTGGGCACTCCAGCGTGTCACCAGAGAAGACCAGGGACTAGAAGAGCCCCAGGTGCTCAAAGCAGTCACACAGGATTGCCCACGACTTTGGCTATTCCCACCCAGCGCCAAGAGCCCCTTGCCCTCATCCTGTCAGATCTGTCAGATGACGAGTCACCACCCAGCTCTCAGAAAGTAGTCTTTAGGGGTCTTTTTTTTTTTTTTTTTTTTTTTTGTAAGACAGAGTCTCGCTCTGTCGCCCAGGCTGGAGTGCAGTGGCTGGATCTCAGCTCACTACAACCTCCTCATCCCAGGTTCAAGAGATTCTCCTGCCTTAGCCTCCCGAGTAGCTGGGACAACAGGCACGTGCCACCACACCCAGCTAATTTTTTGTATTTTTAGTAGAGATGGGGTTTCACTGTGTTAGCCAGGATGGTCTCGATCTCCTGACTGCCTTGGCATCCCAAAGTGCTGGGATTACAGGCATGAGCCACCGTGCCCAGGCCTTGAGGTCCTACTCTTTTTCCAGGGAACCAAGACAAATAATAAACTGGCTTAAGAAAATAAATCATTCACTCAGGATTAAGAAACTCACTCAAAGCCGTTCAACTATGTGGAAAAGAAAATAAATCATTCAAATCTGTAGAAGATTAAATCTGTTTATTAATTCATGTAAACATTTTCCAACTTGGGAGGAGACAAGGCAAAGACAGTAGGAGGCCTTCTAAGAAGGGAGGTCAGATGAGAGAGGCCTTCAGACTCACCCAGACCACCTCCACCATAACAATTTCTAGAAACATGTTCACCACATGTAAACAAAATGCAATTTTCCCCATAATTTTCAAATTAATATTCCATTTTAAAGGGAGTTAAAACCCTTATACTTTTCCAGAGTTCAAAATGATAGACCGTTTTAAACATGTTTTTGTCCAGACAAGTTTCTGCTTGCCTCAGTAGGATCTGCAAGCTTGCACGAGAGTACACTAATTTTCAATCCACTCCTTGCTCTGTGTGATAGAACGAACTGCGAGGAGAAACAGAAAAAGAGACAAAAGGTTAATTTTTAAAATCCCTTTGTATATCAAGTTGAAAAATCAATGATCACGAATAGAGAACTGCAATGAAAGTTTTGTTTACAGATATTAATATAAACTTCCATTAGAGCTGTAAGATGATGGGAAGAGTTCCAGTCTCGGAGTACAGTTAATTTACAGGCCCAGCTTCTGACTGATTTTGTAAAAATTTTGTCACTTTTCATGCTATTTCTCTCAGGTATGAAAGTTGGGATGAAAAGTCTAATGTGGCCGGGTGCGGGTGCAGTGGCTCACGCCTGTAATCCCAGCACTTTGGGAGGCCAAGGCGGGTGGATCACCTGAGGTCAGGAGTTCGAGACCAGCCTGGCTAACATGGTGAAACTCCCATTTCTACTAAAAATACAAAAAATTAGCCGGGCATTGTGGCACACACCTGTTATCCCAGCTACCCAGAAGGCTGAGGCAGGAGAATCCCTTGAACCCGGGAGGCAGAGGTTGCAGTGAGCAGAGATTGTGCCATTGCACTCCAGCTTGGGCAACTAGAGCGAAACTCTGTCCCCTCCACCCCCCCAAGTAAAATAAATGTCTAATGCAGGGCTGGGTGAGGTGGCTCATGCCTGTAATCCCAGCACTTTGGGAGGCCAAGGCAGGTAGATCACTTGAGGCCTGAAGTTCAAGACCAGCCTGGCCAATAAAGTGAAACCCTGTCTCTACTAAAAATATAAAAATTAGCCAGGTGTGGTGGTGCACACCTGTGGTCCCAGCTACTCGGTGGCTGAGGCGGGAGGATCACTTGAGCCTGGGAAGGTTGAGGCTGCTGTAAGCTGTGATCGCACCACATGCTCCAGCCTGTGTGACAGAGCGAGCAGAGTGAGACTCTGTCTCAAAAAAAAAAAAAAAGTATAACATAGGAAAAAGGGCTTAATGTGTGTTCAGACTACCAACTGTGATAGACTTTAAGCTGTAGCAGGGACTCAATCTGTGAGACTACAGGAATATGATGACATAATTTAATAATAGTCTTATTTTAATAGTCTTATTTTTTATAATTTATACAGCACTTTAACCAACATTTTATTTAATATAGAGTGGAAGGACATATCAACCACTTTAATTTCAAGACTGAGAGAAAAAAAAGTACCAACATCAGGGAAAACTGTGAAAGACTTTAAATGGGCAATAACAATAAGTGGGTACCCTTTCAATGGAATGTTGTGGTAGTCTGACATTGGCTAGAACACGTTCAGAGCTGTCTGATTCTACAGGGGCTACATCTCCCATTGCACGGACTGAGCTGTTTTAGAACTAGGTTGTAGAAAGCTGACAGTGATTCGAATGACCCTGCTCATGGAATCCCCATGAAGTCTGTCTGAGTGAAGATGCACTGCTTCTGCCCTATAGAGGAGCCCAGAGGTTCATCTACAAGCAAACCCATTCAGCATTTTGCATTGCCTGCCTATGTATCTATTCTTCCAATTCCTTTTTCTTTCCTTTTTTTTTTTTTTTTTTTTTTTTTTTTTGAGACACGGTCTCACTCTGTCACCCAGGCTGGAGTGCAGTGGTGAGATCTCGGTTCACTGCAACCTCTGCCTCCCAGGTTCAAGCAATTCTACTGCTTCAGCCTCCTGAGTAGCTGGGATGACAGGCACCTGCCACCATGCCCGGCTAATTTTTGTAGTTTTAGTAGAGATGGGGTTTCACTATCTTGGACAGGCTGGTCATGAACCAATTCCCCTTTGAATCCTTCTTCTCCCCTATATCTTACTGGTTCCCTCATTAATTAATGAGTTAAATCTTCAACATGTGTTATTTTATTTTTGTATGCATCATGGTTTTTGGATTTTGGTTTTGGATTTTACATCTTTTTATTTGTAAAATACTGTGTTACCTAATGCATGAAGCAGCTTGTCCATAATTATGAATATTTGTTAAAGCCACCTGGAACACCTGTTACACACATTCTCTGGGAAAGTGCAGTATCCACTTGAGGGTCATTCATTGTTGTATTTGAATCAAATTTAGAAAACTCTTAAGTTCCCATGAACTTAAGTTGATCAGACTCATTAGCAAGTGGTGCCTCCTGTCTGGAGGGAAAGTATACAGGGTCGGTCAAGGACCTAAGCGTGCCCTGACTTGCAAAGAGACAGTATTTAGGGGCCCATGCTAACCGTTGAAGAGATGCAGCATCTTACTGCAACTTTTCTGCCTTTGGCCTGGTAGTGAAGAGGCCTCAAGCCGAGGTCCTAGAAATATTGGTAAGGCCACTGGAGACTCCATGTCTGCAAACTATTCAGATGTGTTGGTGGCCATGGAAAATGGGAAAACCTGCTTATGAGGCTGAGATGGAGGAGATGCAGCATTCACAAATGCTCCTGCAGGATGTCCATGAGATGAAAACTAATTTCATAATAACACTAATTCTCTCATCAGCACGCAATGTTTTCTAGAGGCTCCATGATACCATTAGTCTGACACAAATGGAATGTGTGCTCTAGAATGTTTTAAAATTTTTTCAGTATTAAGCTGCAGTACAGCAAGTATCAGTAGATATAACCACACAAACGGGAGCACATTAACTTGCAGGAGAATACAAGAGAAAAGAGTTGAGAACCATGAAGTGAAGCAACGAGGCTGGCTGGGTCCAGTCTCACCTGTGACCCAGGGCAAGTGGCAACACTTCTTGGTCCCACTTTTCTCATCTGCAATAGGGGAGTTTGTCTCACTGCACTTTTCCTCCTCTGACACCTTGAACACTAAGACTCGAGGATCCTCCAACACTGAAGTGCCTCAGGAGGCAACTGTGGCCCTTCAGGGTTGGAGGATCATGGAATTTTGCAGGTTAGCACATTTAATTAAGCTCTGCAGGGTCTCACAGGCTGAGGTGTGGTGGGATTAGGATTCAGACCAGATCTGTCTCCCCGCAACAATCCAAGCACTTCATTGTGCTATCTTACACTGCCTCACTAACTGAAGGGAATGCCACAGGGTGGGTGGGGGTGGGGACAACCTAGTCTGACCTTTTGGGGTTCAGGGGCCAAGAGAGGGGTCTCACTATGTTGCCCAGGCTGGCCTCAAACTCCTGGGTTCAGGCGATCCTCCCACCTCAGCCTACCAAGTAGCTGGGATTACAGGTGTGCACTATTGCACCCATCAGCTCTGATTTTAAAGCCCTTTCCCCTGTTTTGGATTTAACCTTAAAGGATATTTTCTTTGTTGGTCTATTTTCTTTGATGTCTTTGGTAACTCCTTTATACAATATGAAAAAACCCCTGGCTATTTCCTTTGCTTTTAGGATAGCTGAATCCTTATGCGCATCTGGGAACTGGGCATTAGAAATAATAAATTCTCGAATTTATCTAGGTTTTTCTTATGGTTTGAATATACAGAATAATAAATATATAGAATAATATGGGACTATAAAATGCACTAACTTTTAAATAAATTTTGCTTCTTTCCAAGAGAAATTGCCACTTTAATGCTGTTTTCTGTTCATCTGTCATTGCAAGAAACTCATGTACCTGGTTAAAAAAAAAAAGATGAGACAAATATATTTGAAGTTTACAAAGAAAATTCATTTTTGACAACAGTGGGAAACAAACTTTCTCATTAGAAATGAAATTTTATTTGCAGTAATTACAGCTCAATCGTTTGTTTTTGTTTGTAGAGACAGGGTCTCACTCTGTCGCCCAAGCTGGAGTGCAGCAGTGCTATCACAGCTCACTGCAGCCTCGAACTCCCGGGGTCAAGCAATCCTCCCTCAGCTTCCCATTTCTGAGGTTACAGGTATGCACTACTCTTCTCTGGCTAATTGTTTTATGTTTTATTTTTTGTAGAGACAGGGTCTCACTATGTTGCCCAGGGTGATCTTGAACTCCTGGCCTCAAGTGATCCTCCTGCCTCAGCCTCCCAAAGTGGTAGGATTACAGGTATGACCCACTATGCCCAGCCAACTCAATTGTTTTGATAGAGAAGATAAGGCAGGAAAGGCTATATAAGCAAAATCTCCAAAGGTAATCAGGTATCTCAGCAAGGAAAAATCCCCTCAATAAAGTGGAAGCAGAATTTGGAACTAAAGTCTAATGGTAAATTTCATGAGCTGGTTTTAACAATAAAAAACAGGTGCCTATTGCCAAATGCACATGCTAATCCCTAAGTATCTGCTGCTGTTGTATAGCTGCAAACCAAGGAGAAAACATGTAGCTGACTTTATGTAACTGAGTAGGTGAAACACAGCCAAATCTTCCTAGAAAAACCACCTTATGACTGATCAACATCTCCGACTTGTTGTTTTACCCATCGTTACTTGACTATATCAAACATCATGTTTCCTTGGTGTTTTTTTTTTTTTAATTATTTTGAGACAAGTCTTGCTCTATCACTCAGGCTGGAGTGCAGTGGCGTGATCTTGGCTCACTGCAACTTCCACATCCTGGGTTCAAGTGATTCTCGTGCCCCAGCCTCCTGAGTAGCTAGGATTACAAGTGCACGTCACCACACCCAGCTAATTTTTGTATTTTTAGTAGAAATGGGGTTTCGCCATATTGGTCAGGCTGGTCTCAAACTCCTGACCTCAAGTGATCCGCCCTCCTTGGCCTCCCAAAGTGCTGAGATTACAGGCGTGAGCCACGGTGCCCAGCCCTAAAACATCATGTTTATTTATCCATTTAGGCTAATGGCCTCAGTCATTACTCATAATAGTAAATATTAGCGAGGATTTTGATATAAAATATGTAACATTTGTTCATCAAAGCAATGTGTGTTTAAAGCAAGATGATTTTTTCCCAGGCTGTTTATTAGTGAATCAATTTCTATCAAATGTTTGACAAAACAACCTATATTTTTTTGGGAAAAAGCATTCACTTTGGAAATATTCTAAACATTTCTTCCTTTTTGCTATTTACCGTGCAGCCCAAAGTCTCCTCAGCAACACTTCCTGTGAGACTACAGGAATGAAGGGTGCCTGTGTGATCAGTCAGATCAATCAGCACATGGAAACTGAGAAAGACAGATTTAAAGTCCAAGGAGTTTTTGTTGCAAGTTGTGCACATGTTAGATGCTTCATTTACAATATAACCACAGCTGGAACTGAAAAGAAACAAAGACAATGATAAAATGTGATGCCCTAAGCCACAAATTTCATCTGTAGCAGAAAAAGAATTATCACTAAAAACTCTACGACAGTGTGTGGAAAACTTACTGAGTGTTCAGTGCTATGCGGTCTACAAGACAGTCGTAAAAAACAGTAAAACACACTTTCTACGCAGCCATTCTCAGGAGTCATCTGAAACTGCGTACACCAGTCCTCTGCCTGCCCTCCTTCCCTCCCTCGGCCAAGCCCTCGAGGTCCATCCCAGTCTCATTTCCTTGCTGGGGCCCTCCCTTCTCGTATCCCAGCCCGCAGCCTTTCTCTCTTGGAACAGCAGCAGAGTGCACGCCTCAGGACTGACTGGTGCTGTTGCATCAGCTCCTTATTCTCACCTCCCTGGCTGGGAGTTCTGAGGGCAGGAACTGTGTCTTGTGCCTGGAAAGCACGAGTTCAACAGCTGCTCACTGGATGGGCCTGCACGGGGCCTTCTCTACAAATACAGAAAGCCTTGCAAGGCTGGCCGGGTAGCACCCAGATGCTATTAACACTGCTGGTGATACACTCTCCTCTCTTTCAGTGATTTATGCTATTCCATATTTCTGAAGCAAGCCTTACTTTAGCAATTTTAAACAGGGAAACTAATTCAAATTTCTCAAATAGGGGAAATAAACTGAAGATAGTGGTTTCTTATCTAACCACAGATCACTTGGTCTAGCAAATTTTAGATGCTTTTCCTCAGATATCAATAATAAATGTACAGGGAAAAAAATTAGTTTTTCAATTTTTGAAAACTATTTTTCAAAAAATGAATACAAGGCCTTACACAGCATCCTCCACATTAGTTTTTTCAACTTTAATACCACATCATAAAATGTTTTAAAAATTCAGAGGTCAATATCTTGACTGTGGCAATAGATACACAAACTTACAAGTGTGATAAAACTAATGAGAACACACACACACGACTGCATGTGAACCTGGAGGAATCTGAATACGACCAGTGGATTGAATGGTGTTGATATCCTGGCTGTGACATGGTACTATCACTTGCAAAATGGTAACACTGGGGGAAACGGGGCAAAAGCCACAAGGGATCTCTCTTATTATTATTATTATTATTTTTTGAGACACAGTCTCGCTCTGTCGCCCAGGATGGAGTGCAGTGCAGTGGCGCGATCTCGGCTCGCTGCAAGCTCTGCCTCCCAGGTCCACACCATTCTCCTGCCTCAGCCTCTCGAGTAGCTGGGATTACAGGCGCCCACCACCATGCCCGGCTAATTTTTTTGTATTTTTTAGTAGAGACAGGGTTTCACCGTGTTAGCCAGGATGGTCTCAATCTCCTGACCTCGTGATCTACCCGCCTCGGCCTCCCAAAGTGCTGGAATTACAGGCGTGAGCCACCGCGCCCAGCCCTCTTATTATTTCTTATACTTCCATGTGAATCTAGGATTATCTCAATGAAAATTCAGTTATAAAAATCCATAGAGAGACTTTCCTAATAATATTACACATTTCTTGCCAAGCATCTTTTAGCTAAGAGTATTAAATCTACTGGAGTTTACTTTCTTTTCTTTCTTTTTTTTTTTTTTTGAGACAGAGTTTCACTCTTGTCGCCCAGGCTGGAGTGCAATGGCGCAATCTCGGCTCACCGCGACCTCCGCCTCCTGAGTTCAAGCAATTCTCATGCCTCAGCCTCCAAAGTAGCTGGCATTACAGGTGCCCGCCACCACACCCAGCTAATTTTTTGTATTTTTAGTAGAGATGGTGTTTCACCATATTGGCCAGGCTGATCTCAAACTCCTGACCTCAGGTGAGCCACCTGCCTCGACCTCCCATAGTGCTGGGATTACAGGCGTGAGCCACCGTGCCGGGCCTGGAGTTTACTTTCTATGCAAGTAAATACTAACTTTGATCTACAAGAGGTTTGATGTTTCCTAGGCTGGACTCAAACTCTTCAAACTCCTGGGCTCAACCGATCCTCCCACATCAGCCTCCTGAGTAGCTGAGACTACAGGCGCATGCTACTGCACCTGGCTTGAAAATAATTTTTTTTAAATGCTGTCACTACATTGCTATAGGGCCTAGCAACCAAAATAGCTTTCTGCCAAATCATTAGACAAGTTTGTCAAAAGTTTCTCACATTGTATCTTTATATGTTAGAATTATGGAAATACAGATTATATTTTAAAAGGCAATTATAATATTTTAATCTGGTTTGCTATGGAAACTTTTCAGTATAGTTTTTTATACGTTTATCTCAAATACATAACCCCTGTTACGTCAACAAACAGCTTTAACTTTTAGAGAGCTTAAAATTTATTAACAATAATTATTTCTTACAAAAATGAATTTGCTAAAAGTGACACGGATCCTTACCATCTATTTCGAACTACTTTTGTAGTTTCATCATCAATGTTGAGTGTGGAAATGTAGGCATAAAGGATGCCATAGGAAGGATCAGCTTTTCCTTCATTCTTCAAAGCTCTTCCCTTTAATTGTTCAACTGTGTAGACATCAACTATTGTACTTACTAAAAACAGAAAGAAGTATTACAGTTCTGTATATAGTCTAAAAAATATAAAAGATTACATCCGAATGGAAAGATATGACAAATGAGAACATGCAGTAGCTTAAGTAACAGAAAAATTACTATGTTAGCTATATAAACACTGATTCTATAAATGGACATAAAAGCAAAACATAAGGAAAAAAAGGAAATGAAATTAGTCTTCATTAAAATGAAGAATTTCTGTTCATCAAAAGACACCATTAAAAAGTGAAAAGGCAAGCCACAGAGTGGGAGATGCTAGCAGTCTGCAATGAGATGAAGGACTCATCCAGAATTATCTAAAGAATTCTTAAATATCAATTAGAAAAAGACAGTGACTCAGCTGGGCATGGTGGCTCATGCCTGTAATCCCAGCAATTTGGGAGGTCGAGGTTGGCAGATCACCTGAGGTTGGGAGATCGAGAGCAGACTGACCAACATGGAGAAACCCTGTCTCTACTTAAAAAAAAAAAAAAATTAGCCAGGCATGGTGGTGCATGCCTGTCATCCCAGCTACTCAGGAGGCTGAGGCAGGAGAATCGCTTGAATCCGGGAAGTGGAGGTTGTGGTGAGCCAAGATGGCGCCACTGCACTCCAGTCTGGGCAACAAGAGCAAAACTCCATCTCAAAAAAAAAAAAAAAAAAAAAAAAGACAGTGACTCGATTTTTTTAAATTATTTTTTTATTTTTATTTTTTATTTTTTGAGACAGAGTCTCGTTCGTCGCCCAGGCGGTAGTGCAGTGGCGCGGTCTCAGCTCACTGCAAGCTCCGCCTCCCAGGTTCATGCCATTCTCCTGCCTCAGCCTCCCGAGTAGCTGGCACTACGGGCGCCCGCCACCACGGCTAATTTTTTTTGTATTTTTAGTAGAGACGGGTTTTCACCGTGTTAGCCAGGATGGTCTCCATCTCCTGACCTCGTGATCCGCCCGCCTCGGCCTCCCAAAGTGCTGGGATTACAGGCGTGAGCCACCGCGCCCGGCGACAGTGACTCAATTTTTTAAATGGGGAAGAGAATTTAAAAGTACATCACAGCCGGGCGCAGTGGCTCACGCCTGTAATCCTAGCACTTTGGGAAGCCGAGGCAGGTTGATCACGAGGTCAGGAGATCGCGACCATCCTGGCTAACATGGTGAAACCCTGTCTCTACTAAAAATACAAAGAATTAGCCGGGCGTGGGGTGGGCGCCTGTCGTCCCACCTACTCCAGAGCCTGAGGCAGGAGAATGGCGTGAACCCGGGAGGTGGAGCTTGCAGTGAGCCGAGATCGCGCCACTGCACTCCAGCCCGGGCGACAGAGCGAGACTCCATCTCAAAAAATAAAATAAAATAAAATAATAAATAAATAAAGTACATCACAAAAAAAAGTTATCAAAATGGCCAATACACGTACTGGCCTCAATAATCATCAGGAAAATACAAATTAAACAAGAGTAGGCCGGATGTGGTGGCTCATGCCTGTAATTCTAACACTTTGGGAGGTCAAGACTGGTGGATCGCTTGAGGTCAGGGGTTTGAGACCAGCCTGGCCAACACAGCAAAACTCTGTCTCTACTAAAAATAAAAAATTAGCTGGGTGTAGCAGTGTGTGCCCGTAATCCCAGCTACTTGGGAGGCTAAGGAAGGAGAATCGCTTGAACCCAGGAAGTGGAGGTTGCACTCAGCCGAGATCGCGGCTTTGCATCCCAGCCTGGGTGACAGAGCCAGACTCCATCTCAAAAAAAAAAAAAAAAGAGAATTCCATTAAACACCTAACATTTAAAAGAGTAATAACACAACATTAGTGAGGATGTGAAGCAACAACAAAAATAAACTTTACAAAACTAAAAACAATAACCTATTATTCATTTTTATTTTTCTTTATCTTAGAAGAATCTTCCAGGAACTAATATTACTTGGGTTAGAAAACTTTTATGAGAACTTATCCGGTTCCTTCAGCACTTCATTGGTTTCTTTTCTTTTGTTGATGTCTAGTGCATGAAATTTAATTTTCTTCAATAAAAAGATGGTGATGTGTAACTATTTATCTATAATATTTTTATGTCTTTATCCTTCTATTAGTATATATGCACAAAAAGATAGATTAAAAGATGTTAACCAAATAACTGTTTATTTGGGGCTCTTTGTTGCATTCTGTATTATGTTTCTTTTTTTTTTTTTTTTTTTGAGACGGGGTCTCGCTCTGTTGCCCAGACTGGAGTACAGTGGTGCGATCTCGGCTCACTGCAACCTCCGCCTCCTGGGTTCAAGCAATTCTCCTGCCTCAGCCTCCTGAGTATTTGGGATTACAGGTGCCCCCTACCATGCCTGGCTCATTTTTTGTATTTTTAGTAGAGATGGGATTTCACCATGTTGGCCAGGCTGGTCTCAAACTCCTGACCTCCTTGGTTTCCCAAAGTGCTGGGATTACAGGCGTGAGCCACCACACCTGGCCAAGCATTCTGTATTGTGTTTCTTTTATTTTTTTATTTTTTGAGATACAGTCTTGCTCTGACACCCAGGCTGGAGTGTAGCCTCGCTCTGTCACCCAGGCTGGATCTCAGCTCACTGCAACCTCCACCTCCCAGGTTCAAGGGATTCTCCTGCCTCAGCCTCCTGAGCAGCTGGGATTATAGGCACATCCCATGATACCTGGCTAATTTTTGTGTTTTTCGTAGAGACGGGGTTTTCCATGTTGGCCAGGCTGGTCTCATGAACTCCTGGGCTCAAAAGAAAAAGAAAAAGATGCCCACTATTTTAAGCTACCTTTAGAAAGTAGAAATGTAGGAGTTACAGAATAGGAATCTGGTATCTTTTACCATGTCAAACAAACCTTTACAGGCCCAATTTCGGCCTTTAAAAAAAATCCAAATATATTTAAAGGGTCACTTACGATTTATGGATTCTTTGAAATAACTGTCAATTTCATCATCCAGAACATTTGTTTCTTTATTTTCTCGTATAAAATTCAGCAGAATGTTAGCTTCTGGTGTATCTTAAATTGAAAATGCATAATAAGTAAAAAGCAAACTGATTATCATTTAAATCACATTTAAATCATCCAAAATCATTTTAATAGTAAAAAGTGAAGACATGTACGAATATAATCAAATAGAATATTACGTGG
Organism: Pan troglodytes; assembly: GCF_028858775.2. Taxonomy (NCBI): domain Eukaryota; kingdom Metazoa; phylum Chordata; class Mammalia; order Primates; family Hominidae; genus Pan; species Pan troglodytes. The sequence goes on along the minus strand of NC_072416.2, from coordinate 4,619,523 downwards.
CCATTAACAATGTGATGTAGAATTCTGTAAACATAGAGAGGTACACCACATTACATCTAAAACAGATGTTAGTGAAAAGAGCAGCTTACTAACCTATGTGGTTCAATACCCTTTTAATTAAAAAATCTACATATATAAGGGACCGGGCGCAGTGGCTCACGCCTGTAATCCCAGCACTTTGGGAGGCTGAGGCGGGTGGATCACAAGGTCAGGAGATGGAGACCATCCTGGCTAACATGGTGACACCCCACCTCTACTAAAAATACAAAAAAAATAGCCAGGCGTGGTGGTGGGCGCCTGTAGTCCCAGCTAGTTGGGAGGCTGAGGCAGGAGAATGGCGTGAACCTGGGAGGCGGAGCTTGCAGTAAACTGAGATAGGGCCACTGCACTCCAGCCTGGGCAACAGAGCAAGTCTCTGTCTAAAAAAAAAAAATACATATATAAATGCAAAATTATCTGGAAGAATATATATGAAAAAATGATTCTCTCTAGACAGTGGGATTGTAGGTGATCTTTGTTTTCCCTGTTTATGTTTTTATATATTTTTTCTGAATTTTATATGTATTTCTTTACTCATCATAAAAAAAAAAGGTTTTCAAAAGGCAATTGAAATATATAAAATAGGCTGATGAATTTCTGTTCATCAAAAGACACCATGTTAGCCAGGATGGTCTTGACCTCGTGATCTGCCTGCCTTGGCCTCCCAAAGTGCTGGAATTACAAGTGTGAGCCACCGCGCCCAGCCTTTTTTGTATTTTTAGTAGACGTTGGCACATGAGTGTGCTCAAGGGTCAGGGGTGTTGTGCCAGAAGGCAGGAACGCGAGTTTGGAAAGAGCTCCCCCATGATGCCCTTGGACCCCAGGACCCCAGCCTCTGGCATATGATTAAGTACCCCAGGCCCCCCTGAATATTCTACAAATGGTCTTGACAATGTCTGCACTTTCCTAACTCCCCTGGGAAGATCTGGGCATTTCTTCCTCCTTGCTCCCAGAATACAAGTCTTCTACCTGTTCTTTCTCAGAACTAGGTTGTCAAATCCTTGCCGGCACGCAGTGTCCCACGTGATGACTATCCTCACATCCATCTGACCAGCCACTCATCTCCTTCCTTGTTCCAGAAATTTACATTATCTCAATTCTTGGCAAGTAAAAGGCATTCAAAAATACTGATAAGGTCATGGGCAAATGAATGAATGCAGAACTCTATTAACTTGGAGAGATATGCACCATGAATTGCTGTGCTTCAGATGGGAGCATCTGCTGGAGTGAGGCCACAGAAATCCAGCCAACAAGCTTCCTGTGATGGGGGCTGGCAGGGATGGGTGGGTACCAGCACTGCAGGTCCTCACTGACAATAGGGTTATCCTGACTGTCAGAGAAAGGCAGGAATTGTGGCCTCACTATCTGATAAGCACTCTCAGGGCAGAGAAAGAAACAAGGGAATCTGGACACCTGGCTAGGATGAACACAAGCCATTTAGAGCTTCTTAATTTCTATAAGGCAGGTGTAGCCCAGGAAATTAAAAGTAAAACTGATATAACTATTTACAATAGCAAAGACATGGAACCAGCCCAAATGCCCATCAGTGGTAGACTGGATAAAGAAAATGTGGTACATGTATACCATGGAATACAATGCAACCATAAAAAGGAATGAGATCATGTCCTTTGCAGAGACATGGATAAAGCTGAAAGCCGCCATTCTCAGCAAACTAACACAGGAACAGAAAGCCAAATACCATATGTTCTCACTCATAAGTGGGAGCTGAACAATGAGATAACATGGACACAGGGAGGGGAACAACACACACTGGGGCCTGTTGGGGAATGGGGGGTGAGGGGAGGGAGAGCATCAGGACAAATAGCTAATGCATGTGGGGCTTAAAACCTAGATGATGGGCTGGGCGTGGTGGTTCACGCCTATAATCCCAGCACTTTGGGAGGCTGAGGCGGGCGGATCACGAAGTCAGGAGATCAAGACCATCCTGGCCAACATGGTGAAACCCCGTCTCTACTAAAATACAAAAAATTAGCCAGGCATGGTGGCACACATCTGTAGTCCCAGCTACTCAGGAGGCTCAGGCAGGGGAATCACTTGAACCCAGGAGGCAGAGATTGCAGTAAGCTGAGATCACGCCACTGCACTCCAGCCTGGGCGACACAGCAAGACTCCATTTCAAAAAAAGAGAAAAAGCTATTTTTGGGCCGGGCGCTGTGGCTCACGCCTGTAATCCCAGAACTGTGGGAGGCTGAGGCAGGTGGATCACCTGAGGTCAGGAGTTCAAGACCAGGCTGGCCAACATTGTGAAACCCCGTCTCTACTAAAAATGCAAAAATTAGCCAGGTGTGGTGGTGCGCGCCTGTAATCCCAGCTACTTGGGGGGCTGAGACAGGAGAATTGCTTGAACCCAGGAGGCAGAGGTTGCAGTGAGCTGAGCACGCGCCACTGCACTCCAGCCTGGGTGACACAGCAAGACTCCATCTCAAAAAACAAACAAACAAACAAAGCCTATTTTTGGGCCAAGCAAGGTGGCTCACACCTGTAATCCTTCAGGAGGCTGAGGCAGGAGGATTTCTTGAGGTCAGGAGTTTGAGACCCCCCAAAAAAAAAGAAGAAAAGAGAAGAGGGGAGGGGAGGGCAGGGGAGAAAGAAAAAACAGAGAAAGAGAAAGAAAGAGAGAGAAAGAAGGAACTACTTTGTGATTACTTTAATATGACCTACTGATCAGAAAACAAAGTTCCCATATAAATCGGGCTGCCCTTGAGTAGCCTAAAAACGGCTGTAGACACTGTCATTCCTGTCCCCGTTTTAGGGTTGTGTGGCAGGGCAGGGACTGAAATACACTCTATCAAGTTTACCTCACAGCTCGCTGAATGCCTGTGTGCTCTCTCAAGTTTCCTGAAATGGCATTATCTACAAATGATAATGCCAACATTTTAAAAAATGTTTCCAAAGTAACCATCACGGCTTTATTTTATTATTATTATTATTTTTTGAGACAGGGTCTTGCTCTGTCACCGAGGCTGCAGTGCAGTGGCATGAACACAGCTCACTGCAGTCTCTACCTCCAGGGCTCAAGCGGTCCTCCTATCTCAGCCTCCTGAGTAGCTGAGATCACAGGCACATGCCACCATGCCCAGCTATTTTTGTTTTAATTTTTTGTAGAGATGGAGTCTCACTTATGGCTTGTCCCTTCTTGTAGGCAAAAAGATGATAAATTTTGATCCAGTAGTATCTTTTTCTATCAGTGACTGCTACTGATATTAAACACATTAAATATCCTCCACAAAAGCAATAGCAAAATTCCTCTTCCACACAATGTAATGTGGCTTGCAGAATACATTATTTCATGCTAAATTCCATTGTTACTCTCTTCATCTCTTCAGGTGAATTAAGCATCATCTACGATAACTAGGTAACTCATCTCCTAGAACTATGCTACAGAACATGCCTTCAGGGAGTGATCTAAAACTTCCCTCTTTTCCTCCTGGTCCCTCCTGCATGTCTGGCATAAGCCAGCAATAGCAATAAGGAGAATCCTATCATCCTATCCCTTCTCCTTTTTTTTTTTTTTTTTTTTTTTTGGAGACAGAGTCTCACTCTGTTGCCCAGGCTGGGGTGCAGTGGCATGATCTCGACTCATTACAACATCCGCCTCCCCGGCTGAAGCGATCCTCCTGCCTTAGCCTCCCTAGTAGCTGGGACTATAGGCACCATACCACCATGCCCGGCTAATTTTTGTATTTTTAGTAGAGATGATATTTCACCATGTTGACCGGGCTGGTCTTGAACTCCTAACCTCAAGTGATCCGCCCACCTCGGCCTCCCAAAGCGTTGGGATTACAGGCATGAGCCACTGCGCCTGGCCAGCAAAATCCTTTTAAAAGAAGAGCCTCAGCCTAGGCTTCATGGATTTGGGGTCCAGGAATATGACAGTTTATGCAAATTCTACACATGGGAATAGCACTACTCTGGGGAGAGGGTCATAAGCTCCCATCAGATAGGCAAAAGGTATATAAGATGCTCAGGCAGGGCACGGTGGCTCAGGCCTGTAATCCCAGCACTTTGGGAGGCCAAGACCAGTGGATCACTTGAGCCCAGCAGTTTGAGACCAGCCTGAGAAACACTGCAAAACCGCATCTCTACAAAAAGTACAAAAATTAGGCCAGGCACAGTGGCTCACACCTGTAATCCCAACACTTTGGGAGGCCAAGGCAGGTGGATCACGAGGTCAAGAGATCAAGACCATCCTGGCCAACATGGTGAAACCCCGTCTCTACTAAAAAATACAAAAAAATTAGCTGGCTGTGGTGGCGGGCGCCTGTAGTCCCAGCTACTTGGGCGGCTGAGGCAGGAGAATGGCGTGAACCCAGGAGGCGGAGCTTGCAGTGAGCCGAGATCGCACCACTGCACTCCAGCCTGGGCAACAGAGTGAGACGGTCTCAAAAAAAAAAAAATTAATTAAATTAAAATAAATAAACCATACATAGTACCTCCCTCCAGGAAAGAAAAAACTGAAGAGTGTCACGCTGTTGTCCTGAGTGTTGATAATAGACTATCGTGTGTTACCATCAATTTCCAACAGAGCAGTCAGAGCAAACCTCTCAGAGCCAAGTCAGATGCTGTCACCGCTCTGCTCCAAACCCCAGCCTGCTACCCCATGCAGAGCAGAAGCCAGTGCACTCTAACAGCCTCCGAGGCCTTCTTCCTGGGTGCCCCATCTCTTCTCAGAACAGCTCCTGCTGGCCTTGAACTCCTGGGCTCCAGCCACACCAGCCCCTGGGCGTTCCTCCCACACATAGGCACAGGGCTTTCCCTTGGTTATCCCTTTAGCCTCCTCATCAAGTCTTTGCTCAAACGTCACTCTCCCATGCGGCGTGCCTGACCACCTTGTGGCTCTCTAGGTCCTCCTGACTCTGTTCCACCTGTTCTCCTTAAATATTTCATAATTCACGGACATATTATCTTCATTATTTATTCTCTGTCTCTCCCTGCTGGAGGGTAAACTCCATGAGGGTGGAAATATTTATCCATTTTGTCGTTGCACCCCAGAACAGCACCCAACATACAGCACATGCTCAGTAAATTAGTTCAGTGAAGAGCAATTCGGGGCATGCACATCTCCTCCCATGGTGCTGCCTTCAAGGAGACAACATCCATGTGTTGGATGTGCAAGATTCAGAGTACTCATATAAAAACCAGAGTCTCAATATTTTACACCATTCCTCATAGTAATTCTATCTTTTAAAAATGCTGATAATGGTTTGGTCAAAAGCACACATTGCTTTATAATTCTGTCACTGCTGATGCTTTGTTACAGACCAGCAGAGTGAGCGTATGTTTTAAATGATACACTACATACTATACTCATAGCTTCATGAGATGGCGAAGGATTGATTACTCCATTTCTTTGGCAGTACTGGCTTGACAGTTATGTCTGCACTATAAAGCACCCTGGGAATGCTCACAGGCACTAATCCCTCATCTCCCCAGTCTGGCTCCCTTGATTTCATGCTGTAGTAAACTGTAACTCCTTCAACAACCACTCCAGGGGATCGTCTGGGCATTTAATGTGCAGTTATGAGCTAATGATACTACACAGAGAGTACTGTGTGCACGCGTATGCATGTGTTATCAATGTCCTAGCAGTAAAAGTTATTTGAATGTAGCAAAACTGAATTTACCTATTAGTCAATAATTTAGCATCCAAGCAATAAAATCGATCTCTCAAAAATTATCACAATGAATTATACTTTAAAATTAATCTGGTTTTTCACTTTTTTTTTTTTTTTTTTTTTTTTTTTTGAGACGGAGTCTGGCTCTGTCGCCAGGCTGGAGTGCAGTGGTGCAATCTCGGCTCACTGCAACCTCCAACTCCTGGGTTGAAGTGATTCTCCTGCCTTAGCTTCCCGAGTAGCTGGGACTACAGGCGCACACTTTTACGCTCGGCTAATTTTTCTATTTTTAGTAGAAACAGGGTTTCACCATGTTGGCCAGGATGGTCTCAATCTCTTGACTTTGTGAGCAGCCTGCCTTGGCCTCCCAAAGTGCTGGGATTACAGGTGTGAGCCACCGCACCAGCCTTGTTTTTTTTTTAAGACGGGGTCTTGCTCTTGTGGCCTAGGCTGGAGTACAATGGCGCAATTTCAGCTCACTGCAATTTCCGCCTCCTGGGTTCAAGTGATTCTCCTGCCTCAGTCTCCCGAGTAGCTGGGATTACAGGCGCCCACCACCAAGCCCAGCTAATTTTTATATTTTTAGTAGAGACTGGGTTTCACCATGTTGGCCAGTCTGGTCTTGAACTCCTGACCTCAGGTGATCCACCTGCCTTGGCCTCCCAAAGTGCTGGGATTACAGGCATGAGCCACCGCGTCCGGCCTCACATTTCTTTAGTAAAGATATCAAAGTTCATTGTAAGTTTTTAAAAAAGTTATATAAAGCAATTTTTACTTCTAATTTGAATTAAATCCAGGCTGAATTTTCATTCTTAAATATACTGTATAAATATTGAAATGTGTTCAGTCATTTCCAAAGGGATAAAAGGTTTCACAAAGTTTTTTACCTGGATTAGTTGTAATAATGGTTTTTGAGATTACAGTTGCTGTCATGCAGTTCCGAAATTTGTCAAAATTTATTCTTACATCTGAGGCAAATATTACTGTTTGGGAAAAAAGCCATTTAAAATTATTACATGGGAGGATATAAAATGACAAATATTGGACACAATCATTGAATGATAATACCTGTTTCTCGTGGCATCCAGCTCTGTGCAAGTAGAATGGATTCATTATCCCAACTGCATTTGTTTAAAAAGAAGTAATACAAATTGAATACACTAGAAAAAACTGATAGTGACATATTATTTACAACAATAAAAGAAAGCTTCAGTGGCTGGGGTCAGCCATCCCCAAGGTGGTCAAAGACCTCCCAGTCTTAAGGATGCCAGCTTCCTCCTAGGGAGAATTTAACATCTCCATGAGAGAACATTCCTTCAACACACACTCTCCTCTAGTAATACTCTGCTCTGCCAATTCTTTATTTATTTTTCCAACACTTAATCACTCCAGGCTAGTTAGAACTAAAGCCTGAAGACTTTAAACTCACACTTTCAGACCATGAAGGTGAGTGTCCCCCAGTGGATAAACTGCTCAGGGGCCTTGATGGGTTGAAGACATTTTTGAAATCAGTTCCTTTGGTACCCAGGCATCAGAGGTCTAGACAATGCCTTGTTGTACCTGGCAGTGCTTCAGGGTGCAGTCCCCACCCTGGCCCACGTGCCCCTGTGTCCTGCCCTGCTCCAGGACACTTCCCAGGAAGCACAGAGGGAAACTCTGGCTTGTTCCATGGGACCTAATAAAACATCATTTGTTATACGACAGAATTCAATAATAAAACTGGGCACGGTGGAGTCCTCCTAAGCAATTCCATGCCATCTAAAGACCTCATTTTAAGGTGGTGTCCATAACAACTCAACATTCAAGAGTGAGATTTATTTTTTAAAATATCATTCATCTCCTATCATTATCCTCTCTTGATATGAAGTCCATCATATTTTTGATAAAATGAAAATGTCCTGGTGATAACAACAGGGATTTCACAGTTTGGAACAGACGTCGGTGTTTACCATGTCATCGCAAAAGAAGACTCTGTTTCATCATAGAGTCTAACTTCACACCTCTGGCCTTTTCTCCGGTCTGAAGTTGTAAAGTATTTTGGCTCTCCAACCTTAGAAATGGAAATAAATCATTACTCTTCACCTGTATGTAGAAGTACTTAAGTATTTGTTGATGAAAATACTCAAATGTTCCCCTTTTAAACACCAAATTAGAAATATTAAACTAGCAAGAACCAGTAATATATAGTTGATTATTTTAAAGCATCTTCTATCTCTAAACTACATGTACATAACTGAAGTTGTAAGTCACACAACACTTTTAAGAGACACAGGGAGACAGGTGCTTGAAGTAGAGACTGAAAGTCTTTTTAACATGTCACAACAAAGCTCCACGACAGGCCCCTCTGGGGCATCTACGTGGACTCCTCGAGGGCAGGGACTGTGTTTCCAGCACCTGTGTATCCCCACGGCTCAGCGTGGAACTCATATGACTGAATGGACTCAGGCTCTCTGGGGCTCAGCATCTCCGTCTTAGTGAACATCAAATATAGCATATCTGTGGTATAAAAAGTGTCCACAGGAAACAAACAAATATAGGATATGTCCTTTGCCTTCTCCACAGGGCACCATGGTGAGAGCCACATGCAAGATACACAGGAAATTTTGACACTGTCCAATTCTGTCCATTGTGGGGTGAGATGATCAAAGAAGTGGAAATGCTCTTGCCCATTAAAGCAAGTTAAAAAAAAAAAAAGAAGAGTTGAAACTAGGACCCTTCTCTCCACCTAGTGGCTTCTCATGTGGGAACGGCAGGCACCTCTGAGAGATGCACAGCAGCAGGCCCAGCATGGACAGTCACTGGCCGCCCCCACCTCTGCCACCACTGCATCTGTGGTGCCCAGAGAAAGGGACCTAGAAAGGACAGCCAGAGGCTGAGAGGTCAGCCTAACATCTGGGGTTGGAGAGGTGGAGAACACTGTATTAAAAAGGAGTTTTAAAGTGAAACGCCAGTGGGGGTGAGAGGAAGAAACAACAGGTTAAATGAAAGTGTGAAGAGTGGCCGGGCTCGGTGGCTCACGCCTGTAATCCCAGCACTTTGGGAGGCCGAGGTGGGTGAATCACGAGGTCAGGAGTTCGAGACTAGCCTGGCCAATATGGTGAAACCTTGTCTCTACTAAAAATACAAAAATTAGCTGGGCATGGTGGTGCACGCCTGTAGTCCTGGCTACTCGGGAGGCTGAGGCAGGAGAATTGCTTGAACCCGGGAGGTGGAGGTTGCAGTGAGCCAAGATCACGCCACTGCACTCTGCACTCCAGCCTGGGTGACAGAGCAGGACTCCATCTCAAAAAAAAAAAAAAAAAAAAAAAGTATGAAGAAAAGAAAATGTAAGAGGGCTGAAAGCCAAAGGGGAGATGAAAGGCATGAGAAGAAGTGACGTGACATATGAAAGGTTCCAGACTCACTGAGGGGGTGGGAAAGCTGCCGCAGTTTCCTGCTTACACTACTATATTCATTCAGGGTTGTAGACAATTCTTACTTCATTATAAATGTAATAGCATTGTCTAGAATTTGGGGAAATCGCAAACAATTGAGCACTCCTTTGAACAACTGAATAGGATTGAACATAAACTGCCTACAAAGTGACTTCTCCTGCTTTTCAAGATGATCATATAGCGGGCTTATTCCTTCTCCCTAAAGTATACAGATGCTCCCCAGGTGGCAGGCATGTCCTCCACAGCCAGGGCCCTGCAATCTGAAAGGGTCACGTTCTCTCAGTCACCATTTAATATGACAAGCAATTCACATTTACTTACATGAACTATCATAAGCATGTGTGTTTTTTCCTTTTTTTTTTTTGTCTCTTGACTATCATCCCTCTCTATATTAAGAAATTACTCTTGCCTCTTTATTTATTTATTTATCAACCCAGAATCTCGCTCTGTCACCCAGGCTGGAGTGCAGTGGTGCCATCTCAGCTCATTGCAACCTCTGTCTCCTGGGTTCAAGTAATTCTCCTGCCTCAGCCTCCTGAGTAGCTGGGACTACAGGTACCTGCCACCATGCCCAGCTAATTTTTTTTTTTTTGAGACGAAGTCTTGTTCTGTCGCCCAGACTGGAGGGCAGTGGTACGATCTCGGCTCACTGCAACCTCCACCTTCCAGGTTCAAGTGATTCTCCTGACTCAGCCTCCCGAGTAGCTGGGACTGCAGGAACCTGTCACCATGCCCAGCTAATTTTTTTTTTTTTTTTTTTTGAGCCGGAGTCTCGCTCTGTCGCCCAGGCTGGAGTGCAGTGGCGCAATCTTGGCTCACTGCAAGCTCTGCCTCCCGGGTTCACACCATTCTCCTGCCTCAGCCTCCTGAGTAGCTGGGACTACAGGCGCCCACCACCTCGCCTGGCTAATTTTTTGTATTTTTAGTAGAGACGGGGTTTCACCGTGTTAGCCAGGATGGTCTCGATCTCCTGACCTCGTGATCCTCCCGCCTCAGCCACCCAAAGTGCTGGGATTACAGGCGTGAGCCACCGCACCAGGCCACCCAGCTAATTTTTGTATTTTTAGTGGCGATGGTGTTTCACCATATTGGCCAGGCTGGTCTCGAACTCCTGACCTTGTGATCCACCCACCTCAGCCTCCCAAAGTGCTAGGATTACAGGCATGAGCCACCATGCCAGGACTTTTTTTTTTTTTTTTTTTGAGGCAGGGTCTCCCTCTATTGCCCAGGCTGGAGTACAGTGGCATGATTTTGGCTCACTGCAACCTCAACCTCCCAGGCTCAGGTGATCCTCCCACTTCAGCCTCCCAAGCAGCTGAGATTACAGGTACACACCACCGCATCCGGCTAATTTTTGTATTTTTTGTAGAGATGGAGTTTCACCATGTTGCCCAGGCTGGTCTTAAACTGGGCTCAAGTGATCCATCTGCCTTGGTCTCCCAAAGTGCTAGGATCACAGGTGTAAGCCACTGTGCCTGGACTAATTTTCATGTACTTTATTTTGTGAAACTTTACTGTTGAGGTCTACATCTCAATCTCTGTCTTGTGGCTCTGGTCTGTCCAACTACAGAGCTCAGAACTTGCTACAGTAATTCAGACAGACGCTGATGCACCAGAAGGGAACACCCCCCTGGTGCCCCATGGAGTGCCATCCTCCCGTGCACCTCACCAGCATGGTCCCACTCCACCTATTAGACCATGGAGCCCTACAGCAGGGCAGTGTGTATTCCCACTCTCTCCCTGGTTGCTGGGCAGCTCTGAGCACAAAGGCACAGAACTGATCCCTTAACTTATTCAACTACGCCCCTTCAAGGAAGGTCATGGAGATTTTCGAGTCAATAAGCTTACCCTTTCCATTTACATCTTTGTTTAAGCAATGTATAAAAAGTTATCCTATAGTTAGCAGATCATTTATGAGCAGAGTGGAACACTGCATTTAGCATTCAAATACAATTTTATTTTACTACTCATCCACAGATAAAAAGCTAGTTTTCCTTTAATGAGAAGTGTTACTGTTTTCTTAATTCAGCATACTACCAAGATAGAGAAGAAAAGTTACCCCAGCTGATCGTGACCACTCCATCCCAAACACAGAACAAGTGACTGCACCTCCCCTGCCAAAATGCACTTGGCTTTGTCAGGGTTTTAACTTACCGACTTCACAGCTGCAAGCACGTTAATAATCCTCCCATTAAGACTGTGTCCATTTGCAACAATGTCACCCAGTGAATAATAATCATGAGACTCTTTAACAGGTAAATGTATCAAAGAAAGTAACTTTGTGTCCACTTCATAACTGGAACAAACTTTTACTGTTGAGTGATTCTCACTGAGCAACAGTTTACAGTTGCTAAATTGCAAAAACACAAGAAAGTTATTTGAAAGTGATCTTTGGATAGAAAAATATTTCCAGGTCCACATTTAAACTACATTTTTCATTGAAATTTAGACAATACTAATATATACTTTTTACTCTTAGAAACATTGAATAATACAGCAAAACATTTTTTGTTTACAGTGCACTTTCATTAAGGAAATGTTTTGAGAATTGATTTGTGTCGGGGTTCTAAGCATACCATTTGTCTGATCTTGCCCAAGACTCTGCGCTTGTTTCCTTCTCCAAAAAAATAGGACCATAAAAGCGCTCTGAAACTTTCAGAGGTATACAAACCCAAGGACTGGTTGTTTCTCTCTCTTATGGACCTGGCTGTTCTGCCTTAGTGCCTCAGGTCACGGACTGTGTTTTTCCTACCCCTGCTGAGCTCTGCATGGAGCAGACGCAGAACACTGGCACAGTGAGCCCGAACTGAGGAGCTCTCCCTCCTGCACCGAGTCCCTCCTGGCCCTTGGACTCTGTGCCCCAGCAGTCCTCTAACCCAGCCCCACCTCCTCCCCACTGCTCGGCCTCACTTACCTACCTCATCACTTCTCTCCCAAGCCACTGCCTTGCTCTCCTAACTAAGCTTCATTCCCCTACAGTCCATCCTCCATAAGCAAAGTGATCTTCCTAAACCACAAATATGAAAATATTATTTCCCAGCTCAAAGACCGTCATTGTGGCTACCAGTCACAAAGGAAATAACTCGGTATGAAAGCAAAGCTGTCTGTAAAATATCTCTGCTTCCACCTTAAGCTTCTCCTCCTGCCCATGCCCTGCATTCCAGCCGTATCAGACTATTACATTACGAAATTGGTATTTCTAGATGAAAAATAGTAAAACATCAGCAGTTTCATATGGCTCAACCTAATATTAACTGTTCTGGAAAAGACAGGAGGTTTCCTGTTTCTTCCCTCTACCAAGAATGTTCTCTCCATCTAACCATCCATCCATCACTTCCATGAATACTGAGAATCTGTTATATACCAGACCCTATGCTAGGCACAAGGGATATGGTGGTGAAGAAGGCAGACAAGACCTTTGATCTCATGAGGCTCACATATGTGAGGGGGAGACCCAAGAACAATGAATCAAACAATCTCAGACGGTGACTTGGGTTATGGTGACAAAAGCCAGGGCAAAATCCCAGTAATTGACCATTAGCGCTACCACAAACAGAGTAGATGGGGAAGGTTGAAGAAGATGACATTTAAGCTGTGAGTCAATAACCCAAAGAAGCAAACAGTCAAACAGATGGGAGAATGTTCTATGCAGAGAGAGAATAGAAAATACAAAAGTTTGGCCAGGCGCGGTGGCTCACGCCTGTAATCCCAGCCCTTTGGGAGGCCGAGGCGGGTGGATCACTTGAGGTCAGGAGTTCGACACCAGCCTGGCCAACATAGTGAAACCCCACCTCTACTAAAAATACAAAAATTAGCTGGGTGTGGGGCGTGTGCCTGTAATCACAGCTACTTGGGAGGCTGAGGTGGGAGAATGGTTTGAACCCAGGAGTTAGAGGTTACAGTGAGCCGAGATCGTGCCACTGCCCTCCAGCCTGGGCAACAGAGTGGGACTCTGTCTCAGTAAAAAATAAAAAATAAAAATAAAAGGAAATACAAAAGTTCTTAGTGCAGAATGAGTTCACGGTGTTCATGAAATATAAAGAAATTCACTGTGGCTACAGAGAAATGAGGCTTGAGAGTCTGGCATGAGATGAGGTCAGAAAAGAAGGTGGGAACGGGTCACAGTTGATGCGAGTGTAAATGCCGTAGACTGCCGTGCCCACCAAGAGCCCTTTACAGGCTGGTACAGGGCACAGCTACATCCTTCTCTCCAGAACTGCCAGACCCGCCTTTGAGCTGATGCCCCGCCCCATCCTGGGGATTTGGGGAGTGGATGGACTACAGCCAGGGCACTACTCTAAGGGACCACTCCCACTCCAGAGCTCCCTCCCGGCTCCAGCTGAGGCTCCAGGTGAACCCACTTCTCTGCTCAGCTGCTTCCTGGTCTATCCTCGCAGGGTTCCCCTGAGAGCTCACCCTCAACCAACCACTCCCACAAGAGTCCTCCTCTCAAGCTCTGCTTCGAAGGAATCTGCCCTAAGATGGTAAGCCTGTGAGTAGAAGGATACCTTGACATGAAAAAAGACAGATGTAATTTCCAAAGTTTATCTTTTCTCCTCATTCAGTTTTAACATGACAAAGTCAAATTTTTGTAAATCTAAGAATGAGAATCAAAGTACTAAAACCAAAGCCATTTTTCATGTGACTCTGTATCAAAGTAAATTATGTCATAATCAAAGATGAATTTTGTAAGAGAAAATTAAACTCCTCATTTTTATTGAAATAGAAACAGAACACTTTTAGTAAGATCTCTGCTAATCTGATACAACATTATTAGTAATGATCATTCTGGCACAATCTCTATGCTAGACAGATGCTTACCTAGGAGTTGCAGGGCTGAATTTTTCTTCTCTTTCTATTTCCTTTCTTTGGATCAGAGGATTTTCAATTATCACTAAAACAGAGGGCAAAGTATGATGATATTACAAAACAGTAACAAGATAAACACTAACATCCTAAATAACATCCTGTTTAATTTATGATCATCATCGACTCTAGGCTTTAAAAATTTCTCACCTCATTCATCTTCTCCATCATCAACATATAACATATTTTGATACTGAGATGTCAAAATTGAAATCTTTATCTCCATATGTAACTAATATTCCAGCATTTATTCAAGGGATGTCTATAGCTATACTGGGCCCTAAGAAGTTTGTGAAGCTTTCTGCCTTCATAGTCCATATGTTCAATGACCCTATTATTCAACTAGAGAGATACCATACATTGTCCTGAAAGTTAACAATACAAGGCAATATATGATTAGGTTCTAAATAACTGGTATGGGGAGTTGGCTGCTTGAGACCACAGTATGAAAGAGGAGTGTTTTCATTACCTGCATTACTTTTTTCTCTTTTCCTATCGTGAAGAACTAGTATACATGCTTTCTTGTTCCTTTTATGAGGCTAGGGCTCATAAAAGTTATCTGTTGAGTGACTAAGTTCCACACGTTATACTAGGTACACCATCTCATTTAATATTTACAAGAACCTAATGAGGTATTATTTCATAGTTGAGACCCAACAAGATTAAGAAATTTTCTCAAAGCCATAATGTAAGTAAATGTTGGAACTGGGATTTGAATCTAGACCTCTGTGTTTTCAAAGTCTCCTGTTCTTTCTACTATATGAGGCTGTTCTGTCAAAGAGATACTGGGGTGAATAGATGTAAAAGATTTGGTATTTCAACTAAAAGTAAAGTTCCTTAAAATCCCATTAACAATTTAAATATCAGTTTTTATCAAAATCTATTCAGTGGTCAAATGTCAACTTTTATAAAAATATATTCAGTGGCCGTATTATATGTCTATAGAAAGATAACCAATTGTAACAATAATATGGGTTGATGCAAATTGAAATATGTAATAAACCAAAGACAGTAAGGTTATCTAGTAAAAATATAACTATCACGTTTGTATGCTTCAAGTAACATTCTGAATACCTTGCATTGCAGTCTTTTTTTTTTTTTTTTTTTTTTTTTTTTGAGACAGGGTCTTACTCTGTGACCCAGGCTGGAGTGCAGAGATACGATGTTGGCTCGCTGCAACCTCCACCTCCAGGGCTCAAGCCATCCTCCTGCTTCAGGCTCCTTAGTAGCTGGTACTACAGGCCCACGCCACCATACCCAGCTAATTTTTTGTATTTTTTGTAGAAATGGGGTTTTGCCATGTTGCTCAGGCTGGTCTCGAACTCCTGAACTCACGCAATCCACCCCCCCTCAGCCTCCCAAAGTGTTGGGATTACAGGCATGAGCCACCGTGCCCCACTGCATTATACTCTTAACACTTGATTTTTTCTGATAAAGTTCTTGAGAATTATGAACTGTGTCTCATTTCAACTCCTTCAGTATAGTTACCATAAACATACCACAGGAATAACACTATGATGGAAAAAGTTTAAGAATCAATGCCAACTTACCACAGTCACCAACCCTAAAGCTGTCAGAAAGAGACTTGATGTAATCTTCATTGCCCCAGGAAGCTGCATTTACAAAATGTGCTGGTGAATCCCGAATGGTGAAGCTGAAAGTGTACCTTTCTGATCCAATATCTAAGGGAAAACCAATGCTTTTATTTTTCAAATGAAGAGTTTCAATCGCTTCTCTGCCTTTTGATAAGTGTTACATGAAAAGTTTCATTTCAATTATAAACAAATGATTATTTGTTTAATCAAATAACTATTGATTATGATAATAAAAATACTCAAATGCATAGTACAAAATGTTCTTTCAGATGTATATTCTATAACATGCTTCTATGAATTTCAAACTGAAGTGGTAACAGGTTGCCCCCTTGCTCCCTTCCCTGGTGATCTGTGTATTTGGAGGGAAAAACATGTAAACTTCAGCCATCCAGGTATTACTTTAGGTTCTTGTTTTCTTTCTTACTGTTGTTTCAACCTAAGTCATAATTAAGATCTAAATAGTTATTTCAGTCCCAGCTACTTAGGAGGATGAAGCAGAACGACTGCTTAAGCCCAAAAGTTCAAGGCTTAAGCCCAAAAGTTCAAGGCTTCAGCAAACTGTGATTGCCCCACTGCTCTCCAGCCTGGGCAACAGAGCAAGACCCCGTCCCAAAAATAAAAATAGGCCGGGCGCGATGGCTCACGCCTGTAATCCTAACACTTTGGGAGGCCGAGGCAGGTGGATCACCTGAGGTCAGTTCAAGACCAGCATGGCCAACATGGTGAAATCCTGTCTCTGCTAAAAATACAAAACTTAGCCAGGCATGGTGGTGCGCGCCTGTAATCCCAGCTACTCGGGAGGCTGAGGCGGGAGAATCGCCTGAACCCAGGAGGCGGAGGTTGCAGTGAGCCGAGATCCAGCCTGGGTGACAAGAGAAAAACTCTTGTCTCAAAAATAAATAAATAAATAAATAAATAAATAAATAATAAAATAAAAATAAAAATTGGCCAGGCACAACAGCTTACCCCTGTGATCCCAGGACTTTGGGAGGTGAGGTAGGAGAATCACTTGAGGCCTGGAGTTCAAAACCAGCCTGGGCAACATAGAAGGACACCATCTCTACAGAAAATTTTAAAATTAGTGGTGGCACTCATCTTTAGTCTCAGCTACTTGGGAGGCTGAGGAGGAAAGGTTGCTTGAGCCCAGTTTAAGTGTGCAGTGAGCTTTGAATGCACCACTGCACTCCAGCTTGGGAAGAATGAGTTCAGGGTGTTTATGAAATGTCCACCCAGGCTGGAGTTCAGTGACGCGATCTCTTGGCTCACTGCAACCCCTGCCTCCCAGCAGCTGGGACTCAGCTTCCTGAGCAGCTGGGGCTACAGGCGCACACCACCATGCCAGGCTAATTTTTGTATTTTTTTTTTTTTTTTTTTAGTAAAAACGGGTTTCGTTTTTGTTTGTTTTTGAGACGGAGTTTCGCTCTTGTTACCCAGGCTGGAGTGCAATGGCGCGATCTCAGCTCACAGCAACCTCTGCCTCCCGGGTTCAAGCAATGCTCCTGCCTCACCCTCCCAAGTAGCTGGGATTACAGGCACCTGCCACCATGCCCAGCTAATTTTGTACTTTTAGTAGAGACGGGGTTTCACCATGTTGGCCATGCTGGTCTCGAACTCCTGACCTCGTGATCCGCCTGCCTCAGTCTCCCAAAGTGCTGGCATGAGCCACCGTACCTGGCGAGACAAGGTTTTTTAGTAGAGGTGGGGAAGAACAGAGTGAGACCCTGTCTCTAAAAAAAATAAAATAAATTTTAAAAATAATTAAAATAAGTTATTTCAAAACAAATTATGTGCTACTTAATGAGGACCACTAGGGGTCAGCAAATACTTTTTTTCCAAAATAGAAATTTCATATTGGTTTTGCTAATTAAAAATTACAACCTGGCTGGGTGCAGTTGCTCCTGCCTATAATCCCAGCACCTTGGGAGGCCAAGGGGGTAAGATTGCTTCAGCCAAGGAGTTCGAGACTGGGCAACAAAGTGAGACCCTCTGTCTCTACAAAAACTCCAAAAATTATTCAGGCATGGTAGCATGTACCTGTCCGGGCTACATGCAAGGCTGAGGCAGGAAGACCACTTGAGCCCAGGGTTGAGGCTGCAGTGACCTGTATTCACATTGCTGCACTCCAGGCTGAGTGACAGAGCGAGACCCTATCTCAAATTTTAAAAAAAATTAATATAACCTAATATACATGTAAATTATAGACATATTCTGAACTATCTATTAGTGTCTACCTCTGGGGAGAGGACTAGGTTGGCACGAGTGAGGAGCTGAAAGGGGGAATTTCACTTTTCAAATCTATGACCTTTGGTACTGCTGGAATTTTTGATAAAAATATAATGTTATATGTACAATGTTTTAAGTCAGTAAGCATACTTCCGCCAAAAAAGGAATACCACAGATGTCATCATAAAAAGAAGTCAAACAACACAGAAGTTTTTCTCCTTCCCTCACAGTCTGATAGGTGAAAAACTGTGAATTTCTTTTTTTTTTTTTTTTTTTTTTTTTTGAGACGGAATTTCGCTCTTGCTGCCCAGGCTGGAGTGCAATGGCGTGATCTCGGCTCACTGCAACCTGCGCCTCCCAGGTTCAAGCGATTCTCCTGCCTCAGCCTCCCGAGTAGCTGGGAATACAAGTGCCTGCCACCATGCCTGACTAATTTTGTATTTTTAGTAGAGAGGGGGTTTCTACATGTTGGTCAGGCTGGTCCTAAACTCCTGACCTCAGGTGATCCGCCCACCTCAGCCTCCCAAAGTGCTGGGATCATAGGCGTGACCACTGTGCCTGGCGAAAAACCGTATATTTCATTTTTATAATTTTAGCAAGTATTTTAATAACTACTTTTTTCTAATTCACACATTTTAAGTGATGCCTTCTGAAATTTGGTAAAAAGATATATAGACTTCCTCACACTATTTATTTAGTATTTCTGATCTAATTAGTTAAGATGAAATAAAGTGCAGGCACAAATGATATGGGTACCAGATGACAGCTTGGTTATTTACCTTAAAGATAAAAGCATCATGCCTGTAATCTCATCACTCTAGGAGGATGAGGCAGGATGATCACTTGAGCCCAGGAGTTTGAGACCAGCCTGGGCAACAGAGCAAGACTCTGTCTCTACAAATTTTTGTTTTTTTTAAATCAACCAGGGACTGGGCATGGTGGCTCACACCTGTAATTCCAGCACTTTGGGAGGCCGAGGCAGGGAGATCACTTGAGGTCAGGAGTTCAAGACCAGCCTGGCCAAAATGGTGAAACCCCATCTCTACTAAAAATACAAAAATTAGCTGGGCATGATGGCATGTGCCTGTAATTCCAGCTACTCGGGAGGTTGAAGCAGGAGAATCGATTGAACCCCGGAGGCAGAGGTTGCAGTGAGTCGAGATCGTGCCATTGCACTCCAGCCTGAGTGACACAGCGAGACTCCATCTCAAAAAAAAAAAAGAGAGAACACATGTGCTCAAATATACATATATACACACACATACACACACGTGTGCACGCACACATACACACATGCACACACATACACACGTGTGTGTATACACGTATACATATATACACATATATGTGTATATATACATATATATAGAGAGAGAGGGAGAATGTGGGAGGGAGGGAGAGAGCCTTGAATCAGGTACTTGACCATCCAATAGAGAGCATGACCATTGCTCTTAAGGAGTTAAACAGGCATAGAAAAATTAATCACTTAAATATACTTTGTTGTAGTCATAAGCCAAAGTTGATGAAAAATGAAACAAAGAGTTAAACAGAACTCAGCTTTTTCTGTCTGGAAAGCCTTTGACATCTGTTTTCCCAATAACTATACCGATAACTTTCTGAAAAACAAAAAGGTCACAGAAGACCAATATTAAACACAGATGTACTTGATAAATTTAATTTCATGGGCTTGTTATACTTTACTGGCTCTAACAAACATTTCTGACTAGGAACCATTTAAATGTATTTATTCCAGGCAAACATCTAAAAGAAGTTCATAAATGTTCAATTCCACAAGGAATAGTATAAAGTAATCCAAAAGTTAACTACTATTACAAATATAATCATTTAATACTTAGCATATTTCTACTTTATTTTCAATCACTAGATGGAGCACAATAACTGCCCTATGCTATCAATCCTTACTGAATTCATCCAAAGCACATGTATAATGCAATTTAATTTGCCACAGTCTTCAAAGCTTTCCTTTATATAGGGTTTTCTAACAATCCACATAAAATCACTTAGCTTCTTAATCCAAACATGCTGGACAGTAATATAAATTAGACTGTAACAAAACTTATATTTTGCTGCTAATAAATCTAAATTCTAAAGTCCTAGATCTTAAACCTTAGAGATATTAACATCTCCTCAAAATGTTTAATGTTCTCTTTAGTGACTACTGAAGAAAAAATTTAAATGTGTTTTCAGAAATAAAAATGGGCCGGGTGTAGTGGCTCACACGTGTAATCCCAGCACTTTGGGAGGCTGAGGCGGGTGGGTCACCTGAGGTCATGAGTTTGAGACCAGTCTGACCAACATGGTGAAACTCCATCTCTACTAAAAATACAAAAAATCAGCCAGGTGTGGTGGTGGGTGCCTGTAATCCCAGCTACTCGCGAGGCTGAGGCAGGAGAATCGCTTGTACCCAGAGGCAGAGGTTGCAGTGAGCTAAGGTCCCACTATTGCACTTCAGCCTGGGCAATAGAGCAGGACTCCATCTCAAAAAATAAAAATAAAAATAAAAAAATAAAAAATAAAAATGAATACCTTTTCTGAAAGGAAAAAAACTAAACTTCTTTTGCTAATTGCAGCAACTGATTTTAACCTTACAATAATCTTGACATTTAAATTACAATCAGGCTTTTAAGACTCCTACATTCTAGCTGAGCTATTAGCTAGCCTTATTGCTTATTTAGACACATTGATATTATTTCTTCAATTCCTTATACATGCAGATCTCACTGAATTTTGTTGGAAAATCCAACTAATGGAAATGTTGAGTAAAACTTTCTATCTGAAGAGACCATTATTAGCAAATAGTTTACCTTTCAAGAAAAACTATAACAATTGTTATTTTTTAATATTTTTAAATTTTAAATTATTAAAGTTATATGTAAATGTATCCCATTGTAAGAAATCTAGTTTGCAAAAGCAAAATATAAATAGCAGACTGCTCAGGGGCAGGAAAGGTAAGGGTGTGTGGTGGCTGCTTTACAATAAGTTCTTTAACTTATAAGATGATTCCACCTAGTTTTCTTTTAAGTAAGTAACAGTCGAGGTGTGTTCAAAATCATTGCATTCCCCTGTAACTCCTACTCAAAAAGTCAACTTTCACATAATCATTTTAGAAAACACACCTGTTACAAACCTATATCATAAAAGCAGCATAATGTCAAGTACTTAGACCATAAATTGGATAATTTGGTCAGAAAATTGCTACTGCTGAACAAAATGGTTTAATTTTTTTTTTTTTTTTTTTTTTGAGAAGAGTTTCGCTCTTGTTGCACAGGCTGGAGTGCAATGGTGCGATCTCGGCTCACTGAGACCACCTTCTGGCTTCAAGCGATTCTCCTGCCTCAGCCTCCTGAGTAGCTGGGATTACAGGCATGAGCCACCACGCTCAGCTAATTTTGTATTTTTAGTAGAGATGGGGTTTCTCCATGTTGATCAGGCTGGTCTCAAACTCCCAACCTCAGGTGATCCAGCTGCCTCGGCCTCCCAAAGTGCTGGGATTACAGACATGAGCCACCGTGCCTGGCCTGGTTTAATTTTACAATGCTAAATTTGAGCATTTATTAAATTTTTCACTTTATAAAATATTAAGTAAAATAATACATCTATTGATCATTTTGAACAATTACTAGTCATATCTACAATCATATCTTCTACTCTACACACAAATAAAGATTAATTTTCATCTAGGTGGCATAAATACAAAGTAATTTAGGTATAATTAATATCTAACAATTATACCAATGCAATGAGTATCTATATACTTGCCAATTATAAAAGCATGTGTTGAATGAATCAATAACATTGATGTAATGTTATCACATAAAATGTCATTAGTAAGCAAATCACCACATTATTGAAACCTACCAGATTAGCCATATTTGGCTGCAGATCTGAAAGGGTGGTGAAAATCCTCGTTGCAAAGGAGTTTGCCATTTGTTTAATCTGCATTTTAGAAAATATAATTTAGATATTTAAATTGAATAAATGAAATAAATCATTTAAAAAATTCCAAGAGTTTAAAATCTTATTTAGGGCCGGACATGGTGGCTCATACCTGTAATCCCAGCACTTTGGGAGGCTGAAGTGGGTAGATCACCTGAGGTCAGGAGTTCAAGACCAGCCTGGCCATCATGGCGAAACCTCACGTGGTAGCGGGCACCAGTAATCCCAGCTACTTGGGAGGCTGAGGCAGGAAGAAGTGCTTGAACCTGGGAGGCAGAGGTTGCACTGAGCCGAGATCGCACTACTGCACTCCAGCCTGGGCAACAGAGCAAGACTCTGTCTCAAAAATAAATAAAACAAAACAAAATAAAATAAAATAAAATAAAATATTATTGGCCAGGCGCGGTGGCTCATTCCTATAATCCCAGCACTTTTGGAGGCCGAGGAGGGCGGATCACGGGGTCAGGAGATCGAGACCATCCCGGCTAACATGGTGAAACCCCGTCTCTACTAAAAATACAAAAAATTAGCTGGGCGTGGTGGCAGGCACCTGTAGTCCCAGCTACTCGGGAGGCTAAGGCAGGAGAATGGCGTGAACCCGGGAGTCGGAGCTTGCAGTGAGCTGAGATGGCGCCACTGCACTCCAGCCTGGATGACAGAGCGAGACTCCATCTCAAAAAATAAATAAATAAAATAAAATAAAATATTATTTAGGAAAAACTGGATAGTTTACTGCTTTGGAAAATTTTTATTATAATGGTAAAATGTAAATTAATACCGATTAAACCTACAGAAAACATGTTCAGAATGTCCTTTTATAATTTTGAATGATATAGCTATTGTAGGTTTCAATTTTTAACTTTCATTTCTAAAACCATGTAAAATTTAGTAGTTTTTGAGCACCATGTAAATTTAGTTTTATTTTATTTTTTAATTTTTTTTAACTTTTTTTTTTTTTTGAGACATCAGTCTCACTCTGTGTCCCAGGCTGGAGTGCAGTGGCACAATCTCAGTTCACCGCAACGTCCGCCTCCCAGGCTCAAGCGATTCTTCTGCCTCAGCCTCCCAAATAGCTGGGATTACAGGCGCCTGCCACCATGCCCAGCCAATTTTTGTATTTTTAGTAGAGACGGGGTTTCACCATGTTGGCCAGGCTGGTCTCGAACTCCTGATCTCGAGTGATCCGCCCGCCCCCAAAGTGCTGGGATTACAGGTGTGAGCCACCAAGCCCAGCCAAATTTAGAGTTTTACATGCAAGATGATTCAATGGGACATTTTTTTTTGAGATGGAGTTTCACTCTGTTGCCTAGGCTGGAGTGCAGTGGTGCAATCTCAGCTCACTGCAAGCTCCACCTCCTGGGTTCACGCCATTCTCCCACCTCAGCCTCCCGAGTAGCTGGGATTACAGGCGCCTGCCACCACGCCTGGCTAATTTTGTTTTTGCATTTTTAGTAGAGATGGGGTTTCACCGTGTTAGCCAGGATGGTCTCCATCTCCTGACCTCGTGATCCGCCCACCTCGGCCTTCCAAAGTGCTGGGATTACAGGCATGAGCCACCACGCCCGGCCTCAGTGGGACATTTAAGGATTTAAATATATATTAGCATCAAGCTTACCTCAAAAAATACAGCAAAAATCTACTGTAAACACCTCAAATTGAGCATTTGATTATACTGTGTAAAGGGAAAAGTAGTGATTTTTTTTTTTTTGAGACGGAGTCTCGCTCTGTCGCCCAGGATGGAGTGCAGTGGCACGATCTCAGCTCACTGCAACCTCTGCCTCCCAGGTTCAAGCGATTCTCCTGCCTCAGCCTCCCGAGTAGCTAGTACTACAGGCATGTGCCACCACGCCCAGCTAATTTTTTTGTATTTTTAGTAGAGATGGGGTTTCACTGTGTTAGCCAGGATGGTCTCGATCTCCTGACCTGACGATCCACCCGCCTCGGCCTCCCAAAGTGCTGGGATTACAGGCGTGAGCCACTGAGCCCAGCCCGGGAAAAGTATTGATTTTAAACACACCTCTACATAGTAAAACTCCATGAGGGCAGAGGTGGCATCTTACATATTTTTATGTATGTATTTCATAACTGAAAACCATAAATATCAGATGAACGAAATGGTGGTTTGTCCCTCAATATCATCACTCTAAAAGGTTCTATTGTAGAAAAATTGTAAGCTACACCAAAGAAATTGACTTCACTTTATAATCCAGGGCCTCTTTAACTCTGGGAATGCCCACACCCACCCGCTCCAGTTCAAGGACGTGTCTCATGACACCTGAATTTCAGGCAGCCTGTGGAGTTAGTCAAATATGATTTTGAATTGCAGCACCACTAGTTTGTAGTCGTGTGTTTTAACATTACTAAACATTAATTTCCTCATCCTTAAATTGTGGATAACATCCACCTGGCAGTGAAAAGTAGAAACAGTGTATACAAGATGCCTGGATGTACACAGGCTCACAATCAATGATGGCACTGCTTGTCAATATTATCCAATGCACCAGTTTTTGTATTCAAGGCCTTTCAGTGCCAGAAGAAACATTTGGGAATTAAGCTGTGTCAAGTTTTTCATTCATTCTTTGGCCTGGTCTGATGTGGCTCACAATGCAATGTCACTATCTAAAACACTTGCCGAACTGTGACAAATTCATTCACTCATCCAACCATTCAACTAATATTTATTTACAGCCCAAATTGCCAGACATGTGAGTCGAGAGGATGAGTCAGACATTTGACTCAGTGGCTGAATATTCTGTACAAACACAACTACCTACACACCAAGCGATTTCTCCACATTTTTACCCCTTAGCATCTCTTGGTGGGACATGGTATCCTATTATCTCTCTGAATTCCCTTATTTGTCTGCTACCGTTAGAGGTATATGGTAATAGACATTAGTGTCTGCCCACAAAAAATATGACTTGCTTCTCTACCTGGCCACTTTAACAGATACAAAATTAACATGAACTAAAGAGCTCAATCTGAGAATTCAGAGATGACTTCATTCAACAACTACTGTCTCTTTTACCCTACAATTTTGTTTTGTTTTGTTTTTTGTTGTTTTTTGAGACAGAGTCTTGCTCTGTCGCCCAGGCTGGAGTGCAGTGGCGCAATCTCGGCTCACTACAAGCTCCGCCTCCCGGGATCACGCCATTCTCCTGCCTCAGCCTCCCGAGTAGCTGGGACTACAGGCGCCCGCCGCCACGCCCGGCTAATCTTTTGTATTTTTAGTAGAGACGGGGTTTCACCGTGTTAGCCAGGATGGTCTCGATCTCCTGACCTTGTGATCCACCCGCCTCGGCCTCCCAAAGTGCTGGGATTACAGGCGTGAGCCACCGCGCCCAGCTCTTCTTTTTTTTTTTTTTTTTTTTTTTTTTTTTTTGACAGAGTCTTGCTCCGTTGCCCAGACCGGAGTGCAATCGTGCGATCTTGGTTCACTGCAACCTCCACCTCCCAGGTTCTAGCGAGTCTCCTGGTTCAGCCTCCACAGTAGCTGGGATTACAGAAGCCTGCTACCACACCTGGCTAATTTTTGAATTTTTTGTAGAGATGGGGTTGGGCAGATCGCGAGGTCAGGAATTTGAGACCAGCTTGGCCAACATGGTGAAACCCCGTCTATACTAAAAATACAAAAAAATTAGCCAGGTATGGTGGCGCACGCCTCTAATCCCTGCTACTTGGGAGGCTGAGGCAGGGGAATCCTTGAACCAGGGAGGAGGAGGTTGCAGTGAGCAAAGACTGCACCACTGCACTCCAGCCTGGGCAAAAGGGCGAGACTCTGTCTCAAAAAAAAAAAACAAACGAACAAACAAAAAACCCTTCCCATTGCACCTTGACTCAAATCCAGACTCCTTGCGGCAGCGTGCCATGCCCAGCTGACCTGGCCTCTGCCCTGAGAACCGCTCTCCGGTACCCTGGCTGCATTTCCTCAGCCTGGGCCTCGGGCCTTTGCAGATGCAGCGCCTCTTTCTCGAGCATCCCCGTCTTCCCAGGACAGGCTCTCCTCAGGTCTCTAGTAGAGGCCTTTCCTGCCACCCTGCCTTATGCAGTCGTGCCTCTGAACTCCCCTGGGGACACTGCTAGTTGCCTGCTGTGTTGTCTTTCTCCTTCATGACACGGTAGTTCGTCAGGACAGAGCCACGCCCTCACTGCACCCCACAGTGACCACGCAGTTCAGGGCCTCACAGGCAGCAGCTGCCGGGTATGTGCTCAGTAAATGAATACATGAGCCCTTTTAAAAGCGATCTAATTTGTAAACTGAGGATAATATTGCTACAATTAGCCTTTTGGAGACACAGAATTGTAGTTAACAGCTAATTTTACATTTATAACATGCACTGAAGTTATGGGAACAAGTGTGATTTCTATCTTGCTATTGTAGACAAATGAAGAAGTTTCCAGGGAGCTCAGTGATGAGGTTCCCATGATTTCCCATGATTTTTTTTTTTTTTGAGACAGGATCTCGCTCTGTTGCCCAGGCTGGAGTGCAACGGCACGATCTTGGCTCACTGCAACCTCTGCATCCCGGGTTCAAGTGATTCTCCTGCCTCAGCCTCCCAAGTAGCTGGAATTACAGGGGCACCACCACCAAGCTCGGCTAATTTTTGTTTTTTGTTTGTTTGTTTTTGTTTTTGTTTTTAAGTAGAGACAGGGTTTCAGCATGTTGGCCAGGCTGGTCTCCAACTCCTGACCTCAGGTGATCTTCCCGCCTCGGCCTCCCAAAGCACTGGGGTGACCGGCACGAGCCACTGCACCCAGCAGACATCTGCACTTTTTTTTTTTTTCTGTCGCGGGGGCTGAAGTGCAGTGGCGTGATCTCGGCTCACTGCAACCTCCGCTTCCTGGGTTCAAGCAATTCTCCAGTCTCAGCCTCCCGAGTAGCTGGGATTACAGGCGCCCGCCACCACGCCTGGCTAATTTTTGTATTTTTTGTAGAGATGGGGTTTCACAATGTTGGCCAGGCTGGTCTCATCGGCCTCCCAAAGCTGAGGTAATCCCAAAGGATTACAGGGGTGAGCCACCGTGCCCGGCCTTTTTTTTTTTTTTTTTTTTTTTTTTTGTGAGATGGAGTCTCGCTCTGTCTCCCAGGCTGGAGTGCAGTGGCGAGATCTCGGTTCACCGCAACCTCCGCCTCCCGGTTCAAGCGATTTTCCTGCCTCAACCTCCCTAAGTAGCTGGGATTACAGGCGCGCGCCACCACGCCCGGCTAATTTTGTATTTTTAGGAGAGACGGGGTTTCTCCATGTTGGTCAGGCTGGTCTCGAACTTCTGACCTCAGGTGATCCGCCCACCTCGGCCTCCCAAAGTGCTGGGAAAACAGGCGTGAGCCACCACTGCACTTTTTAACTGCCAGGTCGGGGCTTGGAAAACTCAAAGTAGGACCCACATGTCCGCCGCTCTCAGCTCCGGGAGGAGCTTTCCCGCGTATCCTCCTCCGGCACCAGCCGCGAGAAGCCCCGGGAGGGCCAAAGCTCGGGGGCCGCGGGAGGCGCTGGGAGGGCGGGCGGCGCCACAAGACAACTTGCCCCCGCCAACCCCGCGGTGAGCCGAGGATGCGACCACGACCGGACTCCGCGTAGGGCGCAGGCACGTACCCCACACGCTGCGCGGCTCCGCCCGCTCCCCTCCCGGCACGCGCGCGCCCGCCGCTCCCACAGGGCCTCCGCCAGCCGAACGCCGGGCCCTGACCCGCGCGGGCTCCCTTCCTCGGACGCCGCCCCACAGCTGGAGGCCTGGCCCGCGTCGCCACCTGGCCGTCCACGCCGCTGCTTACCCGAGGCTGGCCCGCCGGCTGCTCCCCGGGCCTGCACAGCTGCAGCCGCGGCCTCGCGGACCTGGCCCGCCCGACCCCCGGGTCGCCCGCGCTTCGCGGCTTCTCCACAGGACGCTCGGGCCACAGCCTCGTGCAGGTGCGACGGCCACGCGACCGTTAGCGCGAGGCCCCGCCCCGTCCTCAGCGACTCCGCCCCCACCGCTCACTGGCTCCGCCCCCACCGCTCACTGGCTCCGCCCCCAACGCGCTCAGACTCAGCCCTCGGGGGAGGGGAGGGGAGCCCGGTTCCCGTTTCTTCCTTCTTGGGAGTTAGAGGGGCAAGACAGCCGCAGGCGCGGGGAGGGGTCTCCGTGCGCTCTCACAGCCGCGTGTGGCTCTGTGGTCGCTGGATTCCAAAAGACGGTGCGCCGGAAAAAAATAAACATATCTATCTATCTATATTATGAAGGGCGGGCGCGGTGGCTCACGCGTGTAATCCCAGCACTTTGGGAGGCAGAGACGGGCGGATCACCTGAGCTCAGGAGTTCAAGACCAGCCTGGCCAACATGGTGAAACCCCGTCTTTACTAAAAATACGAAAATTAGCCAGGCGTGGTGGTGAGTGCCTGGTTGTCTTGTGGCGCCGCCCGCCCACCCGAGTAGTCCCAGCTACTCAGGAGGCTGAGGTATGAAAATCGCTTGAACCCGGGAGAGGTCGCTTGAACCCAGGAGAGGAAGGTTGCAGTGAGCCGAGACTGTACTACTGCACTCCAGCCTGGGCAACAGAGTGAGACTCTGTCTCCAAAAAAAAAAAAAAAAGAAAAAATGAGCCAGGCGCGATGATGCATGCCTGTAGTCCCAGCTACTGGGGAAGCTGAGGGGGGAGAATCGCTTGAGCCCAGGAGTTCAAGGCTGTGGTGAGCTATGATGGCGCTACTGCACTCCAGCCTGGGCAAGAGTAAGACCCTGTCTCTACAAAATTAATTAATTAATTAATATAATATATCTATATCTAATGATACATTTAGCATGTAGTACATCAAGAAAATACCCATAGATGGGCCGGGCGCGGTGGCTCACGCCTGTAATCCCAGCACTTTGGGAGGTCGAGGCGGGCGGATCACGAGGTCAGGAGATGGAGACCATCCTGACTAACAAGATGAAACCCCGTCTCTACTAAAAATACAAAAAATTAGCCGGGCGTGGTGGTGGGCGCCTGTCGTCGCAGCTACTCCGGAGGCTGAGGCAGGAGAATGGTGTGAACCCGGGAGGCGGAGCTGGCAGTGAGCTGAGACCGCGCCACTGCACTCCAGCCTGGGCGACAGAGCGAGACTCCGTCTCAAAAGAAAAGAAAAAAGAAAAAGAAAGAAAAAACCCTAGATGTGTATATCTATGTATGAAAAATATATATATAATTAGATGTGCTAAGGATTGGACTTAGGTGAATCTGACAAAAATTTTCTCAGCTCTTCATGTTTTTAATTACTTCCATTTAGAAATCTTTTTAGTTTAATGACTTATACTAATTTTTGTTAACAGAGTACAACCCAGGGCAAGTAAGATCCAAAAACTAAGTCCATTAAATTTGTCACCTACTACTGTCCACATGTAGCATTATTTAAGTTTCTCTTTAAAAAGAGAAGAACAACTTTGGTGCATATAACACACACATATTATAAAAGAAAAATACCACTGTAGAACAAAGTTTTATGTTATTATTAAAATACAGTTTTTCTTTTCCTCATTTTTTTAAATTTCCCAAATAATACTGGGAAGCAAAATAAAGTACTTGCATTTCACCAGTTCAAATATAATGGGAAGAGGTGGGTTTTTAAATCGTCCCTATTCCTTTCCAGTCTCTGCCTTTAAAAGAACATATTTTTGGCTGGGGTTGGTGGCTCATGCCTGTAATCCCAGCACTTTGGGAGGCCGAGGAGGGCGGATTGCCTGAGCTCAGGCGTTCGAGGCCAGACTAGCCCAACGTGGTGAAACCCCATCTCTACTAAAAATACAAAAATTAGCCAGGCATGGTGGCGGGAGCCTGTAATCCCAGCTACTCGGGAGGCTGAGGCAGGAGAATCGCTTAAACCTGGGAGGCAAAGGTTGCAGTGAGCCAAGATTACGCCACTGCACTCCAGCCTGGGTGACAGATGGAGACTCCATCTCAAAAAAAAAAACCAAAAAAAAAACAAAAAAAAACCTATCTTTATCTTTCCTAAAGAATAAACTAGTGGCCGGGGGTGGTGGCTCACGTCTGTAATCCCAGCACTTTGGGAGGCCAAGGTGGGTGGATTGCCTGAGCTCAGGAGTTGGCCACCAGCCTGGGCAACACGGTGAAACCCCGTCTCTACTAAAACACAAAAAATTAGCCAGGCGTGGTGGCATGCGCCTTTAGTCCCAGCTACTCGGGAGGCTGAGGCAGGAGAATTGCTTGAACCCAGGAGGTGGAGGTTGCAGTGAGCCAAGATTGGGCCACTGCACTCCAGCCGGACAGAGAGAGACTCTGTCTCAAAAAAAAAAACACAAAATAACAAAATAAAATAAACTAGCATTTTAAGTCCATCTTAAAGGAGAGGAAAAAATATAAAAATAGTTTTCATGCATTTTTCATTTGAGCCTCAGTGAAGCAATAATATTTTAAAAAATTTTTAATTTTGTCACGTTTTATTAAATTAATTTTTGCAGAAAGCTAAATAAGGTTAAGCAAACAGTGTCAGCCTCGCCAGGACACAACAGGCTTCTCATAAGCCATGACGCTTCAAAATACAAGCCTAAAAGAGTGGAATTGCTTCACGCTTGTGAAATTAAGTCTCCCTTGTTGTGTACGGAATTTGTTTCTTCCATTTTTTATAGCAGTTCTGTGAAATTGGCTTGCTCTTAACAATAGGATTGACTTGTCAATATATTTTGGATGTACACGAACAGAAATAAGGACTAGAAATGCTAGCTTGCCCTTGCCGCTTGATGCAGAAGTCAAGGGTGAGCGAACAAGGGTCAGAGCTGAAATAGCTCACATGTCTGGCTAAAGAAATGGTAGTTGGCTACATGGTCAGCTCCCCAGAGCATGCCAGCTGTCAAAACATCTAGGAGCTGTCACAAAGGAGTGACAGGCAAAATATATAGTCATAAACTTTACACGTTCTAATCAGTAGAAAAAATTGACAGTTATTTTAATGAATTACAAGATAAGCTTTTATTTATTTAACAAAACTATAACTTTTCCAACATTGATCCTGTGACTATGGTCTTCCTCCCAGGAGCTGAAATACTAATAGATCAATTACTGGCATAATTAGTCTCACCCCCACTCCTCACTCCATCAAAGGACTGATCATCTTTTTTGTTTTTCTCCCAAAACAGGGTCTCACTCTGTCACCCAGGCTGGAGTGCAGTGGCATGATCACAGCTCACTGCAGCCTCGACCTCCCTGGGCTCAGGTGATCCTCCCACCTCAGCCTCCCGTGGGACCTTAGGTGCACACCACCACGCCAGCTAAGTTTTGTATTTTTTGTAGAGATGGGGTCTCGCTATATTGCCCAGGCTGGTCTTGAACTCCTGGACTCAAGCAATCTTCCTGCCTCAGCCTCCCAAAGCACTGGGATTATAGGCATGAACCATTGTGCCTGGCCTAATCATGTTTTAAATAGATTGTAGGCCAGGCGTGGTGGCTCACCCCTGTAATCCCAGCACTTTGAGAGACTGAGGCGGGTGGATCACCTGAGGTCAGGAGTTCGAGACCAGCCTGGCCAAGATGGTGAAACCCCATCTCTACTAAAAATACAAAAATTAGCCGGCATGGTGGCACATGCCTGTAATCCCAGCTACTCAGGAGGCTGAGGCAGGAGAATCACTTGAACCCGAGAGGCGGAGGTTGCAGTGAGCCAAGATTGCGCCATTGCACTGCAGCCTGGGCAACAAGAGTGAAACTCCATCTCAGAAAAAATAATAATAATAAATAAATAAATAGGTTGTAGATACACTAACATTTACAGATTTTTTGTAAACTTTTGCAGAAGTTTATGTAGAGAAGAGGAGTGAGGTAACCTGCAAAAGGGACTGGAAGAACTAGATGTGGAAATCATGTTTAGGGCCAAAAAGAAGCAATTTAAGAGCTACTGGAGGCTGGGCGTGGTGGCTCACACCTATAATCCCAGCACTTTGGGAGGCCAATGTGGGCAGATCACCTGAGGTCAGGAGTTGGATACCAACCTGGGCAACATGGCGAAACCCCGTCTCTACTGAAAACACAAAAATGTGTTGTGGTGGCAGGTGCCCGTAATCCCAGTTACTCGAGAGGCTGAAGCAGGAGAATGCTTGAACCTGGGAGGTGGAGGTTGCAGTGAGCCGAGATCGCGCCACTGCGCTCCGGCCATTTGCAGCATTGCCAAGTATGTAAAGCTCAGCTCCTAAGCTCTTTAAGACTCCATCTCAAAAAATAAATAAATAAATAAAAATTTAAAAAAAGGTTGAACGGTGAATTGAAAAAGGAACTGAAAGCCGCAGGACAAGGTGAGAGGTGCTGAGCTGAAGTGAGTAACCTGCTGGGCTTGAAATAACTCAGCGTCTGTAGTCCGTGCCCAGGGACCTGGGGTGGTTCCTGCGTGCTGCATGTCTGGCACCCCGTACTAGAGGGAGCAGAAGAGGGCATAAGCACACAAGGCACAGGCTTTGACCTTTGGAAGCCTATCCCACGGGAAATTTACTGAGGTGACAACAGAAGGAAGGGCCCATGTCTTGGGAGTGCTGTCATGGCCATGTTTCAGCACCATTTATATTAAACACACACGCACACACACACACGTATATATATATATATATATATTTTTTTTTTTTTTTGAGATAGAGTCTCGCTCTGTCACAAAGGCTGGAGTGCAGTGGCACAATCCTGACTCACTGCAACCTCCACCTCCCGGGTTCCAGCGATTCTCCTGTCTTGGCCTTCCAAGTAGCTGGGATTACAGGTGCGCGCCACCACACTCAGCTAATTTTTGTATTTTTAGCAGAGACAGGGTTTCACCACGTTGGCCAGGCTGCTCTTGAACTCCTGATCTCAAATAATCTGCTCTCCTCAGCCTCCCAAAGTGCTGGGATTACAGGCATGAGCCACCGCGTTCAGCCATAAACATATATAATTTTTTAAACCCTCCTAAATCATTGCAGCGTACCTTTGCCAGCTATGTGGCCATTAACAACATCTCTGACTGAGCTGTTCCAGCCCCACCTTGCCAGCCGTCTGCAGCATTGCCAAGTATCTAAAGTTCAGCTCCTAAGCTCACCCCAAGCCAGCTCAGCACCTTCCAATTCTATGGAAAACACCTGGTAACTGAAGCTCAGCGTCTCAAAGGCAGCCTTGAATCCTCCCTTCTCCTCCACTTTCATCATCAGGAGCCAGGTTCTGTTTTTCCTTAGCACCTGCCCTTGTCTCTCCACATCTGTTGCTGCCACCCTCCTGCGGCTCTGGCAGTGTTGTCAGGGGATGGAGCAGCACGCTGCAGGGGCTCTCATCTCCCCTGCCCCAGCCCATCTCATGCCCTCAGAGGGATGAATCTTACCACATGACGCTTCTCAGGGCTGCACCACAGCTTTCCCTAGGCGGAAACCTCCAATGCTATCTATCACAGGGGCACAAATTCTTCTGTAAGTTGCTATATGTAAAGGGCTTTGTGGGCCAGACAGTATCTGTTGCAATGAACCAACTCTACTCTACTTTTATTTATTTTATGTATTTATGTATTTATTTATTTATTTATTTATTTGTGTTTTGAGACAGGGTCTTGCTCTGTCACCCAGGCTGGAGTCCAGTGATGTAATCACAGCTCACTGCAACCTGAACCTCCCAGGTTCAAGTGATCCTCCCACGTCAGCCTCCCGAGTAGCTGGGACTACGGGCGTGCCCCCACCACACCCAGCTAATTTATTGTATTTTTTGTAGAGACAGGATCTCCCTAGGTTCCCCAGGCTGGTCTCGAACTCCTGGGCTGAAGTGATCCTCCCACCTCTGCCTCCCAAAGTGCTGGTGTTATAGGCGTGAGCCACCGCACCCGGCCAGGCTTTGTTCTTTATGGGGCTTATTTACATGGTTAAGGGTTTGCTCAGAGCTTGAGAACCTATTTATATTGTTCTCATATTTCGCAAATGTTTAATTAAGGAAGCAAGAGAAAACTGCGAGTGCAAAAGACCAATTTCAGTTTTTAAAATTATCACTCTGAGAAAAGGACAATAGATATTTCTTAACCTGCTTAATTTCAGTGTGCATTAATCAGAGCGCTTTTATCTTAGCAGTGTTATTGCGCAGTTGTCTGAAATGAGAAAATAAATGGGGTTTAGGAGGAGTTAACATGCATGGTAGAAACTAAAAGTCAGGCTGTCTGGTCAAAAGTCTCAGCCTTGCCACTAATTAGCTGTGTCACTCAAGCATCTGAACTTCATTTTCCTTGTCTGTCAAAAATGAAAAGTTTGGACAGATCCAGTGGGACGTGGGACGAAGATGAACACAAAATGTGCGCCCTGTGGGAAACGTGATGTATTTATTTGCTTCTATGTCCCACTCTCCTCCCAGACTGAAGCTCCTATTGCTAAGGTAGCACCTCCTGCATAGCTGGTGTTTACTGAGGGGATCATTCAATACTCGTAAGTAATATCTGCGTCTGATATGTAACAAAGCTGCAAAAAAAGGGGAGAAGGCATTAAATTCACTTGATAGGGCATATCTAGGTTGCTGCATGCTATGACAGGGAGACTGGCAGATTGGTACCATAGCGCTTGCTGCTAGTTTTAGCCCTTAATTTAATTTGCTGTATGATCAGCTGGGTGTGGTGGCTCATGTCTATAATCCCAGTACTTTGGGAGGCCGAGACTTGAGCCCAGGAGTTCGAGATCGCCTGGGCAACCCAGTGAGACCCCATCTCTCCAAAAAAAAAAAAAAAAAAAAATTAGCCAGACGTGGTGGTGCACGCCTATAGTCCCAGCTACTCTGGAGGCTGAGGTGGGAAGATCACTTGAGCTGGGGAGGTTGAGGCTGCAGTGAGCTGTGATCGCACCACTGAACTCCAGCCTGGGTGACAGAGCAAGACCCTGTCTGAAAAAATAACAGTAATAATAATTTGGCCAGGCGCAGTGGCTCGAGCCTGTAATCGCAGCACTTTGGGGGGCCAAGGTGAGCAGATCACCTGAGGTCAGGAGTTCAAGACCAGCCTGACCAACATTGTAAAACCCCATCTCTACTAAAAATACAAAATTAGCCGGGCGTGGTGGCCCACGTCTGTAATCTCAGTTACTCAGAAGGCTGAGGCAGGAGAATCGCTTGAACCTGGGAGGCGCAGGTTGCAATGAGCTGAGATCACACCATTGCACTCCAGCCTGGGCCACAAGAGCAAAACTCCATCTCAAAAAAATAAATATAAATAAAATAATAATAATAATAATTTGCTGTAAGATATTAGAAGTTACTTCTCTAGAACCTTAAAACAATGTGTAAAATGTAGATAAACATAACTCCCTTAAAAAGCTCATAAAGGTCAAAGTTAGCATACTCTGAAACAATGGATGGGAAAATATGAAAGGCTACATTCTGTGGATAACTGTTACTAACATGGGTTGCATAAGACTGCACCTGCTGAACTGGCTTTACCATTCATTCCCCTCTTTCAGTTCATATTTTCCTTCAATTAAGTAGGGAAAAAAAACAAAAGAAGCAGAGAATAGTCATTGTTAACAGACCAGCTTCCTCGGTGTGTCCATTCCTCCCACCACCTTCCTTCTTGGGGCTCACATGCAAATGGCCCCAGAGGGCTCATGGCCACAGCAGCGTTCTATGGGTGTCCTAGTTCCACTCAAGGGACACCCACAGCTCACAAAGTGGGAAATTCTTTCCCTTGTATTGGTTTCTAACACTTTTAACATCACATTTTCGCCAGGCATGCCAGCGCTGTAATCCCAGCACTGTGGGAGGCCAAGGCGGGAAGATCGCTTGATCCCAGGAGTTCGAGACCAGCCTTGGCAACATGGGAAAACACCATCTCCACAAAATCAAAAAATCAGCTGGGTGTGGTGTGTGTGCCTGTAATCCCAGCACTTTGGGAGGCTGCAGTGGGAGGATCCCCAGAGCCCAGCAGTTCAAGGTTGCAGCAAGCCGTGATCGCAGCACTGCACTCCAGCCTGGGCCACACAGCAACATCCTGTCTCAAAAAAAAAAAAAAAAAAAATTTATTTTTCTCCACCTTTTTCTTCTTTTTTTCAGGAGGCATCTCAATTGTTTCTTTCTTTCTTTCTTTCTTTTTTTTGAAACGGAGTCTCGCTCTGTCACCAGGCTGGAATGCAATGGCGAGATCTCGGCTCACTGCAACCTCCGCCTCCCAGGTTCACACCATTCTCCTACCTCAGCCTCCCGAGTAGCTGGGATTACAGGCGTGGGTCACCACACCCAGCTAATTTTTGTATTTTTAGTAGAGACAGGGTTTCACCATGTTGGCCAGAATGGTCTCGATCTCTTGACCTCGTGATCTGCCTGCCTTGGCCTCTCAAAGTGCTGGGATTACAGGCGTGACCCACCATGCCCAGCCACTTTTTTCTTAAAAAACCAGAAAAGCTTCCTCAGTATATAGTAGTCCCAGCTACTCGGGAGGCTGAGGCAGGAGAATCGCTTGAACCCGGGAGGCTGAGGTTGCAGTGAGCCAAGATCAAGTCATTGCACTCCAGCCTGGGCGACAGAGTGAGATTCCGCCTCAAAAAAAAAAAAAAATTAAATTTTGAGTCCTCTCATTTCACTTTGTAAATTCTCGTTTGAAGTGTAGACAAGTGTTAAAGTATTTCACCAGCACATAAGGCAAATACAACTTTGTAATGTGACTTTGATCAACCGTTGAGGTTAAAATTTTACTTGGTAACGTTTCCTAAATAATTAAAATAGATTTTCTAAGAGGCAGAATAAACAGGTGAATAAAATTCTTGCCTGCAACGTGTGCAGTGTGGATGACAGCAACGTGAGCTCCCGTGGGAACATGGTGCTAATCTTGAAAAAATTACTTTGTGAATTATTGGATGCTATTGGGACCCTGTATTTGTGTTATCAGCAAATCAAGAAGTGATTCTCTCTGGGAATATTAGCCACAGTAAAATGTTCTAGACATCCCTTTATTAATTAAACAAGAGAAAAGGTAATTATAGTCTCTGCTAGGTCCCTTAAATCATTTCCTTTTTTAAAATGTCTTTTTATTTTGAGACAGGGTCTCATTCTGTTGTCCAGGCTGGAGTGCAGTGGCATGAACATGGCTCATTGTAGCCTTGAACTGCTGGGCTCAGGTGATCCTCCGACCTTGGCCTCCTGAGTAGCTGAAATTACAGGCATGCCCCACCATGCCCGGCTAAGTTTTTTTAATTGAGATGGAGTCTCACTTTGTCACCCAGGGTGGAGTGCAGTGGCGTGATCTCTGCTCACTGCAACCTCTGCAGCCTGAGTTCAAGCGATTCTCGTGCCTCAGCCTCCCGAGTAGCTGGGACGACAGGCATGCACCACCACACTCAGTTATTTATTTATTTATTTTTTGTATTTTTAGTAGAAAGGGGGTTTCGTCATGTTGATCAGGTCGTTCTCAAACTCCTGACCTCAGGTGATCTGCCCGCCTCGGCCTCCCAGTGTGCTGGGATCACAGGTGTGAGCCACTGCGCCCGGCTGTACCCAGCTAATTTTTGTATTTTTTTGGACAGACAGGGTTTTGTCACGTTGCCTGGGCTAGTCTCAAACTCCTGGGCTCAAGCAATCTGCCTGCCTCGGCCTCCCAAAGTGCTGGGATTTCAGGTGTGAGCCACTGTGGTGGCCTACTATTGTTATTTTTAGCAGAGATAAGGCATTGCTACGTTGCCCAGGCTGGTCTCAAACTCCTGGCTCAAGCGATCCTCCCACATCGGCCTCCCAAAGCTCTGGGATTATAGGCGCGAGCCACTGCGCCTGGCCTCGGCATCCTGTATTTTATCTCGCAACTGTGAGGCAGATGCAGTGGCTGTTGGGAGAAGGTAGTGATGTGGGGGAGAAATAGAACACTAAAACGAACCCCACGGGGAGCCAAAGCGGCCACTGATTCACAAACAATCTAAGGATCACAGATAATTTCTTTCTTTCTTTCCTTTTTTTTTTTTTTTTGAGACCGAGTCTCGCTCTGTCGCCCAGGCTGGAGTGCAATGGCATGATCTCGGCTCACTGCAACCTCCGCCTCCTGGGTTCAAGCAATTCTCCTGCCTCAGCCTCCTGAGTAGCTGGGATTACAGGTGCCCGCCACCACGCCCAGCTAATTTTTTTGTATTTTTAGTAGAGATAGGGTTTCACCATCTTGGCCAGGCTGGTCTTGAACTCCTGACCTCAGGTGATCTACCCGCCTCAGCCTCCCAAAGTGCTGGGATTACAGGCGTGAGCCACCATGCCCAGCCACCTGGCCTTTATTTTTTAAATTGTGATAAAATATGCTAACATGCTTGAGTCCAGGAGTTTGAGACCAGCCTGGGAAACATTAGTGAGACCCTGTCGCTACCAAAAGAAAAAAAAAAGCATAACAAAATGTACCACTGAAACTTTTTTTTTTTTTTTTTGAGACGGAATCTCACTCTGTCACCCAGGCTGGAGTACAGTGGCGCGATCTCGGCTCACTGCAACCTCCACCTCCGGGGTTCAAGTGATTCTCCTGCCTCAACCTCCCGAGTAGCTGGGATTACAGGCACAAACCACCACCCCCGGCTAATTTTTTGTATTTTTAGTATAGACGGGATTTTACCATGTTGGCCAGCCTGGTCTCGACCTCCTGACCTCAGGTGATCCACCCGCCTCGGTCTCCCAAAGTGCTGGGATTACAGGCATGAGCCACCGCGCCAGGCTGGCCTAAACCATTTTTAAGGGCGTAAGTCAGTGCCATTATGTACATTAATAAGGTTGTATCACCATCATCATTGTCTATTTCTGGAATGTTTCCATCATCCCAAAGAGAATTCAATCTTTAATACTCAAATATTTTAAAATTAAAACAAAGAACACTGAGACGAAGATAAACTAAATCCAGTTGGGCAACTTTTTCTTCTGAATAGGCAGACTCTCACTATCGTATCAAACTTATATTCGTGGACATATATTCATGCTGCAAACTCTGGAAGCACTCACCGAAGCAGATAAAGGCTTTTCAGAGGTTAATGGCCTGTGATCAGTCTTGCAACTAGACCCTGAATCCATCATTCCTGATTCTCACTCCTAATGGCATTTTACTGGGTTGTCCAATGAGTTAATAAATGAAAAATTATATTAAAACTTATAAATGCAACATGTACCCTCTATCAATATTTCCCATCATAAAATAATACTTTAAAAGTGAATTTGAGCCAGCTGCAGTGGCTCACACCTGTAATCCCAGCACTTTGGGAGACCGAGGTGGGTGGATCACCTGAGATCAGGAGTTGGAGATCAGCCTGGCCAACATGGTGAAACCCCATGTCCACTAAAAATACAAAAATTAGCTGGGCGTGGCGGCGCATGCCTGTAATCCCAGCTACTCAGGAGGGTGAGGCAGGAGAATCGCTTGAACCCGGGAGGTGGAGTTTACAGTGAGCCAAGATCAAGCCATTGCACTCCAGCCTGGGCAACAAGAGCAAAACTCCATCTCAAGAAAAAAGAAAAACAAGGTGAATTTGGGCTGAATGCGGCGGCTCATGCCTGTAATCCCAGCACTTTGGAAAGCCGAGGAGGGAGGATCAGTTGAGCCCAGGAGCTTGAGTTCCACCTGGGCAACAGAGTGAGACCCCGTCTCTATTTAAAAAATGCAAAAATTAGCCTGGTGTGGTGGAGCTTGTCTGTAGTCCCAGCTACTCAGGAGGCTGAGGTAGGAGGATCGCTTGAGCCCAGGAGGTCGAGGCTACAGTTAGCTGAAATTGCGCCACTGCACTCCAGCCTGGGCAACAGAATGAGATCCTGTCTCAAAAAAAAAAAAAAAGAAACTGAATGTATATGGAATCACTGTTGTGACATTTTAACATATTTTCTCTATAGTTATTGTACAAAGAATACCTTTTTTTTCAAAAAAATTTTCAAGAAAAAAATACTTTCAGGTTTTTCCACGGACTTAGAAATATGAGACCGCTACAACAAATGTATCTAGCCTGGCAAAACATGAATGAAACGTTGTATGCAGTCTCTTTTTCTATTAGTCAGTGGCTGAAAGCCTTTGAAACAACCTGATGGGCGGTTGGTATTGTGTAAGACGGTGACCTAAAAACAGCCTGCCAGTTCCCTGCCATCCCATTTTTCAACAGCAGGGTGTGATCATAATGGGCTTTATTGACATCATAAATCTGAGAGCATGGATGGTATCCATTTCCAGTTGTTTAATTGAAGAAATGAAAGATCTTGTAATGTGGAGTTGATATGGAGAGTTTGTCGAGCTACAGTAAAATTTTGCAAGAGCTGTGACCTTGGGTCAGAAAATGACTGATCAAGACGGAACCTTTTGTCATACTGTGGAAGCGACTGTATTGACTTATTTTATTCTTAGCGCTAATGCCAACAGAGAGCACGAATTGCTTCTGACTGCTTTCTGTCTCAACCCAGAGTGACTCTGTGGGCAAATCAATACAAGTATCGTCTAAATAAGCTATGACTAAATAATAAAATATGATAAACTTTTATTATTTATTTTGAGACAGAGTTTCGCGCTTGTGGCCCAGGCTGGATTGCAATGGCGCGATCTCTGCTCACTGCAACCTCTGCCTCCCGGGTTCAAGCGATTTTCCTGCCTCAGCCTCCCGAGTAGCTGGGATTCCAGGCATGTGCTACCATGCCCGGCTAATTTTTGTTTTTTCAGTAGAGACGGAATTTCGCCATGTTGGCCATGCTGGTCTTGAACTCCTGGTCTCAAGTGATCCTGGCCTGAGCTTTTCAAAGTGCTAGGATTACAGGCGTCAGCCACTGCACCTGGCCTGTTTTCCATCTTCTTAATGTGATGGGTTCTCATAAGGGTGAACAGGTGGGCGTGAGCAACCTAGACCCAAACAGGTGAAGCCACAGCAAATCATAGATAGTCCCTGGGTTTCGTGGGTTTGGGAACAGCAAATCGCAGACCGTCCCTGGCTTTCCTGGGTTTGGGAACTTTATTTAGGATGTTTGACACAGCTGAGCGTAAAAGAATGATACATTTTCTCACAACTTGTAAGATTTGAGAAGTGCTGAAAGCCCTAGAGAGGAGAAAGAGAATGGTGGTGTCTATTAAAATGCAGTGTGAGATCATCTATGATTCATTTACATAAGATTTAAAAATAAGCAGAACAAATACATAGCTTTACAAGTTCCAGTCGTGGTTACTCTTGCTGAGGAGGGGGTAGGCAGAGGAAGGGGAGTGAGGGGGGTTCTGGGGTGCTGGTTACCTTCTGTTCCTTGGTCTGAGCAATGGTAAATGGTCGCCTTTGTGAAAATTCATTGAGTTGTACACTGATGGCTTGGGCACTTCTATGTGTATAATATTCAATACATTTTTTGAAAATGTAAAAATGGGCCAGACACAGTGGTTCACGCCTGTAATCCCAGCACTTTGGGAGGTGGAAGCGGATGGATTGCTTGAGCTCAGGAGTTTGAGACCAGCCTGGGCAACATGGTAAAATCCCATCTCTACAAAAAATAGCCAGGCGTGGTGGCTCACCTGTAGTCCCAGCTACTTGGGAGCCTGAGGTGGGACAATCACCTGAGCCCAGGGAAGTTGAGGCTGCAGTGAGCTGTGATTGTGCCGCTGCACTCCAGCCTGGGTGACAGAGCAAGACCTTGTCTCAAAAAAAAAAAAGGGCTGGGCACGGTGGCTCACGCCTGTCATCCCAGCACTTTGGGAGGCTGAGCCGGGTGGATCACCTGAGATCAGGAGTTTGAGACCAGCCTGGCCAACATGGAGAAACCCCGTCTCTACTAAAAATACAATATTAGCCAGGTGTTGTGGTGCATGGTGCTCACACCTGTAATCCCAGCTACCCAGAGGCTGAGGCAGGAGAATCGCTTGAACCCAGGAGGCAGAGGTTGTGGTGAGCCGAGATCGTGCCATTGCACTCCGCTGGGCAACAAGAGCAAAACTCCGTCTCAAAAAAAAAAAAAAAAAAAAAGTAAAAATGTAGTATAGAAGAATCTTTGTCAGTCCTTTACAGAAAGTTGATATGAGAATTGTCTAATAGAATTTTAAAAATAGATGTTATTTTTTAGAAGAGTTTTAGATTTATAGAAAAATTGAGAAGCTAGTTCAGGGAGTTTCTATATGCCCTATGCCCAGTTTCCCCTATTATTAACATATTAGTGTGGGCCAGGCACAGTGGCTCACGCCTGTCATCCCAGCACTTTGGGAGGCCGAGGCGGGGGGATCACCTGAGGTCAGGAGTTTGACTACCCTGACCAACATGGTGAAACCCTATCTGTAGTAAAAATACAAAAATTAGCTGGGTATGGTGGCACGCACCTGTAATCCCAGCTACTCCGGAGGCTGAGGCAGGAGAATCACGTGAACCCAGGAGGCGGAGGTTGCAGTGAGCCGAGATCGAGCCACTGCACTCCAGCCTGGGCGACAGAGCAACACTCAGTCTCAAAAATAAATAAATAAAGTAAAATAAAATAAAAATATATTAGTATGGTACATTTATTACAATGAATAAACCCATATTGCTACATTAGTACTAACCAAAGTCGGTAGTTGATTCAGGTTTGCTTACTCTTCCCCTAATTTTCTTTTCTGCTCCAGGCCCCCACATCGCCTTTGGTCACCATGTTTCACTGGGCTCCTCTGGGCTGTGACAGTGTTTCTGGTGACCTGGACGGTTTTGAGGAATGCTGGTGTGGGATCGTATAGGAGTTCAAGACCAGCCTGGCCAACATGGTGAGATCCTGTCTCCACTAAAAATACAAAAATTAACTGGGCGTGGTGGTGTGTGCCTGTAATCCCAGTTCAGGCGATTCTCCTGCCTCAGTCTCC
Source organism: Pan troglodytes (assembly GCF_028858775.2). Classification (NCBI taxonomy): domain Eukaryota; kingdom Metazoa; phylum Chordata; class Mammalia; order Primates; family Hominidae; genus Pan; species Pan troglodytes. The sequence continues at coordinate 4,577,053 of NC_072416.2, read as the reverse complement.
CAAGTAGCTGGGATTACAGGCACCCGCCACCACGCCCGGCTAATTTTTGTATTTTTAGTAAAGACAGGGTTTCACCATGTTGTTCAGGCTGGTCTCGAACTCCCGACCTCAGGTGATCCGCCCGGCCTTGGCCTTTAAAGTGCTGGGATTACAGGCGTGAGCCACCCAACCCAGCTTGTAATTAAATTTTTTTCAGTCCACATAGAAGACGGTGGTGCCGTCAGATGAAGCTGTCCTATGCAGGGGTGCTGTTTTTTGTTTTTTGTGTTTTGTTTTGTTTTGAGATGGAGTCTTGCTCTTGTTGCCCAGGCTGGTTGCAGTGCAGTGAGCCAAGATGGCACCACTGCTTTCCAGCCCGGGTGACAGAGTGAGACCCTGTCTCAAAAGAAAAAAAACACAAAACTTCTAAAAGAACATCATGGGGGAAAAACTACGTTTTATTCAACTTCTCTACATGTAAGGTACCATTTAATGTTTTTAAAATTTTGAGTTGGCCGGGTGTGGTGACTCACGCCTGTAATCCCAGCACTTTGGGAAGCCAAGGCGGGCAGATCATCTGAGGTCAGGAGTTCGAGACCAGCCTGATCAACATGACAAAACCCCATCTCTATAAAAATACAAAAAAAATAGCCAGGCGTGGTGGTGGGTGCCTGTAATCACAGCTGCTTGGGAGGCTGAGGCGGGAGAATCGCTTGAACCTGGGATGCAGGGGTTGTAGTGAGCCAAGATCTCACCACTGCACTCCAGCCTGGGTGACAGAGTAAGACTCTGTCTCAAAAAAAAAAAAAATTTAACTGGGAGCCCTACATTTTATCCGACAACCTGGGCTCAGGACCTCCCCCAGCAAGGCCTGGGACGCCCTGCCTCTGTGACTTCCTCACCAAAGCTCAGCAAGCCCAGCATTCTGGATTTCTTCCAGTGCTGGGAACAATTCAAGTTCTTTCCCGGCCCGGGGCCTTTGCGCAGCATGTTCTATATTGCTGGAACCCTCTTCACATGACTGGCTGCTTCTCACTCACAAGGTTTCAGCTTAAATGTCTCCTCCTTAGAACGCCCTTTCCTGAGCCAGCTGTGGTGGCGCCCTGTAGTTCCAGCTACTTGGGAGGCTGAGGCGGGAAGATCGCTTGAGCACAGGAGTTCCAGGCTGCAGTGACCCATGATTGCATCACTACACTCCAGCCTGAGTGACAGAGCGAGACCCTGTCTCTAAAAATAAAAAATAATAATTAATTAACTAAAAATTAAAAAGGGCCGGGCAAGGTGGCTCACGCCTATAATCCCAGCACTTTGGAAGGCCGAGGTCGGGGAGAACACTTAAGCCCAGGAGTTTGAGACCAACCTAGGCAACATAGCGAGACCCCATCTCTACAAAATAAGATGTGAAGTTTTCATTTAACATCATCAGTGGATCTTTGGAAACTGACTTTAAGCAAAACAAAGTAAAACAGGTCTTCAGATTAGGTTGTTTGTTGTTTCATTATAATGTTAACAAGGAAAAAAATAGTTTTTGTTACATGTCGTTTTCCTTAAAGTTGCAGTTTCCAAAAGCCTATAGTGAGGACTGGCTGTAATTAGTGAAGAGGAGGACGTGCTGGATTCGAGCGGGCTCTGCCGCCAACGGCTGATGCTTTAGAAGAAGGACGTGCGCGGCCCAGCGTGGTGGCTCACGCCTGTAATCCCAGCACTTTGGTAGGCTGAGGTGGGTGGATCACCTGAGGTCGGGAGTTCGAGACCAGCCTGACCAACATGGTGAAACCCCGTCTCTACTAAAAATACAAAATAAGCCAGGCGTGGTGGCGCATGCCTGTAATCCCAGCTACTCGGGAGGCTGAGGCAGGAGAATCACTCGAACCTGGGAGGCGGAAGTTGTGGTGTGCCGAGATCGCGCCACTGCACTCCAGCCTGGCAACAAGAACAAAACTCCATCTCAAAAAAAAAAAAAGCAAAAACAAACAAAAAAAAAACACGCTAGGCACAGTGGCTTACGCCTGTAATCCCAGCACTCTGGGAGGCCGAGGCGGGTGGATCACAAGGTCAGGAGATCGAGACCCTCCTGGCTAACACCGTGAAACCCCGTCTCTACTAAAAATACAAACAATTAGCTGGGTGTGGTGGCGGATGCCTGTAGTCCCAGCTACTTGGGAGGCTGAGGCAGGAGAATGGCGTGAACCCGGGAGGCGGAGGTTGCAGTGAGCGGAGATCGTGCCACTGCACTCCAGCCTGGGCAACAGAGCGAGACTCCATCTCAAAAAAAACAAAAAACAAAAAAACAGAAGGACATGTGGATTGGGTACGGTAGCTCACGCCTGTAATCCCAGCATTTAGGGAGGCCAAGGTAGGCAGACTGCATGAGCTAGGAGTTCCAGACCAACCTGGGCAACTTAGTGAGACCCTGTCTCTAAAAACACAAAAATAAATGAAATTAGCCAGGCATACTGGTGAGCACTTGTAGTCCAAACTACGCGGGGGACCGAGGCAGGAGGATCAATTGAGCCCAGGAATTTGAGGTTGCAGTGAGCCATAATGTACCACTGCACTTCAGCCTGGGTGACCAAGCAAGACCCCATCTCAAAAACAAAATAAAATTTAATGTAATTTCTTTTTTTTTTTTTTGAGAAGGAGCCCCAGGTTGGAGTGAGTGCAGTGGTGTGATCTCGGCTCACTGCAACCTCCGCCTCCCGGGTTCAAGCAATTCTTCTGCCTCAACCTCCCAAGTAGCTGGGATTACAGGCACACCACCATGCCCGACACATTTTTGTATTTTTAGTAGAGACGGGGTTTCGCCATATTGGCCAGGCTGGTCTCAAACTCCTGACCTCAAGTGATCCGCCGGCCTTGGCCTCCCAAAGTGCTGGGATTACAGGCACGAGCCACCACACCCGGCCTCTATTACATTCTTAAAATTAAGTTATGTCAGCCAGGCGAGGTGGCTCACACCTGTAATCCCAGCACTTTGAGAGGCCAAGGCGGGCGGATCACAAGGTCAGGAGTTGGAGACCAGCCTGACCAACATGGTGAAACCCCGTCTCTACTAAAAATACAAAAATTAACCAGGTGTAGTGGCGCGTGCCTGTAATCCCAGCTACTCAGGAGGCTGAGGCAGAAAATCGCTTGAACCTGGGAGGCGGAGGTTGCAGTGAGCTGAGATTGCACCATTGCACTCCAGCCTGGGTGACAGAGCAAGACTCCATCTCAAAAACAAACAAAAAAATTAAGTTATGTCGAATTATATTTTCCTAGGCATCCAGAACCTTCTAACATGAATTCATGGTAAAGGAAACACCTAAATATTGTTTCTGGCAATCTCCTGTTTTGTAAAGTCTGTGTTAAACTTTTATTCCCCGACTAGCATTGGAATCACTGTAGAACACATAGATTTGGTGTGAGATGGCTTCATTGTGAACGAGTTCCCGTTTATTGTGTCAAAGTCAAGCCTTTGAGCAGCCAGGTACGGATGGGCCAACTGCCGAGCCATGGTGGAGAAGGTAGAGAAGAGCGATGGAGTTATCAGCGAAATCAGAGCTGCCTCGGTGGGTTTCGAATCAGAAATTCCTAAGGGTAACCCTACAGTGAGTGCATAAAGCCACTCAGTGTAATCAGTAGCGTACGACTTCTGTACAATTTGCATAAGATGCACAAGTTGCAATTTGGTTTCAGACTTTTTGTTTGTTTCTTTCTTTTTTTTTTTGAGACAGGGTCTGGCTCTGTTGCCCAGGCTGGAGTGCACTGGTGTGATCTCGGCTCACTGCAACCTCTGCCTCCTGGGCTCAAGCCATCTTCCCATCTCAGCCTCTCAAGTAGCGGGGACTACAGGCACACACCACCACACCTGGCTAATTTTTGTACTTTTTGCAAAGAAAGGATTTTGCCATGTTGCCCAGGTTGGTCTTGAACCATTGAGCTCAAGCGATCCTCCGGCCTCAACCTCCCAAAGTGCTGGGATTACAGGCATGAGCCACCACGCCCAGCCTGGTTTCAGACTTTTATAAATAACGTGTGTATTATTTCCTCTAAATAGCTTGATTGTTTTTCTTTCCTTTTTTTTTTTTTTGAGACAGAGTCTCACTTTGTCGCCCAGGCTGGAGTGCAGTGGCGCGATCTTGGCTCACTGCAGCCTCAACCCCACAAGCTCAAGCAATCCTCCTGCCTCAGCCACCTGAGTAGCTGAGACTACAGGCATGCGCCATCACACCCGGCTAAGTTTTATACTTTTAGTAGAGACAGGGGCTTCACTACGTTAGCCAGGCTGGTCTCGATCTCCTGACCTCAAGTGATCCACCCACCTCGGCCTCCGAAAGTGCTGGGATTGCAGGTGTGAGCCACTGCACGCAGCCCTAAATTGGGTTTTTTGTTACAGGTGGATGGAGCTGAATTCCTGAGGAAAAGCTCAACTCAGCTATGGACGGATCTTGTTCCTCCTTATCGGGGGATCCCCAAGGAGAACGCTTGGCGTGTCCTCCTTTGGTCCAGCCTGGGTTGCAGCTTCGATGCTCCCTCTGTGCAGGGCGGAAGGTACCTCCAGATTACCCATCTGTACCCCGGGATTTAGGGGACACCTGATGAGGTATTTGCGTTTAATCATCATCTTGATGCGGACGCTTTTAGGAGCAATGACTGAGACTGGGAGGGATTATAAATAAACACTCAAATGACAGGAAATCTTCAGCTGTCTTCCACCATCACTCTTCTGAAACATTAGTGCCTCATCTCGATAACGAAACAATGTCAGTGCATCCTGAGAGCATGGGGCTCACGTCTGCATTTGAGGCTGTGCACATTTAACCAGGCTGTTTTGAATATTAGACTCTTTTATCAGATCTTCTGACCACCCGCTTTCTGCTGCTCACAGACCTTGGGTTTCAGAGAAAAGGCTCCTGGATTTCAACGCAATCCATTATCTTCTGTGGACACATGAGGCAAGCAACCTATGGGAGACTTTTTTCTCTTTTTTCTTTTTTCTTTGCCTTAAAAAAAATCTTTTGTTGGAGCTTGCTTCACTAGTAGGAAAGCTGACACCTGTGTAGACAGGTTGTCTGCACCCACTCACAAATTCATTCATGCGTCATGTGCTTTTTGGAGCCGGCATTGCCCTCATCTTTGAGGAGCTCACAATTGGAAGGGAGGGGAGTATCCACACGGTGGAGGTCCCCAGTGGCTTAGTTACATTTGTTTGGGGGTTAGGAAGTAGAGCAAACACAGGGCTTGGCTTAGCACTGCTCCCAAGTTGCTGACATTTATTTTTACTAATCGTCCCTTAAAAAAAGAATCAGGAGGCTGGGTGCAGTGGTTTATGCCTGTAATCCCAGCACTTTGGGAGGCCGAGGCGGGCAGATCACCTGAGGTCAGGAGTTCAAGACTAGCCTGGCCAACATGGTGAAACCCCGTCTCTACTAAAATATAAAATTAGCCAGGCGTGGTGGTGCACACCTGTAATCCCAGTTACTCAAGAGGCTGAGGCAGGAGAATCACTTGAACCCAGGAGGCAGAGATTGCAGTGAGCCAAGATCACGCCATTGCACTCAAGCCTAGGCAACAGAGCAAGACTCGGTCTAAAAAATAAAAAAATAAGAATTACACTGGGTATGGTGGCTCACACCTATAATCCCAGCACCTTGGGAAGCCAAGACAAGAGGATCACTTGAGCCCAGGAGTTTGAGACCAACCTGGGCAACATAGCAAGCCCTCATCTCTTAAAAAAAGTTAAACTTTAGCCAGGCATGGTGGTGCACACTTGTAGTCCCAGCTACTTGGGAGGGTGAAGTGAGAGAATCGTTTGAGCCCATGATTTCGAATTCCACATGATCAATTGTAAACTGATTTTTTTTTTTTTTTTTTAGATGGAGTCTCACTCTGTCTCCCAGGCTGGAGTGCAGTGGCGCGATCTCGGCTCAGTGCAACTTCCGCCTTCTGGGATCAAGCGATTCTCCTGCCTCAGCCTCGCAAGTAGCTAGGATTGCAGGCACCCGCTACCACAGCCGGCTAATTTTTGTATTTTTAGTACAGATGGGGTTTCACCATATTGACCAGGCTGGTCTCGAATTCCTGACCTTGTGATCCGCCTCCCTCGGCTTCCCAAAGGGCTGGGATTACAGGCGTGAGCCACTGCGCCCGGCCACTGATTTGTTGTTGTTGTTGTTGTTGTTGTTGTTGTTGTTGTTATCAGTGTTTTCTTTTTTATTATTATTTATTTTATTTTATTTTATCATACTTTAAGTTTTAGGGTACTGTACTGATTTTATACCCAACTCATTCCAGGATTCTTGCAACACACTATGCTGATGTACAAAGATGAATAAGACATGGTCTCGGCCAGGCGCAGTGGCTCACGCCTGTCATCCCAGCACTTTGGGAGGCTGAGATGGGCAGATCAGGAGGTCAGGAGATTGAGACCATCCTGGCTAACACGGTGCAACCCCGTCTCTATTAAAAATACAAAAAATTAGCCAGATGTGGTGGCACATGCCTGTAGTCCCAGCTACTCGGGAGGCTGAGGCAGGAGAATCACTTGAACCCAGGAGGCAGAGGTTGCAGTGAGCCGAGATTGTGCCACTGCACTCCAGTCTGGGCGACAGAGCGAGACTCCATCTCAAAAAAAAAAAAAAAAAGACATGGTCTTACTGATCAGAGGGTAAAGCAGGGAAAATTTGGGTTGCCCCATCATCGAGCAACAAGTAGCATTCCTGGGACTTGTATGCAAAGACAAGAAAGCCTGGGAGATGTGATGTGCAGATACAGTATGGGCTGTGCTGGCTTGTGGAAAAAGACAGAATAGCTGGGTGCAGTGGTTCACATCTGTAATCCCAGCACTTTGGGAGGCCGAGGTGGGCAGATCACCTGAGGCCAGGAGTTTGAGACCAGCCTGGCCAACATGGCAAAACCCCGTCTCTACTAAAAATACAAAAATTAGCCTGCGTGGTGATGAGTGCCTGTAATCCCAGCTACTCGGGAGGCTGAGGCAGGAGAATCAATTGAACCCGGGAGGTGGAGGTTGCAGTGAGCCAAGATCGTGCCACTGCACCCCAGCCTGGGCAACAGAGCGAGACTCTGTCTCAAAAAAAGAAAATGAAAAAGACATGCTTAAATTTTAGCTTCCATTTCTCATCTTCTAAAGCCGTGCTTCTCAAACATGAGTGAGCAGACCCAGGAATCTTGTTAAAATGCGGATTCCGATTCAAGGGGCCTGGGAGGAGCCTGAGGTCCTGCCTTTCAAACCAGCTCCCAGATGGGGCTGATGCTGACACCAGTAAACTCCCTTTGCACACAAGCCTGTTTAGGCTGGGTCTTCTCCAATTTGCACACACAGTATCCCAGCTACGACATTCAGAAACATCAAGCTTGTTCTTTCCTGCCCCTTGATGCTGCTTTTTGTTCTGTGCCTTCTCTTGAGCCCCTTGATGGTGCTTTTTGTTCTGTGCTTTCTCTTAAGCCCTGCCCTCTGCTTGGAATGCTATCTGCCACCTCTTCACTCCTCCTCCAGGAAGCCTTCCTTGACTGCCTGCTCTCTGCCCTCCGAGGACTCTCGGGAGCAGACTTTGAGGAGCAGGCTCCAGGGCAGAGGTTCTTGGCCTTGGCTACAAATTAGAATCACCTGGGAGCTTTAAACCACCCACTGTCACACCCCAGACCAATAGAACCAGAATTTCTAGGGGTGGGACCCAGCACCGGTGTGAGAAGAAGTAGGTCACAGGTGTCTCTCATGCACAACATTTACAAAGTATTGACGGCATCTGATGTCTCCAAACAAGTTGGTAAAATTCACTGTAGCAGTTCATCACAGCCAGGTGCCGCGGCTCATGCCTATAATCCCAGCACTTTGGGAGGCTGAGGCAGGTGGATCACTTGGAGCCCAGTAGTTCAAGACCAGCCTGGGCAACATGGTGGGACTCCCATCTCTACAAAAAACACAGAAATTAGCCAGGCGTGGTGGTGCACGCCTATTGTCCCAGCTACTCAGGAAGCTGAGGTGGGAGAATTGCTGGAGCTTGGGAGGTGGAGGCTGCAATGAGCCGAGACTGCACCACTGCACTCCAGACTGGGTGACAGAGCAAGACCCTGTCTCAGAAAATAAAATAAAATTTAATTTTTTTAAAAAAGGCCAAGTGTGGTGGCTTACACCTGTAATTCCAGCACTTTGGGAGGCTAAGGCAGGCAGATCACTTGAGGTCAGGAGTTTGAGACCAGCCTGGCCAACATGGCAAAACTCTGTCTCTACCAAAAATATAAAAAATTAGCCAGGCGGCTGGGCGTGGTGGCTTATGCCTGTAGTCCCAGCACTTTGGGAGGCCAAGGCAGGCGGATCAGGAGGTCAGGAAATCGAGACCATCCTGTCTAATATGGTGAAACCCCATCTCTACTAAAAATACAAACCATTAGCCAGGTGTGGTGGCTCGTGCCTGTAGTCCCAGCTACACGGGAGGCTGAGGCAGGAGAATCGCTCGAACCCGGGAGGTGGAGGTTGCAGTGAGTCGAGATCGTGCCACTGCACTCAAGCTTGGGTGACAGAGCAAGACTCCGTCTCAAAAAAAAAAAAAAAAAAGGCCCCAAGGCCCTCATCTGCCCCTTCTGCCATGCGAGGACAGTGAAAAGATGGCCATTGAGGAGGGGGCCCTCACCAGACACGGACCTGCCTGTCCTGGAGTGTGGGTGTCTGGCCTCCAGAGCGTGAGAAAGGCATTTCTGTTGCTTACATACCCCTCAGTTGATCTTGAAACAAGGAATTGTTTAAGGAAGGAATTAGGGCTGGGCACAGTGGCTCACACCTGTAATCCCAGCACTTTGGGAGGCCGGGGTGGGAGGATCACTTAAGCTCAGGGGTTCAAGGCCAGCCTGGGCAACATAGGGAGACCTCACCTCTACAAAAAATTTAAAAATTAACTGGGTGCAACGGTGCATGCTGTGATCCCAGCTACATGGGAGGCAGAGGCAGGAGGATCGTTTGATCCCAGGAGGTGGTGGCTGCAGTGAGCTGTGTTTGCTCCACTGCACTCCAGCCTGGGCAACAGAGAAAGAGCCAGTCTTTTTTTTTTTTGAGACGGAGTCTCACTCCGTCACCCAGGCTGGAGTGCAGTGGCACAATCTTGGCTCACTGCAAACTCCGCCTCCCAGGTTCAAGCCATTCTCCTGCCTCAGCCTACTGAGTAGCTGGGACTACAGGCGCCCCCCACCACGCCCAGCTAATTTTTTTTGTATTTTTGGTAGAGACAGGGTTTTACTGTGTTAGCCAGGATGGTCTCGATCTCCTGACCTCGTGATCCGCCTGCCTCGGCCTCCCAAAGCGCTAGGATTACAGGCGTGAGCCACTGTGCCCAGCCAGAAAGAGCCAATCTTAAAAAAAAAAAAAAGTAATTTCCTATCTTTATAAAGGCCATATAGGTAGGCCTTTGTCAGTAGGAAGGAGGCAGAAGAGCCAAGGTCCAAGGAGAGCTGAAGACAGAAGTGCCCCTTTACTCTGATGGTCCTGAAATTAGCCCAGGAGCTCTGGCCAGCAACATGCTTTGGTTCAGCTGCAGACGACTGGGTCCAGCCTGGCGAAAGGGAACTCCCAATGCAGTGAGTAGACTCTGGTGGTGGCTGCTACCACAGTGGCCTAGCTGGGTTCTAGGCCTGCTCTGCCGTGAGCCTCTCCAGTCCACGGAAGGGAGGGGCACAGCTCTCCCTCCACACCCATCCCAGCAACATCAACTCATTCCATCAACTAATTCGAAAAATGTTCTGGACAATCCGCAGTGGCTCACACCTGTAAGCCCAGCACTTTGGGAGGCTGAGGTGGGTGGCTCACCTGAGGTCAAGAGTTCGAGACCAGCCTGGCCAACATGGTGAAACCCCATCTCTACTAAAAATACAAAAATTAGCTGGGTGTGGTGGTGGCACCTATGATCCCAGCTACTCAGGAGGCTGAGGCAGGAGAATCGCTTGAACCCAGGAGGTGGAGGTTGCAGTGAGCCGAGATCGCACCACTGCACTCCAGCCTGTGCGACAGAGCAAAAACTCCGTCTCAAAAAAAAAGAAAAAGAGAAAGAAAGAAAAGAAAAATGTTCTGGCCCTTCGCCTGAAAGCCTCCTGGAAGAACATCTGCCATTTGCTCTAATTAGATTAAGACACATGCAAGTGTCCTAGTCCCTGGAATAACCGCTGTTAAGAGTTCCCTTTGACATTTGCAGGGGAAGAATCCACACCCACATGTTCAGCCCGTCGTGCTCTCAATGGTTTCCCTCCCGTGGGGCCTGTGTCTGGCCTGTCCTGGCCCCACAGGTAATGCCCCCGACCCGGAAGGCATTGTGGACCCAGATGTGCAACTGACCTGGAACACAGCTGAGTGATATCAGACTCAACATCAGGTGCGGAGCTGTTTGTTCTGTTGGAGAACATTCCAGAGGTTCCAGAAGCTGGCAGGGCTTGGGGCTCACCCATGTTTCTGTGCCAGGAGCTCTCCCCAAGCACCTGCTGTGACTCAACAAAGCTGCACTGAGCACAAGCTTGGGTTAGGCCCCGCGAGGGGATCCAGGGAGGAAACACACAGACAGGGGGTCGCTGCCGTGGGGCAGAGAACAAACTGGTGCTGCCTGTGCCTGGTGGGCAGAGCCCGGGTTGTCGGAGGCACGTTCAGAAGCTGGGTTCACTCAGTCTGTTCCGTCATGGGATCAATGGGCCCCCTTGGAAAGTTCTGGAGTGAGGGAACCATCACTGAGGGTGTGCTAGTGGCAGTCCCGCTCTGTCCCCCAGGCTGGGTGCGTGGCGGTGGCAGTCCCGCTCTGTCCCCCAGGCTGGGTGCGTGGCGGTGGCAGTCCCGCTCTGTCCCCCAGGCTGGGTGCGTGGCGGTGGCAGTCCCGCTCTGTCCCTCAGGCTGGGTGCAGCAGCGCGATCTCGGTTCACCCTCCTCCTGCACCCTCCTCCTCGCAGGTTCAAGCGATTCTCCGGCCTCACCCTCCTGAGCGGCTGGGATGACAGGCGTGCGCCGCTGCACCCGGCCTACACGGCTTTTAAATCTTACATTGTGCACCAGAGAAGAGTCAAACAAAGCAAAATTAGCGGCAGAAAGCACCCCCTTGTTTCTCCGTACACACGACCCAGGTGTATCGCAGAGCAAACACGGTGAAAGTGTGCACGCTCGGGAAAGGCGCAGGAACTGACATTTTACCAAGGTCCCTGAAGGGGCAGAAAACAGGCCCCGAGAGGCACAGATGCCAACAATGATTGTCAGGAATCAATGGGAAAGCGTGTTTGTGCGGGGCTATTGGCATCTGATGTGTTTGTTATAATTGGCTCCCGCCAGCCCTGTCTCCTTTATTAATTGCACATATTCCTCTTGACGAAAGTGACATGCTGATGGCAGCGTTGTGGGCTTGAAGACGAGGGTGCCTTTCGATCTAAGCCTAAAGTCACATTTGTGACCCGAACCTAAGACAGAGAGGAGCCCAAAGGTCACTTCTCCTCCAGGAATGTCTGGATGGGTGACTTATTGGAGCCGCTCGCTTAATTGTACCACCTTGAGGTAGCCACATAGTGACAGTTTTCCTGGGTCCCTTAAACCATGATGCTTCATAGGATGACTCTGCCTGAAGCCCTCCGGCAGCTGGAGTTTCATTCTGCAGACAAGGAAAACAAGGCCATTCCGAGAACTTCCAGAATTCAACCACTCAGTCCACCAATGAATGCTAAGATCGTGGGCTCAAGTTCAAGGAGAAACATGATGTGCACCTGATATCAAAGTACCAAAACAGAAACAGTGATCTGGCCGGGCGCGGTGGCTCACACCTGTAATCCCAGCACTTTGGGAGGCTGAGGTGGGCGGATCACTTGAGGTCAGGAGTTCGAGACCAGCTTGGCCAACAAGGCAAAACCCTGTCTCTACTAAAAATACAAAAATTAGCTGGGCGTGGTGGCGCATGCCTGTAATTTCAGCTACTCAGGAGGCTGAGGCAGGAGAATTCCTTGAACCCGGGAGGCGGAAGTTGCAGTGAGCCGAGACTGCGCCACTGCACTCCAGCCTGGGTGACACAGCAAGACTGTGTCTCAAAACAAAAACAAACAAATAAAAAAGACATTGATCTTCTTTGAGGCTGGGCACAGTTGCTCATGCCTATAATCCCAACACTTTGGGAAGCAAAGGCAGGAAGATTGCTTGAAGCCAGGAGTTCAGGACCAGCCTGGACAATGTAGCAAGACCCTGTCACCACAAAAAATACAAAAGTGAGCTGGGTATAGTGGCAGGCGCCTATAGTCCCAGCTACTTGGGAGGCTGAGGTGGGAGGATTGCCTGAGCCCAGGGAAGTCGAGGCTGCAGTGAGCTCAGATTGCACCACTGCACTCTAGCCTGGGGCACAAGGAGAGCTTGTCTCAAAAAAAAAAAAAAAAGAAGAAAAGAAAAGAAAAAGTGTGACTGGGTACGGTGACTCACGCCTGTAATCCCAGCACTTTGGAGGCCACAGCAGGCAGATCATCCGAGGTCAGGAGTTCGAGACCAGCCCGGCCAACATGGCGAAACCCATCTCTACTAAAAATACAAAAATTAGCTGGGCATGGTGGTGGGTGCCTGTAATCTCAGCTACTCAGGAGGCTGAGCGGGGAGAATCACTTGAATCCGGGAGTTGGAGGTTGCAGTGAGCCGAGATTGTGCCACTACACTCCAGCCTACGTAACAGAGCGAGACTCTGTCTCAAAAAAAAAAAAAAGAAAGAAAAGAAAAGAAACAACGCTACGTCTAAGTGGACCCAGGCAGTTCAAACATGTGTTGGTCACGAGTCAACTGCACTGCATAAGAAAAAGGTTTTTTGATTTTGTTTTGAGACGGAGTCTCACTCTGTTGCGCAGGCTGGAGTGCAGTGGCACGATCTCAGCTCACTGCAACCTCCGCCTCCCAGGTTCAAGCGATTCTCCTGCCTCAGCCTCCTGAGTAGCTGGGATTACAGGCGCGAGCCACCACGCCCGGCTAATTTTTGCATTTTTAGTAGAGATGGGTTTCCCATGTTGGTCAGGCTGGTCTTGAAGTTCCGACCTCGGGTGATCCGCCCGCCTTGGCTTCCCAAAGTGTGGGGATTACAGGCATGAGCCTCTGCGCCCGGCCAGAAAAAGGTTTTAAAATGTTTACAAAAGAGAAAGAAAAACAGCTAGGCTTTCCCATCACCTTCTGGAGAAAGCAGGCCACCTGATGTCAGTGCCTTCCTGCACTTCATCCTCATAACTGCTCAATCGATAGCTACGTCTTTATAGTAAATAATTCCGTCCATGGGGCTTTATTGGTCCCCGGCACGGGAGTTGTCCGGACCACTTTCATCAGCAGAGCAAAACCATTGATTTTTCTGCCCACCCGTCCAGGGCACAAACTGACCAGTTGCCAGCGGCCAGGATCAGAACGGGAGGGACCAGCCCCAGAACCCAGAACCCCTCCCAGCACTGGTCCCAGCCAGGGTGGATGAAACGTTCTCTCCCCAGTGAATCGCATTCTGGTGCAGTGTAACTTCCAAGAAAGAGGCCAGGCAAGGCCGGGCGTGGTGGCTCATGCCTGTAATCCCGGCACTTTACGAGGTTGAGGCGGGCAGATCACTTGAGGTCAGGAGTTCAAGACCAGCCTGGCCAACCAACATGGTGAAACCCTGTCTCCACTAAAAATACAAAAATTAGCCGGCGTGGTGGCGCACGCCTATAATCCCAGCTACTCGGAAGTCTGAGGCAGGAAAATCTCTTGAACCTGGGAGATGAAGGTTGCAGTGAGCCAAGATTGCACCACTGCACTCCAGCCTGGGCAATAGCGTGAGACTCAATCTCAAAAAAAAAAAAAAAAAAAAAGGCCGTGCCTGGTGGCTTATTCCTGTAATCCCAGCACTTTATGAGACCGAGGCAGGTGGATCACTTGAGGTCAGGAGTTCAAGACCAGCCTGGCCAACCAACATGGTGAAACCCTGTCTCCACTAAAAATACAAAAATTAGCCGGCGTGGTGGCGCACGCCTATAATCCCAGCTACTCGGAAGTCTGAGGCAGGAAAATCTCTTGAACCTGGGAGATGAAGGTTGCAGTGAGCCAAGATTGCACCACTGCACTCCAGCCTGGGCAATAGCGTGAGACTCAATCTCAAAAAAAAAAAAAGGCCGTGCCTGGTGGCTTATTCCTGTAATCCCAGCACTTTATGAGACCGAGGCAGGTGGATCACTTGAGGTCAGGAGTTCAAGACCAGCCTGGCCAACATGATGAAACCCCGTCTCTACTAAAAATACAAAAAAAAATTATCCGGCGTGGTGGCGGGCGCCTGTAATCCCAGCTACTTGGGAGGCTGAGGCAGAGAATTGCTTGAATCCAGGGGGCGGAAGTTGCAGTCAGCTGAGATTGCGCCACTGCACTCCAGCCTGGCAACAGACCAAGACTCCATCTCAAAAAAAGAAAAAAAGAAAGGCCAGGCACAGTAGCTCATGTCTGTAATCTCAGCAGTTTGGGAGCCTGAGGCAGGTGAATTGCTTGAGCCCAGGAGTTTGAGGCTAGCCTGGGCAACATAGTGAGACCCTATCTCTACCAAAAATGTAAGAATTAGTCAGGCATGGTGGCGCAAGCCTGTGGTCCCCACTACCCAGGAGGCTGAGGTGGGAGGATTGCTTGAACCTGGGAGGCAGAGGCTGAAGTAAACCGAGATCACACCACTGCACTCCAGCCTGGGCAATAGAGTGAGACCCTGTTTCAAAAAAAAGAAAATGAAGGAAAGAAAGGGTAAAGCACCTTTGGTCCAAAGAGGATCTCAGGGAATCACAGGAGGGTTGTTTTGCCATTTTTGGGGGGCCTGAGCCCTGGAGGCCAGTGAGCACCAGAACACCGGGCGGGGCAGCAGGTGGCTGCGCTGCTGGCTGGAAGCACCGGGTGAGGCTGCAACCCACGTGTGCACTGAGAGCTCCCGGCTGGCAAACGCACACTCTCACGACTGACTGTGAACCGTTCCTGACAGTTGTGATGTGTTCCTGATTGCACTGTGTTGTTCTTAATTGCTTTGTAAATAGAACCTGTGTGTGCGTGCTGTGCAGGTGAACACAGATGGTGCCTGTCCCTGCGGAGAGCAAAAGAATTAAACCTCGGAGTTTGAGAGACACGCTCTTCTCCAGAACGCAGCCCGGGCGGCAACCCCAGGCGGCCAAAGGGACATGGCAGCAGCGGGCTGGGCCGACCACAAATATTTGCACAGGTGAACACTTTAGAAACGGAAGTCAAATGTAGCATGTGGGTGGCTGGGGAGGAGAGGATGAGCCTCATGGAGCCCCACACCCTGAGCTTTTGCAGGGAGCAGCCACAGCCTGTGTTCACACACAGACCCAGCAGCCAGCCCCTGTTCACCCCACAAACCAGCCACAGACAGGCCAAGGTCACCCGTGGCCTTGTGGCGTGGAGCCCGGGGTTAATTCAGACCCAATGGCCAGGCACAGTGGCTCACGCCTGTAAATCCAGCCCTTTGGAAGGGCAAGGCAGGAGGATCACTTAAATCAAGGGGTTCCAGACCAGCCTGGGCAACATAGACCCCATCTCTATAAAAATTAAAATTAAAAAGTAGCCAGGCTGGGGTGCAGTGGCTCACGCCTGTAATCCTGGCACTTTGGGAGGCTGAGGTGGGCAGATCACCTGAGGCCAGGAGTTCAAGACCAGCCTGCCCAACAACATGGTGAAACCCCATCTCTACAAAAATACAAAAATCAGCCGGGCGTGATGGCAGGTTCCCATAATCCCAGCTACATGGGAGGCTGAGGCGAGAGAATTGCTTGAACCGGGGAGGCAGAGGTTGCAGTGAGCTGAGATCACGCCATTGCACTCCAGCCTAGGCGACAGAGTGAGAGTCCGTCTCAAAAAAAAAAAAAAAAGGGAGCTGGGCGTGGTGACGTGCGCCTGTAGTCCCAGCTACTCAGGAGGCTGAGGTAGGAGGATCGCTTGAGCCCAGGAAGCCAATGCCATAGTGAGCTGAGTTTGCGCCACTGCACTCCAGCCCAGGTGACAGAGTGAAACCCTGTCTCAAAAAAACAAAACAAAAAAAGGATGGGCCAGGCGCGGTGGCTCGCGCCTGTAATCCCAGCACTTTGGGAGGCCGAGACGGGCGGATCACGAGGTCAGGAGATCGAGACCATCTTGGCTAACACGGTGAAACCCCGTTTCTACTAAAAATACAAAAAATTAGCCGGGCGTGTTGGCGGGCGCCTGTAGTCCCAGCTACTTGGGAGGCTGAGGCAGGAGAATGGCATGAACCTGGGAGGCGGAGCTTGCAGTGAGCCGAGATCGCGCCACTGCACTCCAACGTGGGAGACACAGCGAGACTCCGTCTCAAAAAAAAAAAAAAAAAAAAAAAATTAGCCAGGCGTGGTGGTGGGCACCTGTAGTCCCAGCCACTCGGGAGGCCGAGGCAGGAGAATGGCGTGAACCCGGAAGGTGGAGGCTGCAGTGAGCCAGTAAGCCAACATCACGCCACTGCACTCCAGCCTGGGCAACACAGCAAGACTCCATTTCAAAAAAAAAAAAGGCTGGGCATGGTAGCCCATGCCTGTAATCCCAGAACTTTGGGAGGCCGAGGAGGGTGGATCATGAGGTCAGGAATTCGAGACCAGCCTGGCCAAGATGGTGAAACCCTGTCTCTACTAAAAAATACAAAAATTAGCCTGGCGTGGTGGCAGGCGCCTGTAATCCCAGCTACTTGGGAGGCTGAGGCAGGAGAATCGCTTGAACCCGGGAGGCAGAGTCTGCAGTGAGCCGAGATCGCGCCACTGTACTCCAGCGTGGGCGACAGAGCAAGACTCCGCCTCAAAAAAAAAAAAAGAATTGTAAAGTGTATGTTAATATTTTAAATGTTTATTTTTCTTTACTTAGAATGACATTAAGTAGCAAACAGAACCACCATGACAAGCTGAGAGAGGAAGGAGAGAAGGAAAAAGGGATCGTGGAAAAAGGGCAAAGCTTTCTGTTGGTACCTTTCACAGCAGTTTCTTTTCTTTCATTTTGCTCTAGGCCCTGAAAATTATTTATGTAGCCACCCTTGGATATAATTCACACACAAAAGCTCTTTGGAGCTTCCAGTAATTTTTTTTTCTTTTCTGTTTTTTTTTTTTGAGACAGAGTCTCACTCTGTTGCCCAGGCTGGAGTGCAGTGGCACAATCTCAGCTCGCTGCAACCTCCGTCTCCCAGATTCAGGTGATTCTTGTGCCTCAGCCTCCTACGTAGCTGGGATTACTGGTGCATACCACCACGCCCAACTAAATTTTGTATTTTTAGTTTCACCATGTTGGCCAGGCTGGTCTCAAGCTCCTGACCTCAAGTGATCCACCCATCTTGGCCTCCCAAAGTGCTGGGATTACGGGTGTGAGTCACCACACCTGGCCAT
Organism: Pan troglodytes; assembly: GCF_028858775.2. NCBI lineage: Eukaryota > Metazoa > Chordata > Mammalia > Primates > Hominidae > Pan > Pan troglodytes. Next base: position 4,559,719 of record NC_072416.2, on the reverse strand, counting down.
TCTGGGCTCTTTCTGAGCTCACCGAGAGTCAGGCAATGACCTCCCCGAGACCAGGGGAGTCCTGAACATGCGTCCTTTGGCTCGTCCAAGGCTTGCCAGCAATTCTGGGCCCTTTGCCGTGCTCTCCCCAGGCCTGCACGCGTCCCCCAACTGTGCACCCCGACAAGGCCAGCCAGTGATGGATGCCCTAGAACCTCTGATCACTCCCACACAAGGGGGCTGCCCCCCTTCCCAACCAGAGTCCAGACAGTGAAACCAGGGGTCAGACAGTCTCCAGATGCTTCTCCCCAAAAACCCCGCGTGCTTGACAGGAGTCCCCTCCCCTGCTGCGCAGCCGCGCATCCATCCTCAGCAGGAGACTGGCTTTCCATCAGATAGGCCGTCATCCTCCCTCGTGGGAGACAGAAAAGATGACAGTATCTGACCGTGCGAGGCTGTCAGGTCTGGCCAGCAATCCCCCTGCACGCGGGGCCCGCTCACGGAGTGCTGGGAGCAGAGACCAGGAGAACAAGATCCGCAATTGTTCTCGGAGGCCCAACGGTGGAGCTTGCTTCCCGTCATCAGATCATGACTGTTCTCTGCGGCCCCACGGTGGAGCTTGCCTCCCATCATCAGAACGCTTGTGTATGGCAACCTTCTGGCAATAGTTTTGTGTTAACTGTTTTGGTCGACCGACTGTTTTCGGCGGCTTCTCCAGTGGAACGCACACACAATGTGGCTGAGATTAGGCAGCATGAAAGGCATTCCTCTGCCTCCGAGCCAGAGCCTGGCTTTGAGAGGGAGGATCTTGTCCTGTATGTCCCTGGAAGCCTCAGCAGCGCTCGTGGTTGGCGACTGCATCAGAAGAGTCTCATCGTTCCTCAAGAGGTGGGGCTGGCCCCTCACGCCTGTAATCACAACACTTTGGGAGGCCGAGGTGGGCGGATCACTTGAGGTCAGGAGCTCGAGACCAGCCTGGACAACATGGTGAAACCCCGTCTCTACTGAAAATACAAAAATTATCCAGACATGGTGGCGGGCACCTGTAATCTCAGCTACTCGGGAGGCTGAGGCAGGAGAATTGTTTGAACCCAGGAAGCAGAGGTTGCGGTGAGCCGAGATCGCGCCACTGCACTCACAGCCTGGGCAACAAGAATGAAACTCCTCAGAAAAAAAAAAAAAAAAAAAAAAGAAAAGAAAAACCAAAAATCCTATATGGCATAGCCTACTACACACCTTGGCTACATAAATTAAAATCTGGAGGGTGCATTTTGAGATCCTGGTTTTTAACCTAGGTCTCTGGCCCTCATTCCCTCATTTTGGGCCCAGGATCTTCACTGTCAGATGGATAGTCCTGAGAAAGAACCATCTTGAGGCAGTATCTGCAGAGAATTCTAAGTCAGGAAACAAAACTCTTGCCTTCAGAAATACTAAGTGCCCCAGCAGCCCAGTGGGGCTCAGATGTGCCCTATCCAGTGTGCTGGGAAAGTGGGTCCCTTATGCCACCTGGGCCAGCCCTTCCATCCCCACTTTGCTTTTTTTTTCTGAGATGGAGTCTGGCTCTGTTGCCCAGGCTAGAGTGCAGTGGTGCGATCTCGGCTCACTGCAACCTCTGCCTCCTGGGTTCAAGCGATTCTGCCTCAGGCTCCCAAGTAGCTGGGGTTACAGGCACAGGCCACCATGCCCGGCTAATGTTTGTATTTTTAGTAGAGAGGGAGTTTCGCCATGTTGGCCAGGCTGGTCTCGAACCCCTGACCTCAAGTAATCCGCCCGCCTCAACCTCCCAAGGTGCTGAGATTACAGGCATGAGCCACCGCGCCCAGCCCAGAATTTTTCTTAGCCAGCCTCCATCACCCCACCCCATTTGTCTGTCTCCCCGGCACCTTGATGCACTGGCAGTCTGCCTGACTGTCATGTCTGGTCCCACTCCAGGGTGCAGGTAAACGTCATCTCTGCACCAGGCTCTCCTGCCGGGGCTCTTCCCAGCTTCAGCTCCCCCCGCCCAGCCCTGTGCCGTGTCCCTCTGCAGTTCATGCTTTGCTTTCTTGGCAGCTGGGTGGTTTGCTCGTCTCGCCCAATGCTGGGCCTCCGTGTGGTCCCCCCAGCTTGCCCTGTGAGTTCTCAGAAGCACACACTCTAGCCCTGGGTGCCTGTTGGTGGAAGGAAGTCCACTGTGGGGCTCTCTCAGCCACTGTCCCTGAGCCTCCTCCTCTTTCTCCAGACCCTCAGTCGGGCTCCACCCCGACTCCTAGAGCCTCAGCGCTGCACCCAGGAGCACAGACGGAGGAGGGGCTCACGTGCCAGCCAAGGGAATAAGGCAGGCATGCAGGACACAGGAAGGGCAAGCTCAGAACCCGAGAGCCCCTGAGGACACGAAAGGAGGGACATGAAAGGAGTCTGGGCCTCAGGAGTGGGGACTTCCTGCAGGGGGCGCTGGCGCTGGCCCTGCCCAGGGGCACTGATGGCTCCCGGCTGCCCAGAGCTGCCCCCAGGGCTACAATGGATAAAACAGAATAAAACGGATTCATCCAGGAACCCGAGGCTGCTCCTGCACCCCTGCCTCCCACCTCACCCTCCGGCATAAGTGTTGGTCCCAATGACAGAGACCTCAGAAGTCGGCCCTTGCCAGTTTGAGAGGAACCTTCTAGAAAGGGAGCGTCCCGCAGAAATGAAACACCACATTCCTGAGGTCAGCAAATTTGCAGCCCCTCCCCGCATAGCTTCTGCAGGGACAGAGGAGACTAGTGTAGCAGCGGGCTGCTGTGGCCGCCCTGGAGAAAGCATCTCAGGCCTTCATGGGGTCCCTGGCCTCTCCTGGGCCATGGCCGAGCCCCTGCAGAGGGACCCACGTGGAAATCACAACCCCGCAGCTCCTTAGGGGAACAAGGCGCCCGGGACAGTCTGGCAGATAGGAGAAGGGGCTCAGGCCTGGGGAGCCAGGAAAGGGGTGAGGACAGGAGCTCCAAGGGGACTCAATTCATTTTAAGTCACTCAAGCCCCTCTCACCTGTGGCCCGGCCCCCTCCTGGAGCCCGGGATCTAGACCATCTCAGGCTTGCGAGGGGCCTCTAGATCTGGCCACATGGCCCAGGGGAAACACGCCTTTCCCCAAAGCACCCCTCCTCCTGGACAAAGGGGACTCACAGGCGCTGCCCACATGGCACCCCATAATCCAGGCTTCACCCCGGAGGCCAGCTTCCCCTTCCCTTCCCTGGCTCTGCCCTGCACAGCCACACTGAGGAGCCCGGGAGGGAGGAAGCCAGAGCCCGCCTCACCCTGACCCTCCAGCCCCATGCCCCGGGCAGAGAGGCCGTCCAGAACCAGGGGCCCCAGGCCTGTCCCCCCACGGAGGGCAGGGGTCAGCAGCCCCAACTGAGCTCTGAGGACCCCCGGGTCAGGCGATCAACCCAGTGAGGACCCCTGCCCCAGGGGAGGGAGGGAGCCAGGTTGCCCCCACGCGCCGACTCCCTGCACACGGGGGATCTCAGAGCTCCCCAGGGTTGGGCCTCGCAGGAAGCGCTGGTGCGGTGAGAGGCGGGCAAGCTGCTGGCCCTCTCTAGTCTCCTCTCTTCCTCTACGACGGGGCTTCATAAATATTTTCAGGCCTGTGGAGAGGGTGGGCCCAGGGGCTGACCCTTCCCTGTCTCCCCTTTGGGGCTGGGTTGCTGGGGCCAGGGCCTGCTCAGGGCTTCCATGCCCGTGTGTGCAAGGCTTAGGGCGGAGAGCATGGCCACCTGGTCCCACCCACCCATCCCAGTGGGCCAGGAGGGCAGGGGCTTTGTGAGAACCCTCGAGGCGGAAGCAGCCTCCTCCCCAGGCTTCTCCGAGCCCCTTCCTGGACTCCGAGGGCTGTGAGGACCCCAACCCATGGCCCACGCCATCCTGGTCTGGCTGGGGTAGGAGGGCTGGAGATGGGCTCCCAGGCCCCTTCCCCTCCACCAGGCGGAACAGGAAGAGGGTAATTGAATCAGCGCTTCTCGCCCCATCTGGAACATTCCAACATGGAAAACCCACGGAGCGGCTGGGGAAGCAATTTAGGGACTTTAATTAAAGGCTGATGACTCTCCCAGGGAGCGCCTCCCTGCACGCAGCCCGTAGGTCCCCCCCACATCTGCCCTCCGTGTGTTCGGAGGCCCAGCTGGGCACCTCACCCGCATTGAGTGCTGGTGGTTAGGCGGAGTTCCCGCTCAGCGGGTGCAGAATACGCCAGCCCACCCCTCGATGCTTCCAGAGTCTGCCCCCCCCAGGCCCTGGGATCAGGTCCCAAAGCCAGCCAAACCAGTGCCCCACCCCTCACAGCTCTGTGTCGGGAAGGAAACAATGGGGTCATTTGGTGGACTCAGAAAAGGAACTCTAAACGGAGGGAGGAAAGTAGCAGAGCCTCAGTGAGAGCAGCTGCCCCTCCATCCCGTCAGCACCTTCTGCAGGGAAAGGCATTCCAGACAGAGGGAACAGCACATGCAAAGCCCATGAGGTTGGACAGGCCACGGCAGGTGGAAGGAGCTGGCAGGTGCCAGTGTGGTGGGCGTGCTGGAATAAGGAGCGCATGTAGGACAGAGGGGCAAGCCGTAGAGGGCTGTAACAGCTGTGATCTGGAGTTTGGTTTTCATCCTAGAAGCAATAAGGGGAAAAGGTGGGGATAAGAGAGTTTTAAAACAATAGGATCTGGTTTATTCCGCGATGGCCCTCCAGCTGCCATCCGGAGAGCTCACTGTAGAACAAAAGAGGTGGTGGGATGATGGTGAGCAGCCCCTGAAACGGCCCAGGCACGAGAAAGGTGTGTCCAGGAAGAAGAAATCCACATGCACCGGGCTGGGAACTGGGTCACCAGGGGCCAGGGGCTGTCCTGTATTCCTTCCCACCCCCAGGCCTGGGGCAGGCAGTTGGCCCGGTCTTCACAGAGGGCACCTGTGCAGGGGGTGGGGACAGAGCAGCCCAGCCCAGTGATCCCCTCCTGGCAGGGATCCGAGGTGGAGTCTGTTCCCTCTTCCCAAAGCTGCTGTCAGTCGGGGGGGCCCTTTCCCCTCCACCCACATCAGAGCTTCGAGGTAGGACGGAGGCTGTGCCTATGACTTGTCCACATCTGGGCCCACATCTGCCCACCATGTTGCCACTGCAGTCTCTGGGTGGGTGCTCGGAGGGGAGCTCAGAACCAGCCTCCAGCCCTGCCTCTGTCCTGGCCTGGGATGGAGAGGCCTGTGGGAAGTGCCTGCCCCTCAGGGCAGCTGCAGAGCAGAGTGTCCACTGGGCCCAGAAACTAGCAGGAGGCGGGGTGGGTGTCCAGACGCAGCCCCTCCTGCAAATCCTTCCTCACTGCCTGCATCCCCAAAACAGGGAGTGGCTCCAAGTAGCTGAGAGGCAGAAAGACCATATCAGGGCCTGTGGGACTCAGCGGGGCTGTGGAGACCACAGCTAGGCCCTGCGACAGGCCTGGGGCTAAGCCCAAGCAGCCCCGGAGGTCATCGTCAGGGCAGCTGGTGGGCACCTGGCAGACAGCACGTGGCCACAAGCAGGTGAGGGTCATTACTGAGGAATCCCTCCCACTCCCAGGACACGGGCGGACAGGGCACCCCAGCCTGCCTGAGTCTGGCCTCAGTTATGAGTGGGCAGCTGGACTGCAGATGGCCACTGATCCCAGCCCTGTCCCCAGGGGAGGGCACAGAACAAATACCACGGAACTGGGGCAGCAGGGGCCTGGGGGAGTGGGTGGGGCCCGAGAGTGGGTGGTGCCTGAATGGGTGGGCCTCTACAGGGAAGGCTAAGAGGCTATTAATCCGTCTCCCTGTGCACACACCCAACACTCGCTGACCTCACCAACACTCAGGCAATTCCACAAGGCTCCAGAAGGAAGCGTCCACTGCGCACCTGGATTCCGGATGAGCCAAGGTGGTGGGTGCGGACCCGACTTTAATCCTGCCCCACCACTCCACAGCGCGGCCTGCGGCCTCAGTTTCCTCATCCTGAACATGAGGACAGCCCTGCCCAGCCTCCCAGGGCTGAGAAGAGAGCCTGAGCATGGCCCCCAGCATCACTAGGGCTAAGCTGCATGTCGCTGGGCAGGCCCTAAGCCTCTCTGAGCTCACAGGCTAGACCTGACCAGGCGCACTGCCCACCTCTGAGGGTGTATAAAGAATGAGTTTTGGGCCAGGTGTGGTGGCTCCTGCCTGTAATCCCAGCACTTTGGGAAGCCAAGATGGGCGGATCACTTGAGGTCAGGAGTTCGAGACCACCCTGGCCAACATGGTGAAACCCCATCTCTACTAAAAATACCAAAAAAAATTAGCTGGGCATGTTGGTGCATGCCTGTAATCCCAGCTACCTGGGAGGCTGAGGTAGGAAAATCGCTGGAACCCAGGAGGTGGAGGCTGCAGTGAGCTGAGATCACACCACTGCACTCCAGCCTGGGCCACAGAGGGTGACTCTGTCCTAAGAAAAAATTAAAATTGGCTGGGTGTGGTGGTTCACGCCTGTAATTCCAGCACTTTGGGAGGCCAAGGCGGGTGGATCACCAGGTCAGGAGATAGAGACCATCCTGGCTAACATGGTGAAACCCTGTCTGTACTAAAAAAAAAAAAAAAAAAAAAAAAAAAAAAAAAAAATACACAAAATTACCCAGGTGTGGTGGCACGCGCCTGTAATCCCAGCTACTTGGGAGGCTGAGACAGGACAATTGCTTGAACCTGGGAGGCGGAGGTTGCAATGAGCTGAGATCGCACCACTGCACTCCAGCATGGTGACAGAGCAAGACTCCATCTCAAAAAAAAAAAAAAAATAGCCGGGCGCGGTGGCTCACGCCTGTAATCCCAGCACTTTGGGAGGCCGAGGCGGGTAGATCACGAGGTCAGGAGATCGTAGCCATCCTGGCTAACACGGTGAAACCCCGTCTCTACTAAAAATACAAAAAGAAATTAGCCGGGCGTGGTGGCGGGTGCCTATAGTCCCAGCTACTTGGGAGGCTGAGGCAGGAGAATGGCGTGAACCCGGGAGGTGGAGCTTGCAGTGAGTCGAGATCGCGCCACTGCACCCCAGCCTGGGCGACAGAGCGAGACTCGATCTCAAAAAAAAAAAAAAAAAAAAAAAGTGCGACACGAGGCACACAGTCAGTGCCCAGTGGAGTTCGCTGGTATGGTTACCACATCCCTGGGGGCAGCGCCTCCACCCTCCAACCTCGAGGTTTGTGGAAAAATCTGGGTCCAAGCTTTATTTCTTAAATATTCCTCTCTGCCCAGCATGTGCAGGCAGCCCGCTCTGGCCAGGCGAGCGGATGTCAATCAAGGTGCTGAGCATCCCCAGGGCGCCGCTCAGCCCCAGCCGAAGTCCTGGCCCGTCATCTGGTAGAACCTGCGGTTGAAGGGCCGGTAGAACTCCTGCAGGCGCCGGACCACGGCCTGGGGCACGCGTGGGTGTGGCCGGCCCTTGGACTTGCCCAGGCAGCGGGGACGGCTGCCGCCCTGGGCCTTCTTGAGGCAGGGGAAGCCCTTGGTGGCGTTGAAGTAGAAGTGCTTGTCCGTGACGACCCGTTTCAGGCCCAGGAAGTCCTGCACGCGGCCGACCTCTCCGGCCGGGTCGCTGACCAGACGCTCCCCGCTGACGAACAGGAAGTGGGACAGGGGGAAGTAGCGCAGCCAGTGGTCCAGGTGCTGGGCGTACAGGCCGATGCGGACGGCGCTCCAGGCTGTGTCCACGGGGCCCAGGCCGTGGCGGAAGGCCAGGGCGCGGAAGCTGGGCAGGCCCGGGGTCTTGGAGAGCGTCTGGGCGTAGTCGGAGATGGCCCGGGTCACGGGGTTCCGCACCACCACGATCAGCTTCGTGTCCGGGGACATGGCGTGGATGCGGCGGGGGGCCTCTCGCGTCACGAAGTAGCTGGGGGTCTTCTCCATGGTGATCTGCCCATCCAGGGTTCGGGGCATCAGACTCCTGCGGGACGGGTGCAAGGAGAGGGGGCCTGAGCCTCCCCAGCCCTAGACCGGCCCCCAGGGGCCCGGGACGAAGGCCCCCTTATGCCCCGGAAGCCCAGGCCTCCAGGGCGGGCAAGTCTTCCTCCCTGCTCGGGCCCGCCCCTGCTAACGTGCGCGGTTGGGCAGCCTGGAACATGGACTGTGAGGGTGCCCAGCCCGGCACCTGCCTGCAGCCCGTCCTGTTCCGCCGGCCTGCCCCGCCGGCCTGCCCCGCCTGCTGCTGCACTGAGGATTAGGGGTGACGGTCGCTGGTCGGGAGGCCCAAATGCTCCTCACCACCCACGTATCTTCCCTGTGCAATCCCTGCCGTCCTCGCTTCCAGAGCCAGCTCCCTCCCACCAGACCCACACTCTCCTGGAACTAGGCTGCCCCCAGCTCCTTTCTCATCCCAGACCAAGGACCCCGAGGCCCGCCCGCCTAGATCACTTGAGGTCACCCGTTCACTCAGTGGCTGACAGCATCCCCTAAATCAGCCCTTCACCAATTATTGACAGTTTGTCCTCAACCAAAAGTAGTCCTCCCTGCTCCCTCCCTCCCCTGATGTAATTACATCTTTTCCCATCTTTATTTATTTTTTGAGATGGAGTCTTGCTCTGTCACCCAGGCTGGAGTGTAGTGGTGCAATCTCGGCTCACTGCAACCTCTGCCTCCCAGGTTCAAGCGATTTTCCTGCCTCAGCCCCCAGAGTAGCTGGGATTACAGGTGCCCGCCACCACACCCAGCTAATTTTTGTATTTTTAGTAGAGACGGGGTTTCGCCATGTTGGCCAGGCTGGTCTCGATCTCCTGACCTCAGGTGATCCGCCTGCCTCAGCCTCCCAAAGTGCTGGGATTACAGACGTAAGCCACTGCAGCTGGCCTCTCTCCCCGTCTTTAATTGTAGCCCTGTGAATTCTCATCAGCCTGGGCCTGGACTCAGGAGGCCAAAAAGTTACCAGCAGAGCCCAGCGCATGTGAGGAAAGTCGGAGACGTGGCGGCGCTGGCCTGAGGATCCTTCCCAAGACCCTGAGCCGCTGTGGCCCCCTAGATCTTGCAGGTTGCCAGGGTGCCAGGCCAGGGAGGGGGCCTTTCTGCGATTCTTCTCATTCTGACACAGGAGAGGAGGGCACTGACCCAGTCCCAAGGTCCCGGGGGAATCAGCCGACCACAGCCCAGGACTGTCCCACCTGGGCAGAGAGCCCATTCTGGGTGCCCAGCCCGGGCAGGCCCAGGCACCCCCAGCAGTGCCCCGGGCAGCACCTGCCAGCCAGGTAGTGCAGGGTGAGGTTGGGCAGGGCAGGGCGTGGCAGGTCAGCTGAGCAAACAGCTCGGAGGGAGAGCTGGGGAGGGCTGGGAACTAGGTCGATAGAAACACAGGGACTGTGTTAGGGAGGGGATGCCCTGCCGGTCACGCCCAGCCCTGCCTCCTGCCCTCTGAGGGGGCTTCCCCCACCCCTGCTGACAGCCCCAGGACCGGCCCCTGCCAGGAGGCTGACCTGCCAGGAGTGACCGCCCCAGACTTGAGCCCTTGGGAGGCAGGTTCTGAGTCCCCTTTTCCTGCTCAGACCCCCAGGGAAACGCAGGCTGGGCCAGAGGCAGCTGCACAGACCCCTGCACTGGGGTGCTCGGTGGAGAGTGCTGGAGGTGGGAGGGAGGATGTATGAGGCAGCGGAAGAGAATCCAGGCTTCCCGCACAACACCCACCATGAGCGGTGCAGAGTAGGGGTGGGCAGCACGGGAGCCTCCCCACCCTGCAGAACCAGGCCCTGGGCAGAGCTGGCCTACAGACGTTACCGGACAAGTCCTCCTCCATCTTGGTGACAGAGGGAGCTGGGACTCCCTCCACCCACCCACTGCCACTTCAGAAGCAGCCACAGGGAGACTGGGAGGGGCAGGGGTGCTGGGGATGAGCGTGGGGCTCAGCCCTCCCTCTTCCCACCCTGGGGGGCTGCCTCCTTCCAGCCCACCTGGAAGGGCGGTGTCAGTCCCAGAGCCCCTGTACTCCCCGCCCCACCTCCTGCAGCTGGAACCCGCGTGGGAACCGCACCCAGCGTCCCAGGGACAAACACAGAGGCCTTGGGTGGTGGCGGTACCAAGGTCTGAGGCCTGGCAGCTCAGGGGCACCCCCGTCCCTGAGAGAGGTCAAGAAGGGGAGGCACCACCCCCCACCACGGGACCTCGCTGACGAAGCCCATAGAGAGAAACCAGGCCAGTGCTGGGAGGGGAAAGACCCCAGGCCTCATGAGAAGTCACTGCCTGCTTTTCCCCTTGGCCAGGAAGGAAGCCCCAGGCCCTTCCCTCCCGTCTCGGGCATACCTGACCTCAGGCACCAAGCGAGACCAGGAGCCCACCCCTTTCCTTTCCCAGATGGCACACCAATGACTGAATATCCTCCTCTTCCCGCCTGCTGGAGGGACCAGCACCAAAACAGGAATGTTCACCCTGCCAGGCCTTCTCTCCAAAGAGTCAGAGGGAGCTCTGTAGGGGGATGGAGTTCCCGGACCCCCTGCCGTGGAAGGGGAGTGGGAACACAGACAGGCGGCAAGGGCTTTCGAGGCCCCCTCTTGCACAAACCAGCTCAGAGATCGGAGATCTTTGGGATCAATTACTTTCCCTCCCCAGGCATCCGAAGCCTATCCTAGCCCAGGTGTGGATGAGGGTGGGAGAGACGGGGGAGGAGGGAGAGGAGCAGGACTGGACCCCCGTGTGACAAACATCTGACAAGTTGCTCTGAGGATCCCCCCCCCTCCCTGTGGAGCCCACCTCATCTGGTGTGCATTTCCCTGCGGCTTTCATCCAGCCCTGGGCGACCCTCCCTCCTCCATCTCAGCCTCCCTCCTCCTGCCCCACACCTCAGGCCTGGGACTCGCAGATGCCAAAAGGGCCTGGCAGATGCCAAAGCCAGAAAGTGCAGGGGGACTGCATCCCCCACAGGAGACCGGGTCCTTCCCCACTACATACTCAGACCCCACTCCCTGCACCCACTGCTCTTGCAAACCAGGAACTAAGGGGTTCCCCTACCCACTCCGCTCCTTGCCTCCTCTTCCTTTTCTTTTGTTTTGTTTGTGTTTGAGACAGAGCTGCACTCCAGCTGACTCTTGTCGCCCAGGCTGGAGTGCAGTGGCACAATCTCGGCTTACTACAACCTCTGCCTCCCGGGTTCAAGCGATTCTCCTGCCTCAGCCTCCCAAGTAGCTGGGATTACAGGCACCCACCACCACGCCTGGCTAATTTTTGTATTTTTAGTAGAGATGGGGTTTCACCATGTTAGCCAGGCTGGTCTCAAACTCCTGACCTCAGGTAATCTGCCCACCTCAGCCTCCCAAAGGGCTGGGATTACAGGCGTGAGCCACTGTGCCCGACCCTCCTCTTGCTTTTCTAAAAGATGATGGTCAAAGTACAGCCCCCATTTGCCCCCAGACAGGGCACCCTTCCCAGATCGAGACCTTGGGGAGTCTGCGTGACCCCCACACCTGGCAGACACAGGTGCTTCACTAGAAGGGGAACGGCTGAGCATGTGCTGAGCTCGGGGGCACTAGTGGGATACAGTCCCCAAGTGGGAGGCCCCTCAAGAGCCTGGATGAGCTGACTGAGGGTGGAGAGGAGGGAAGGAAGGCCTATGGCCAAAGTCAACTCAGGACCCACCTGCCGAGGCCACAGGAAGGCCGGGTCACCGCCTGGAACTAGGTCGGTCACAGCCCAGTGGGAGCCGTGGCCCGGAGACTCAACTGGGGGCCCTGGTTACTCTGCTCACCTCCCTGCATCGGCACCCAGAACAGAGCTTGCAGGCACTGGGGGCCCAGTCCAGGGTCTCAAGAGCAGACAATGCTGCCTTGCAGTTGGGGAAACTGAGACAGGGTGAGAACTTTCAGAGGCTCACTGCAGGCTCCTAGCAGGCTGAAAGGACGGAGGCACAGGCACCTAGGAGCACACCAGCCCCACGTGGCCACGGCCCCTCGGAGAGCACGAGGATACCCGCAGTCCGGAAGCTCAGTGGGCCCACGTGGCCACGGCCCCTCAGAGAGCATGAGGACACCCGCAGTCGGGAAGCTCAGCGGGCCCACGTGGCCATGGCCCCTCGGAGAGCATGAGGACACCCGCAATGCGGAAGTTCAGCAGGCCCAGCTCTACTGGCTCTGCACCGCCCAGTGAGGGGTCAGCACAGTCGGTCCAAGGGACAACCCCAGATTAATGAGGCAGAAGCCACAGGACTGACCCCTTGGAATTATCCACACCCACCCCTCCCCCTTCTAAAAAATGAGGACGTCAAGAGTCTACCAGAGCAGTCACTCTCCAGTACCCCCCCTCCAACCCTGGGCACGTCAGTGTCCCCAGAACCCCACCCCCAGGCTAAGGAGCTGACTCCCAAGTTGGGCCTGGCCTTGGCTGCCTCTCATCCTCCCCAAACTGATCCCCCAGCGCTGGACACATGCCCAGGGTGGGCCTGGACTGGCCTCAGGAGCCTGGGCTCTTCCAGAACACTTTAGGGCTAAACCCAACTCTAGCTTCCCCTGTGGCTCCTCACGGCCCAGCTCAGATCCCACCCCCAGTCTCTTGCTGTCAAAGCTCATGGGGCTCAGGGGTGGCTCTGAAGTGTTTACTCCAGTTAACTGTGCATCCTTAACCCAAAGCCCTTTCTCCCCTTCCCCCTCCCGCCTCTCCCCTCCTCCCCCGTCTCGCCACTCCCCTCCTCCCCAACTTCTAGCTTGGCAGCCCCTCCTCCCCTCCTCCCTGCAGCAGGGATTAGGGATGCATTCTGACCCCTGCCTGCCGTCAGGGGAGTGAGGTCTCTCCCTGGAGCCTGAGCTGAGGATGCCCAGTTCAGCCAGGTGAGCCCCGGGATGGACTCCACATCCCCTAACCACCACCTGACTTCCCCAGCACCCCACACTGGCACCAGCCCTTCAGATCTCAGAAGCGAGCCACCCTATTCTCACGGAGCCCCTTCCTGCCTGCCCTCCAAACCCAAGAGTAGTTTTAGTACAAAAGGCAAAGTTAACAAATAGGGGTAGGCGTCAGGGGAGGAGGAGGATCAGAGGATCTGGAACGGAGAAACCGGAGCACCTGGAGAAGCGTCTGGGTCCTGCCGCCCCCACTGACTCCCCAACTGGCCTTGGGCAGGGTCCTCTCTGCAGGCGCTGGGTCCAAGCTTGGGGATGAGCAGCCACCAGCGCGGGCTGCTTCAGCTGGGGCTGCCGCACCCCCACGTCCATCCTGGGTAGAGGCAGGACAGCCACAGAGCCCCATGCACGGGGCTGGACTCACCCTGGGCACTCACCTAAAGGCAGTCTCCTCCTTTCCAAAGCCCAGACTTTCTCCGGACTCCCAGGACCACCACCAAGGGTTCCTGTGCGCAGACTCGGGGGTCTTGGGGAGGAAGGACGCTTTCTAGGTGGCTGCCTGGAACCTGGAGGCCCCTTTCTACAGTACCTGGCCAGCGGTCGGTCACACCTGCGTGCCCAGAGTGAGCGGGCGGGAGAGGCATTTCTAACGCTGCCAGGTAATCCCACGGGCTGGAAACGACCTCCGGGCTGGGATGGCACCGCCTCCCCCAGTCCTGCTGGGTCCCTCAGCAGAGAGAACGGAACCGGGGCTTTCCCCACAGTTTTCAAAGGTTCAGGGAATCCTAGCCAAGTATCATTCCTTCTTCTGGAGCCGCGACCCAGGTCAAGCCTGGGCCCCCCACAGGGCGGTCCCAACCCCACTGCCCGGAGCGCACCCCTGCTCCCTGGGAGGGAGGATATCGTGCCGCTGCTCCCTGGAGCGCACGATACCCTCCCCAGGAAGTCGCCGGTCAGGGCGGACGGGCCAGGGTGCTCACCGGTACCAGGCGAGGCCGCGCTCGTAGCACCTATCGAAGAAGTGGGGCTCAGAGCCCAGCGCGCGGACGTCGGGGTGCAGCCGCAGAAACTCCAGCAGGGCGCGCGTGCCGCCCTTCTTCACGCCAACGATGAGCGCTTGCGGGAAGCGCCGGCGGCCGGGACCGCTGGCCAAAGGCAGGCCGGGTGCTCCCGGGCGGTGGACGGAGCTGGACGGCTCGGAGGGCGCGGGGGCCGGCGGGCAGCGGCCGGGGAGGGCGCAGAGGCAGTAGGCGCCGAGCACCAGGGCCACGAGCAGCATCGGCGCGCGGGACGCCCGCAGAGCGGCCCCTTGCCCGGCCCCTGCGCCCTGGCCGCCCCCGGCCCCGCCGCCCAGGCCGCCGCTACCTGCCATGGGGTCGCGCCGCTCCCAGGCCCGGGAGCGGGGGCAGCAGGCGGGCGCGCATCTCGGCCCGCGCGCCGCTCAGTCCATGGGTGCCCGGCTTCTGCTCTGCGCCCCGCGGTCCCGCAGCCTGGGAGCGGGCGCGGGGCGGGACCGGGGGCGGGGTCTGGACGCCCTCCCCCCTCCCCCTCCCCCACCCACTCCGCCTCCGAGGCCACTGCCTGGGCTGGACCCGCCGGCAGCCGCCACCACCCGGGCGCGACTCGAGCTGCCGGGACCACCAGGACGCTCCTGCTCCGAGATCCCAGGCCCTGGCTCGCTTGACTCCGGCATCTTCACCTCGGCGCGGGGAGGATGCGGCGGCGGTGGCCGTTCGGGACGCAGGGCAGGGACAGGGCGGCGCGCGGGCCTCGGGACCCTCTGTTTGAAGGCCGATCCCCTTCCCCCCCCCCCACCCCACTCCGGGACGTGCGCGGCAGGTGCATATGCCAAGCCTTGGCCTGCAGGAGCGGGAGCCTCATCGCCAGGCCAAGGGGACCCAGGAAACGCGTCGATCCGGGCACTCGGCCTGCCAAGGGAGAAAGAGGCCGGGACAGCACCCTAGTGTGCAGAGAAGGATCCCAGAACGTGTGGGGGGAGTCTGCGGCCGGGAATGGCGTGCGTCCTGCACTCCCAGCTGACAGTCACACATCGGGGTCACAGCCTGGCCGCTGAGAGGTCAAGTCACCTCTGGTTACTGTTTTAGAATGGAGGGGACAGGCTCAGAGAAAATAGGCTTCCCTCCCAGGGGCCCAGTGGTGAACTGAATTCAGGCCTGAGACATACTCTGTCTACTAAGTCACCCCATCTGCCCAGCCTTAGTCCACCCGGCACTGCCCAGAGACATCAGTGATGCATTCCGGAAGTTGGCAAAGTGGACCCCACTGGAGTACGAAGGACTCAGGGAGCCCTGTGCTGGGGAAGAGAAGGAGCCCAGGACCTCCCCAAGGGGCTGCCTCTGAGGGGCGTGAGATTCAGGGGCCTCTCGGGTGGGACCTGTGGGGGCCGCTAGACACTGCGGGAACTTCACATCCCCAACGCCCAGCAGCAGCCTGCAGGGAAGGCAGGGGAGGCGAGCCGGGCTCAGAGAGGGCGAGCAACTTGCCCCATCCGAAGGCAAAGGTGGTATGAGACCCGGGTCCTCTCTCCACCTCTGCCCCAGCCTTCCTGGCCACAGGGCTGGCGCCAGGCAGGCACGGCACAGGCTCCCGGCAGAGGCCCAGCCTCTTCCCAGCCAAGGGCTTGCGGCCCCTGTCCTGGGCTCTGCTCGTTAATGAGCCGTTCCAGCCCTGATGGCATCTGGACAAGTCCCAGCAGCCGGGCTGCCTCGAGGGGCCGAAGGCCTCCACGACCCACAGACATTCTGGAGCTCCTACCCAGCAGCAGCCCTGGCCAGAGGGGGCCACACGGGGCTGACGGGGTGAAGACCACTGGCCAGTCCCCCAGCCCCGGCTCCAGACATGCGGGCTGCACCTGCTCATCTGGGCAAGCCTCTGCAGGAGCCCCGTGGGCAGGCAGTGGGCACACTGCGAGGAGAGCATGCTGGCTTACGCTGGGTCACAGGAAATTCTTCTGCTGGTCTAGCTTGAAACGGCATTGTTCCCAACGGGCTGGCTCGGGGTGGGGGCGGGGGTCCCACCCTGCAGCATCCACCCCACAGTCTCAGCAGTCCCCACGGTCTCAGGAGTCCCCACGGTCTCAGCATCCCCATGGTCTCAGCTGTCCCCAGGGTCTCAGGAGTCCCCACAGTCTCAGCCGTCCCCACGGTCTCAGCAGTCCCCACGGTCTCAGCCATCCCCAGGGTCTCAGGAGTCCCCACAGTCTCAGGAGCCCCCACGGTCTCAGCCGTCCCCACGGTCTCAGGAGTCCCCACGGTCTCAGCCATCCCCAGGGTCTCAGGAGTCCCCACGGTCTCAGCCGTCCCCACGGTCTCAGCAGTCCCCACGGTCTCAGGAGTCCCCACGGTCTCAGCCGTCCCCACGGTCTCAGGAGTCCCCACGGTCTCAGCCGTCCCCACGGTCTCAGGAGTCCCCACGGTCTCAGGAGTCCCCACGGACTCAGCCATCCCCAGGGTCTCAGGAGTCCCCACGGTCTCAGCCGTCCCCACGGTCTCAGGAGCCCCCACGGTCTCAGGAGCCCCCACGGTCTCAGGAGTCCCCACGGTCTCAGCCGTCCCCACGGTCTCAGGAGTCCCCACGGTCTCAGCCGTCCCCACGGTCTCAGGAGTCCCCACGGTCTCAGGAGTCCCCACGATCTCAGCCGTCCCCAGGGTCTCAGGAGTCCCCACGGTCTCAGGAGTCCCCACGGTCTCAGCCGTCCCCAGGGTCTCAGGAGTCCCCACGGTCTCAGCCGTCCCCAGGGTCTCAGGAGTCCCCACGGTCTCACCCGTCCCCAGGGTCTCAGGAGTCCCCACGGTCTCAGCCATCCCCAGGGTCTCAGGAGTCCCCACGGTCTCAGCCATCCCCAGGGTCTCAGGAGTCCCCACGGTCTCAGGAGCCCCCACGGTCTCAGCCGTCCCCACGGTCTCAGGAGCCCCCACGGTCTCAGGAGCCCCCACGGTCTCAGGAGTCCCCACGGTCTCAGCCGTCCCCACGGTCTCAGGAGTCCCCACGGTCTCAGCAGTCCCCACGGTCTCAGGAGTCCCCACGGTCTCAGCCGTCCCCACGGTCTCAGGAGTCCCCACGGTCTCAGCCGTCCCCACGGTCTCAGCCGTCCCCATGGTCTCAGGAGCCCCCACGGTCTCAGCCGTCCCCACGGTCTCAGGAGTCCCCACGGTCTCAGGAGCCCCCACGGTCTCAGCCGTCCCCACGGTCTCAGGAGTCCCCACGGTCTCAGCCGTCCCCAGGGTCTCAGGAGTCCCCACGGTCTCAGCCGTCCCCACGGTCTCAGGAGCCCCCACGGTCTCAGCCGTCCCCACGGTCTCAGGAGCCCCCACGGTCTCAGCCGTCCCCACGGTCTCAGGAGTCCCCACGGTCTCAGCCGTCCCCACGGTCTCAGCAGTCCCCACGGTCTCAGGAGTCCCCACGGTCTCAGCCGTCCCCACGGTCTCAGGAGTCCCCACGGTCTCAGCCGTCCCCACGGTCTCAGCCGTCCCCACGGTCTCAGCAGTCCCCACGGTCTCAGGAGTCCCCACGGTCTCAGCCGTCCCCACGGTCTCAGCAGTCCCCACGGTCTCAGGAGTCCCCACGGTCTCATCCGTCCCCACGGTCTCAGGAGCCCCCACGGTCTCAGCCGTCCCCACGGTCTCAGTTGTCCCCACAGGTTCAGCAGTCCCCACGGTCTCAGGAGTCCCCACGGTCTCAGCCGTCCCCACGGTCTCAGCAGTCCCCATGGTCTCAGCCATCCCCAGGGTCTCAGGAGTCCCCACAGTCTCAGGAGCCCCCACGGTCTCAGCCGTCCCCACGGTCTCAGGAGTCCCCACGGTCTCAGCCATCCCCAGGGTCTCAGGAGTCCCCACGGTCTCAGCCGTCCCCACGGTCTCAGGAGTCCCCACGGTCTCAGCCGTCCCCACGGTCTCAGGAGCCCCCACGGTCTCAGCCGTCCCCACGGTCTCAGTTGTCCCCACAGGTTCAGCAGTCCCCACGGTCTCAGGAGTCCCCACGGTCTCAGCCGTCCCCACGGTCTCAGCAGTCCCCACGGTCTCAGGAGTCCCCACGGTCTCAGCCGTCCCCAGGGTCTCAGGAGTCCCCACGGTCTCAGCCGTCCCCACGGTCTCAGGAGTCCCCACGGTCTCAGGAGTCCCCACGGTCTCAGCCGTCCCCACGGTCTCAGGAGTCCCCACGGTCTCAGCAGTCCCCACGGTCTCAGGAGTCCCCACGGTCTCAGGAGTCCCCACGGTCTCAGGAGCCCCCACGGTCTCAGGAGTCCCCACGGTCTCAGCCGTCCCCAGGGTCTCAGGAGTCCCCACGGTCTCAGCCGTCCCCAGGGTCTCAGGAGTCCCCACGGTCTCAGCCGTCCCCAGGGTCTCAGGAGTCCCCACGGTCTCAGCCGTCCCCAGGGTCTCAGGAGTCCCCACGGTCTCAGCCGTCCCCAGGGTCTCAGGAGCCCCCACGGTCTCAGCCGTCCCCACGGTCTCAGGAGCCCCCACGGTCTCAGGAGCCCCCACGGTCTCAGCCGTCCCCACGGTCTCAGGAGCCCCCACGGTCTCAGCCGTCCCCACGGTCTCAGGAGTCCCCACGGTCTCAGCAGTCCCCACGGTCTCAGGAGTCCCCACGGTCTCAGCCGTCCCCACGGTCTCAGCCGTCACCACGGTCTCAGCCGTCCCCACGGTCTCAGCCGTCCCCACGGTCTCAGGAGTCCCCACGGTCTCAGCAGTCCCCACGGTCTCAGGAGTCCCCACGGACTCAGCCGTCCCCAGGGTCTCAGCCGTCCCCAGGGTCTCAGCCGTCCCCACGGTCCCAGCTGTCCCCACGGTCTCAGGAGCCCCCACGGTCTCAGCAGTCCCCACGGTCTCAGAAGTCCCCACGGTCTCAGCCGTCCCCACGGTCTCAGGAGTCCCCACGGTCTCAGCCATCCCCACGGTCTCAGGAGTCCCCACGGTCTCAGCCGTCCCCACGGTCTCAGGAGCCCCCACGGTCTCAGCCGTCCCCATGGTCTCAGTTGTCCCCACAGGTTCAGCAGTCCCCACGGTCTCAGGAGTCCCCACGGTCTCAGCCATCCCCACGGTCTCAGCCGTCCCCACAGTCTCAGCCATCCCCACGGTCTCAGCAGTCCCTACTCAGGACTTGAAATTCCAGCACTGGTTCCCTGATGGCTCCTCCAGCCCCCTGCCCAGCCCAGCATGGTCATTTCCATCTCCTGGCCTTTCCGCTGCCGTCTCTCTGCTGGATGCTTTATCCTTAGTCCCCGCTGAGGGCAGAAGGACTTTCCAGGAGGAATTGACGGCAGATGTGGAATGGCACAGAACGTTCTGCCTGTAATCCCAGCATTTTGGGAGGCCAAGGCAGGTGGATCCCTTGAGGTCAGGAGTTCGAGACCAGCCTGGCCAACATGGTGAAACCCTGTCTCTACCAAAAATACATAAATTAGCCAGGTGTGGGCCAGGCGCCATGGCTCACACTTGTAATCCCAGCACTTTGGGAGGCCGAGGTGGGCAGATCACCTGAGGCTGAGAGTTCGAGACCAGCCTGATCAACATGAAGAAACCCTGTCTCTACTAAAAATACAAAAAATTAGCTGGGTGTGGTGGTGCATGCCTGTAATCTCAGCTACTTGGGAGGCTGAGGAAGGAGAATGGCTTGAACCCGGGAGGCAGAGGTTGTGGTGAGCCGAGATCGCGCGATTGCACTCCAGCCTGGGCAACAACAGCAAAACTCCATCTCAAATAATAATAATAATAAATTAGCCAGGTGTGGTGGTGCACGCCTGTAGTCCCAGCTACTCGGGAGGCTGAGGCACAAGAATCCCTTGAACCCGGGAGGCAGAGGTTGCAGTGAAGCTGAAATTGCACCATTCCACTCCAGCCTGGGAGACAGAGTGAGACACCATCTCTAAAATGAAAAAAAAAAAGAAAGAGAATCATACAATGTTCGTCCTTTTGTGTCTGGGTCTCTCACTCAGCATGTTCTCCAGGTTCATCCACATTGTGGCGTGTGCCAGTGCCTCCTTCCTCTTCCTGACTGAGTAATACTCCATCGTATGGATGGACCACCTTTTGTTGATTCCCTCATTCGTTGATGGATATCTAGGTTGTTTCCACTGTGAGGTTCTTATGAATAACGCTGCCATGAACATTCAGGTATACGGTTTTGAGTGGACGTACGTTTCATGTCTCTAGGGAATATACCTAGGAGTGAAATTGCTCACTCATATGGTAACTCTGTGTTGAGTGCCTTATGAAGGTTAAATCTGATAATTTCAGGAACTTCTTCTCCATGCTCCTCACACACAAACTTCCTTCCCTCTGCCCCAGGACACCTGAGCAACCAGACTATAGGGACAAAGGGTGGGGGCTGTCCCTGCACCCTGAGAGGGCCCCTCACCTCCTGCTCTCTGTCTGAATGTCCTTCTCTGCCAAGAAACAGACATCAACAAGTTCCTTCTGCCTAGCCGGATCTCCCAAGGCCCCAGGGGTTTTGAGGGTCCACACTGCCGAGCTCATCTTGACCCCTGTATAAGCCAGACAGCCAGGCAGATGGTCTGTCCAGCCTCCAGCTGACGAACATGTGGATGGTGGGCCTGATGTAGTGGCTGGGAGGAGAGGATCTGGGAGGGGAGATGGGCTGTGCTGCCCCAGCTGCTGGGCCCAGTAAACGTTGTCCCTTGGAGAGGTGACAAGGAGGGCCAGGGCAGGAGGGGATGGAGAGGGGAAGAGGTGGGGAGTCCTGGGGAGCAAGGCCGTGCTGGGAGGAAGGCCCTGCCAGGCGTCAGATCCTCAACCAGCGTCCTGGCTACATTTGTGCCCCCTGTATATAGTACGGAAATAGTCTGTAACTATTTCTTTGTGGGTGATTTTGATCCCTGTCTCCACCTACCCATGATCTCTACAAGGGCAGAGACGGGGTCAGTCTTGATCCCTTTTGTGGCTCCACGCCTGACCAGGGTGACAGCTCATGTTTGTTGAGCAACTACGTGGCTGTGTGTGTGTGTCTGTG
Source organism: Pan troglodytes (assembly GCF_028858775.2). Lineage (NCBI taxonomy): Eukaryota > Metazoa > Chordata > Mammalia > Primates > Hominidae > Pan > Pan troglodytes. The sequence continues at coordinate 4,538,971 of NC_072416.2, read as the reverse complement.
TGTGTCCCTCCCTGACACCCTTCTCCACCTCTTTCCCAGTCTGTCCCCTCCCCGGGGTGGGCAGCCCCAGCCTGGGCCCTCACAAGCAAGGGCAGGACCGTGGCCCCACTCTGGAAAGTGATTAGCGGCCCCGCCCTCCGCCGAAGACAGCTAGGGTAGATTTCACACAGCGAGGAGGAGCTCCAGGAACTCGCTCCCTGAGAACCACACCCTTCATCCCTGAGACTGGCTCTGCCCCGCTGCGCGCCTCCTGCCAGGATTCCTGCGAGGGGAGCAAGCGGAGGGGGCTGCCGCCAGAGGGCGGGCCCAGCTGTCCTTGATTTGTGTGGGGTTTTTCCACTTCAGATGCCTGATTTGCCCGAGCTCATAAAGGATGTGGTTCCCTCCCAGGGAGGGGCCCCTCAGAGAGGCCAGTCCCTCATCCTACCCTCCCCGAGGGCCCTCTGTTCCCAGTTCACCCTGGTGGGGACCGAGGCGGGGCAGGAGCCCCTTGCTAGGATGGGGCAACGGTAACAGCAAAGGCTGTAGGGACCTTCAAGGCTGATTCAAGGCCAGCACTGTGGCCGGGCGTGGTGGCTCACGCTTGTAATTCCAGCACTTTGGGAAGCTGAGGTAGAAGGATTACTTGAGCCCAGGAGTTTGACACCTGCTTGGGCAACATAGGGAGATCTCATCTCTAAAGAAAAAAAACTATTTTAATTGGCCAGGCATGGTGGTGCACACCCGTGGTCCCAGCTACTCAGGAGGCTGAGGTGGGAGGAACTCTTGAGCCCAGGAGGTCAAGGCTGCAGTGAACTATAATTGCACCACTGCACTCCAGCTTGGGCCACAGAGCAAGACCCAATCTCAAAAAAAACCAGCCAGCTCTGCCCCCTCCTAGCAGGTGACCTTAGCAGGAATCCAGGCCTGTGATCCTCACTTCCCTACTGTGTTAAACAAAGTTGACACTCACCCCCACCCCCCTTTGTACCCAGCTCCTAAGTGCTTGGTGAATGTTCTTTATGATAAGGACCCAGAGAACGTGCGGCAGGGGCCACAGAAGAAGGGGTGCTCGGAGGCTGCTCCCGCGCTGGGGAAACTGAGGACCTATCTCATAATTCCGTCTTCCCTGCAGACAAGGCTGGAGCAGAAAGGCATCACTGGCCTCACAGTGGCAAGCAAGCCTGGCTTGCTGAACCCAGGATCTTGTTCCTGGTGACCCAGGGACACTGTGACAGAGAACGGTTGTGGGGCTTCCCAGGATTTACCAAGGCAGACCAGATTCCCAGCGTCGGGAAGGACGCTTCCCCACTGTCTTCAGTCCCCTGCCTGCTGGGAGCCCGCCTGGGGTTGCAGGGTTTGCCAGAGGAGCCAGAATCCTCTCCCGCAGAGGGGTGGCCCCAGCCGGCTTCCAGCCACCCTCAATCCTCTCCCTTGGGTCTTCCTGGAGGAATCAGCACAGAGAGAAGGCGGTGTGCTACTATTTCCTGTTCCCTCCCCCAAGCACAGAGAGAAGGCGGTGTGCTACTATTTTCTGTTCCCTCCCCCAACCCCCATGAATAACTGGGCCCTGCAAACTGCCTCTTGCCCACCAGCCTGGCCAGTTCAATTTATAAAAATGTAGCAATCAGGCCGGGCACAGTGGCTCACACCTGTAATCCCAGTACTTTGGGAGGCTGAGGCGGGTGATCATCTGAGGTTGAGAGTTCAAGACCAACCTGGCCAACATGGCGAAACCCCGTCTCTACTAAAAATACAAAAATTAGCTGGGCACAGTGGCTCGTGCATGTAATCCCAGCCCCTTGGGAGGCTGAGGCAGGAGAATCGCTTGAACCTGGGAGGCAGAGGTTGCCATAAGCCAAGATTGCACCATTGCACTCCAGCCTGGGTGACAGAGCTAGACACTGTCTCCAAAAAAAAAAAAAAAAAAAAAAAACAGTGTAGCAATCCTTCTTCCAGGCTTGTAGTCCCATTTGTGCCTCTATCTCCAGGGTGGATCTGAATAGGACAAGAGGAGGGTCCCACAGAAACAGGGCTCTCCTTGCCCTCCCCCAGCCCCACCTCCTCCAGTTTCATAGCCCTAAGCCAGGCCTTTGGGCATGGAATTCTCCCAGCCCTGTGGGGAGGGCAGAGCAGCGTTCAATCAACCCCAAGAGAGTCCTCTGTGGCCAGGTCTGTCCAGCCCTGTCAATGGTCTCCATGGACTGGAAGGCCACCAGGAGCATGTTCGTCAGGAGCAAGGGGACTGGACACAGGCCCAGGAGTCCCATGTGCTGCACAGGAGATGGGACTCTGTGTGCCTGTCTGTGGACCCTGGTGAGTGTGCACATCTTCTGTGAGTGTGCACGTGGGCACAGGTGGAGGGGGGTTCAGAGGCCTGCAGCCAGGCCCCAGGCACCTTCACACAGTGTGGAAAGCCCCAAGTGACACCCCACACCACTTTTGGAGCCTGTAAGCCCCCTTCTGTTTTTTGTTTGTTTGTTTGTTTTTGAGAGGGAGTCTCGCTCTGTTGCCCAGGCTTGAGTGCAATGGCGCGATCTCGGCTCACTGCAACCTCCGCCTTCCAGGTTCAAGTGAATCTCCTGCCTCAGCCTCCCGAGTAGCTGGGATTACAAGCATGTGCCACCACGTCCAGCTAATTTTTTGTATTTTTAGTAGAGATGGGGGTTTCACCATGTTGGCCAGGATGGTCTGGATCTCGTGACCTCAGGTGATCCGCCCGCCTCGGCCTCCCAAAGTGCTGGGATTACAGGCACGAGCCTCCGTGCGCGGCTGCCTGTAAGCCCCTTTTGAAGAGTTAGTCCCCCCGGCCAGCAGACAGGATCCCCAGCAAGGGCACCTCCATTTGCCCTACTTCCAGGGGCAGCACCTCACCCCCGCAGTGGACCAGACAGGCATGTGGCCTGTCTTACTCGGTTCATTGCTCAGGAGGACTCAGAACCTGCAGTCAGGCCGAGAGCTCTAAATTCCTCTTCCCAACCCCCACCCCTGCCTCGCCCCTCTTAGGCTTCACAGCCTTCAAACTCAACCCCTACCCCTCCCCCCACCCCTCTGGCCGAGAGAAGGACTCCATCCCTCATCTCCCAGGTTGGTCACTGCTGTCCTCTCTCTGACTCCAGTTGCCCTCCCTCGCCTTAGACCTGGATACACACCAGGGGCTCCCCGGCTTGGAGTTCTGGGGCCCAGCAAAGAATCATACTCCGAGAGAGACTTCGAGACCAAAAAGGCCCTGGAGTTGAGGTGGAAGGGGAAGCCCAGGGCCAGCAGGCCTAGTCCATGGCTGGAAGCAGACCCCAGGGGTCCTGGCACCCAGCCCACCTGGTTCTGGCCACCCTCTCCTCCCCTCTCCTGCATTGCAGCCACCAAACCCTTCGAAGCCAAGAGTAGCTTGTAAATGTCCTGGAGATGAAACTTGGCAAGACAGGAAGTCAGGGGCTGAACCATGAATAACCTCCAAGGTTTTACAAGGAGACAGGGAGTGGGGGGCCGTGAGGGGTTGGAAGTGGAGAAAGCTTATCCACAGTAACCCTGAGCCCCTCCCCAGCCGCCTCCTGGCTCTCTGTCACTGAAGCCCCACCAACCTTCTTCCCAGGGCTTCTTACCCCAAGCTCTGTTAACCACAGCCTTAGTGCCCAGGGCCTGGAGAGGGTGATAGGTGGCTTGAGGACCCTGCATTCCCCAGACCGCCAACACACCCATGCAGATGTGGGGTACACATCTGGCACCCCTCCCAAGATTGTGCAACCCTGAAGGGGAGTAGGGAGCAGGTGGTGTGAGTGGATGAACATTTGTTCATCTGCTGCTGCCGTATGCAGCACCCCGAGGGCTCGGCGTTTAAGAAACAGAATGAGGGCCAGACACGGTGGCTCACGCCTGGAATCCCAGCACTTTGGGAGACCGAACTACTGCGTCTGGCCCGAATCAACTAGGTTCTAAACCAGGTTATCACAGTACTGAAGGTGAGGAATGACTGAGCCTTGGGCTGGGGAGGTGGCATTGGTGATAGAGAAAAGGAGACACTTAAAATATATTTGGGGCTGAGTGTGGAGGCTCATGCCTGTAATCCCAGTACTTTGGGAGGCTGAGGCAGGCGGATCACCTAAGGTCAGGAGTTCAAGACCAGCCTGGTCAACATGGAGAACCCCATCTCTGATAAAAATACAAAAAAAAAAAAAAAATTAGCTCGATGTAGTGGCGCATGCCTGTAGTCCCAGCTACTCGAGATGCTGAGGCAGAAGAATCACTTGAACCTGGGGGAGGCAGAGGTTGCAGTGAGCCGAGATTGTGCCACTGTACTCCAGCCTGGGCAAAAGAGCAAGACTCCATCTCAAAAAAAAAAAAAAAAAAGACTGGGCATGGTGGCTCACGCCTGTAATCCCAGCTACTCAGGAGGCTGAGGCAGGAGAATCGCTTGAATCTGGGAGGCGGAGGTTGCAGTGAGCCGAGATCATGCCACTGCACTCCAGCCTGGGCGACAGAGCGAGACTCCATCTCAAAAAAAAAAAAAAAAAAAGAGAGAGAGAATGAGATGAAGGTGCTGTGGTTGATGGCTTTGAGGAGCTCCTTGACCTGGGATGGGTGAGGCCCGCAAGAGGGTAACAGGGGCCCAGTCTATGCATGCACACAGGAGGCCCACCCAGGTCCCTGCTGTGGGGGAAGGAGAGGACCACTGGGGCAGAGCCCCCAAGAAAAGCTTCTAGAAGGGTTGTGATGCGTGTGGAAGGACAAAACAGAAGAAGGAAAAACAAACTCTAGGAATGCAAGGATGTGTTTCTAGAGTGGGGTCTGGTTTGCCTGGAGGTGCAGGTGAAAGGGTTTGGGTTCAGGTGATGCGGGCAGTAACAACAACATAATTGACTGGGCTGAGGAGCTCACACCTGTAATCCCAGCATTCTGGGAAGCCGAGGCGGGGGATCCCTTGAGCCCAGGAATTCAAGACCAGCCTGGGCAACAAAGCCAGAGCACGTCTCTACAAAAAGTTTTTTTAAAAAATTAGCCAGGCACAGTGGCTCATGCCTGTAATCCCAGCACTTTGGGAGACCAAGGCGGGAGTGTCACTTGAGCCCAGGAGTTCCAGACTAGCCTGGACAACATGGCAAAACCCTGTCTCTACTAAAAATACAAAAATTAGCGGGGCGTAGTAGCACACCTGTAGTCCTAGCTATTCGGGAGGTTGACCTGGGAGGATCGCTTGAGTCCAGGAATTCAAGGCTGCAGTGATCCATGGTCATGCCACTGCACTCCAGCCCAGGCAACAGAGAAACCCCCTTCTCAAGAAGAAACAACCAGGCCGGGCGCGGTGGCTCATGCCTGTAATCCTAGCACTTTGGGAGGCCGAGGTGGGCGGATCATGAGGTCAGGAGATCGAGACCATCCTCGCTAACACAGTGAAACCCCGGCTCTACCAAAAATACAAAAAAAATTAGCCGGGCGCAGTGGCAGGCGCCTGTAGTCCCAGCTACTCGGGAGGCTGAGGCACGAGAATGGCCTGAACCCAGGAGGCGGAGCTTGCAGTGAGCCGAGATCGCGCCACTGCACTCCAGCCTGGGGGGCAGTGCCAGACTCCGTCTCAGAAAAAAAAAAAAAAAAAAAAGAAACAACCCCAAACTGTAATTATGATAAACAACACCGATCTCATTTATGGAGTAGGAAATCAAGCTGGAGAGGTGGGGTCAGCCTAGGTCAGAGCAGGCAAGGACTGTGGGAACCTTTGAGGGAGGGACCTGGTCTGGTTATTATTTTGCAGAGAGGACTCTGGTTGGGGGAAGGCAGCTAGGAGCTGCCTGGATTGTAGGGGGGAGAAGTGGGCGGAGGAAAGACGCCTGGGAGGTGGAACCCTAGGATCTAGCCCTGAGGGCGGGCCAGGTCCGGGCAGCCTGGGTCCCACGCAGCTGCCCTGAAGAAGGGGCTGGGGGCGTCCTGCCTCCACCCGCGCCCCCAACCACGCCTGCCGTTCCCACCGGCCGCGCCACCCCCGCCCCCGCCCCTGGCTCTGTCCTCCGGTGACCCTGGAAGGGGCACCCGTGGCTGCGACTGCACTCCCTGTAGCGGTCACTTCGTGAAGCCCGGCAAACCCCCTGCAGCTGCCCCTGGCACCCTCAGATGACCAGAGGCCTCGGCCTGGGTCCCCAGCACCGGCCCAAGGGCGGGCGTGGCCGAGGCGGTTTCTCTGCGCGGACGCTCGCTGCCTCCGCTGCGCCCCCCGCCTCCGCTGCGCCCCCCGCGGCCACCCGGGGAACTGCAGCGCCGGCACGGGCCCCCCCCCCCCCGCCGCGCCTGCGCACTCAGACCACCCGGCCTGGCAGCACGGAGCGAGCGTGCCCCCTGCTGGTCAGTCCTGCGCACGGTCCCGCGCCCGGGCCCGGGAGGCCGCCTCGAGGGCCGGGGCTTGCACGTGGCCTCGGCGCCGTCGCCGACCCTACCGGACGCCCCCTCCTCCCACCTGCCGGCCCGTCCGCGGGTAGGAGGCTCCCGGGAGCTGCCCACGGCCCCCACCCCCACCAGGGGCCACAGCCCCACCAGGGCCAGGCTCTGCGCGGCACCTGCCACTGAGAGAGCGGAAAGCGGTGGTTGAGCAAGGCTCTGAAGCATGGTCTGTTCCCCCATACGGGCCGCAGACGCCTCCTGGTGGCTGCTCTGAGCCAGGCCTGGGCCCCGGCGAGGGATCACGGTGTCTCAGACAGAGTTCCTTTTTATTCCCCATCCCTCGCCCGAGGTGAGGACCCAGCCGTGCCCAGGCCTGCCCGCTGCCCCTGAACCCAACCCTTGAGGGGCAAGTCCGTGCCCTGGGGAGGAAGGGGCTGCCCCCTCAGAGTCTTCTGTTCCTCAAGGAAGACGCGGGGGCAGCCGCAAGGATGGGGTATCACCCAGCAGGAGCGGGAGGGTAAGGTGACTGATTCCACACCAGACGCTCCATTGCTGGAAACACCACCCCCTCCTCCGGTGACCTGGCATACAGACCTTGCCCACAGCCATCCCTCCCTGGACTCTCAATGTGAGGGGGTCCTGGGGTTCACCCGTCTCCCCACTCAAGCAGTCTGCTTGCCGGCGCCCCCACCTCCTGAGCCCAGTTGCCCCCTCCCACCCCCACCTCCCTACCACATCTTTTTTTTTTTTTTTTTTTCCTGAGACGGAGATTTGCTCTTGTTGCCCAGGCTGGAGTACAATGGCGTGATCTCGGCTCACCACAACCTCCCTGAGCCTCAGCCTCCCAGGCTGAGCCTGAGCCTCCCAGGTTCAAGCGATTCTCCTGCCTCAGCCTCCCGAGTAGCTGGTGTAGGGAAAAGAAAGAGAGATCAGACTGTTACTGTGTCTATGTAGAAAGGGAAGACATAAGAGACTCCATTTTGAAAAAGACCTGTACTTTAAATAATTGCTTTGCTGAGATGTTGTTAATTTGTAGCTTTGCCCCAGCCACTTTGACCTAACCACTTTGATCCAATCTGGAGCTCACAAAAACATGTGTTGTATGAAATCAAGGTTTAAGGGATGTAGGGCTGTGCAGGACGTGCCTTGTTAACAAGATGTTTACAAGCAGTATACTTGGTAAAAGTCATTGCCATTCTCCAGTCTCAATAAACCAGGGGCACGATGCACTGTGGAAAGCTGCAGGGACCTCTGCCCTTGAAAGCAGGGTATTGTCCAAGGTTTCTCCCCATGTGATAGTCTGAAATATGGCCTCGTGGTATGAGAAAGACCTGACCGTCCCCGAGTCCGACACCCGTAAAGGGTCTGTGCTGAGGTGGATTAGTAAAAGAGGAAAGCCTCTTGCAGTTGAGTTAGAGGAAGGCCACTGTCTCCTGCGTGCCCCTGGGAACTGAATGTCTCGGTAGAAAACCCGATTGTACATTTGTTCAATTCTGAGATGAGAGAAAAACCGCCCTATGGTGGGAGGCAAGACATGTTTGCAACAATGCTGCCTTGTTATTCTTTACTCCACTGAGATGCTTGGGTGGAGAGAAACATAAATCTGGCCTACGTGCACATCCAGGCATAGTACCTTCCCTTGAACTTAATTATGATATAGATTCTTTTGTTCACATGTTTTTTGCTGACCTTCTCCTTATGATCACCCTGCTCTCCTACTACATTCCTTTTTACTGAAATAACGAAAATAATAATCAATAAAAACTGAGGGAACTCAGAGACCGGTGCCAGTGCAGGTCCTTAGTATGCTGAGCGCTGGTCCCCTGGGCCCACTGTTGTTTCTCTATACTTTGTCTCTGTGTCTTATTTCTTTTCTCAGTCTCTCATCCCACCCAACTAGAAATACCCACAGGTGTGGAGGGGCAGGCCTCCCCTTCAGCTGGGATTACAGGCATGGGTCACCACGCCCGGGTAATCCGGGTAATTCTGTATTTTAGTAGAGATGGGGTTTCTCCATGTTGGTCAGGCTGGTCTAGAACTCGTAACCTCAGGTGATCCACCTGCCTCGGCCTCCCAAAGTGCTGGGATTACAGGCGTGAGCCACTGTGTCCGGCCCACCACCTTAACATGGATGTTTGGATGAGCCTGGGGCCCTGGGATGCAGGCAGGAGGCACTACTCCCCAGCCCCCACCAGGATCACCACCCCTGCACTGCTGTGGCTGAGATCCCCAGGCGCCAGCAGGCCTCCAGCCACCCAGCTACCGGCCTGAGCCCGGTAGACAGCCCTGGGGACAAAGCCCTGCACACAGGGGCCCAGTTTGCAGGCGAAGGCCAGTCTGCTCTTGGGCCTGAGTCCACTCTCGGGGAAACACTGGCCCCAGGTGCAGAGCTGGGAGTGCTGGGAGAAGGCAGCACAGCCCAGGCCCCTGCCTGGCCCTGTGCCTGGGAAGCCTGCTGCCCATTCAGCAGCTCCCTCCCTGCCGCAGCAGAGCCGCCTTCCACAGGACCTGCCCACAGAGCCCTTCCCAGAGCCACTGCTCCTCCTGCAGGGAGAAGCAGAAAGGGACAGGTGTGGGCATAGAGGACCTGAACTGGCTGCCTAGAACAGTATTGGGAGCCCTGTGCACCCCGTGCCAGACCCGCCATCACCAAATGACTCAGCATGGCAGGACAAGGACCCTGATCAGAGGCCACTGGCAGCCAGCCACATGTGGCCTGGAGTGGCTCAGGTCCCTGGCGGCAGAGGACATAGGGCTTCTCCCAGCTGTGTGGCCTCAGACTAATCACCGCGTTCTCTGAGTCCCCCTTGTCTCCCCAGAAGAATGAGGCTAAGGAGAGTACCTGCTGCACTGGGGTCAGTCGCTGCAGCGGGCCTGCTCTCACCTGCTGGACTAGGGGGTGGGCAGGCCACAGGCTGGGCTAGGACAGTGCCCGAGAGCCAACGAAGACACTGGGTGGCCAGGGCAGCCCCAGAGCGGGCTCCACTTTAGCCGGTGGTCAGCGTCGGACACACTGGGGTCCAGGTGTAAAAAAGTCAGGGCATGGGTGGGAGCTGGAATCAGGGGTTGAGAGACACCCCCCTGCTCTCCGCAGCTCCAGGGAGATTCTGGCAGCTAGCCTCAGTTCTGGCCCCCAGCAGAGCAGAGATGGAGACATTTGCTAGAACAGGAGGCTGCCACAGCACATGCTGGGGGAGGGGCAAGCAGCAGGAAGCCCCTTCTGGGTATGGTCCTCCCCGAGGGGCCCTTGGTGCTTTCATCAACACTGACTCTTCCCAGCACCCGCCCCACGCACCCCCACCTCTAGACCGAGAGCCCACTGGCCAGCACCGCCAGGAGTCAGGCCTCTGACCCACAGGGCAGTGCACACAGCACCCATTCAACTGTAGCATCCCCTGCCCGCCCCGGGTGGCTCTCCTGTGCCCTCATCCAACCGGGAGACAGGCTGGGTGCCACTAAGGGAGGCACAAAGAGAGGAAAGTCGAATGTCCCACCCAAGATCAGGGTCACGCAAGGAGTCCGAGGCCAGCAAGGGAGACAGCGGCCTCTGCCACGGCCACTGACTCCACGTCAGAGCAGGGACTGCTAGACGGGGCTGCGGAGGGGCTGGCAGGTGACAGAGTCAGCTCCGTGAGGGGTGAGCAGGCTGAAGGGGCTAGCAGCATGGCTGGCCTCTCCCTGGTCTCCACTGTGGCCTGTACTGCAGGCGCTGCCCCTCCTGTGGGGGGACGCTGCCTTCCATTGAGGGTGCCTCTTCCAATTGTACACCCGGAACCGGGGATGACCACGGGACAGGCCCACTGGGATCGGACCCGAGCCAACGCTCCCTCAGTCACTGGGCCTTCATAAGCCCCTACTCTGACTCAGTGACATCTGACTCCACAGTCAGCATCGGTTCAGGGCCAGCATCCAGGAGTCCCCAGAAGGTCTCACGATCTCCTTTTCCCCAGTGCACTGCCATAGAGATCCCTTTGGAGAAGGCTGGAAAAAGACGAACAGGATAAATTTGGGGGGTCCTTCCTCAAGGCACCCTGGTCCCCTCCATTCAGCGGTGTGGGTCTGAATGGAGGTTTTGGGTCTGTGACCTGGCTCCAGTCTGGGAATTCACTGAGGGCCGTGGTTCTGGTTTTTCTCGGGAGATGGGTTTTTTGTTTGTTTGATTGGTTGGGTTTTTTGTGTTTTTTTTGTTTTTTTTTTGAGACGGAGTCCCGCTCTGTCGCCCAGGCTGGAGTGCAGTGGCGCGATCTCCGCTCACTGCAAGTTCCGCCTCCCGGGTTCACGCCATTCTCCTGCCTCAGCCTCCTGAGTAGCTGGGACTACAGGCGCCCACCACCACGCCCGGCTAATTTTTCGTATTTTTAGTACAGATGGGGTTTCACCGTGTTAGCCAGGATGGTCTCGATCTCCTGACCTCGTGATCCACCTGCTTCGGCCTCCCAAAGTGCTGGGATTACAGGCGTGAGCCACCGCGCCTGGCTGTTTTGTTGTTGTTGTTGTTGTTGTTGTTTTTGTTTTTGTTTTTGACGGAGTCTCGCTCTTGTTCCCCAGGCTGGAGTGCAATGGCGCAACCTCAGCTCACTGCAACCTCCGCCTCCCAGGTTCAAGCAATTCTCTTGCCTCAGCCTCCCGAGTAGCTGGGATTACAGGCACCTGCCACCACGCCCGGCTAATTTTTGTATTTTTAGTAGAGACGGGGTTTCACCATTTTGGCCAGGCTGGTCTAGAACTCCTAACTTCAGGTGATCCTCCCACCTTGGCCTCCCAAAGTGCTGGGATTACAGGGGTGAGCCACCACATCCGGCTGGAGGGTTGTTTTTTTTGAGACAGGGTCTCACTCTGTCACCCAGGCTGGACTGCAGTGGCATGATCAAGGCTCACTGCAGCCTCAGCCTCCTGGGCTCAAGCAATTCTCCTGCCTCAGCCTCCTGAGTAGCTGGGACTACAGGTGTGTGCCACCGTGCCTAGTTAATTTTTGTATTTTTTGTAGAGATGGCGGGGGTGGGGGTCTCAGTATGTTGTCTAGGCTGGTCTCAAGCTCCTGGGCTCAGGTGATCCTCCTTCCCCGGCCTCCCAAAGTGCTGAGATTACAGGCGTGAGCCACCATGCCCAGCCTGACTCTGGGTTTTTCATTTGTCTTAGACTTTTGTTCACTTGACCTAGAACTCTTCTGCTTACACAGATTAAGTAAGATTCAGTCAGCCTGGTGCGGTGGCTCATGTAATCCCTGCACTTTGGGAGGCCGAGGCAGGAGGATCACCTGAGGTCAGGAGTTCAAGACCAGCCTGGCCAACTTGGTGAAACCGCGTCTCTACTAAAAATACAAAAATTAGCTGGGCGTGGTGGCACATTCCTGTAGTCCCAGCTACTCCGGAGGCTGAGGCAGGAGAATTGCTTGAACCCGGGAGGCAGAAGTTGCAGTGAGCGAAGATCGCGCCCCTGCACTCCAGCCAGGGCGACAGAGTGAGAATCTGTCTCCAGGAAAAAAAAAAAAAAAAAAAAAAGAGTTCAGTCGGCTTCTGTCTATTTCACTTCTGGGAACACCATGATCCACAAGTCGACGCTGTGGGTCTCTGTGAGTCAGACTATTGTGATCGCTGGTTGACCTCTGCTGTGCACTGCAGCGGCCACGCCCACCTTGTTTTGAGCCTTTGAGCCCTGCCACCTTGCCCCTGCCCCCCAGGGGATCCACTTATTCCCCTGCACGTAGGTTTCCCAACCCAGGGACTGCAGTTGCCACTGTAATTCCAGATCTGCTGGAGAAAGGCCATCACAAAGCTCATGAAGGAGGAGCGTTCCCCTCACAAATTTATTTCTCGTGGGGGTGGTAAGAGGTGTGTCGTCTCTCCTCTCCAGGGGTGGGTGAGTAGGTCTCAAAAGATAAATCCACTTTGACACTCCACCCTTCTCAAGCCTTTGAGTCCCATCCTCTGCCATGCAGAGAGGCAGGCCTGGCATTTCAGCCTCAATTTGTGTAGGTCACTTTTTGGTCTGTGTTGTAGCTCACCAACCAACCAGTCAAACCCCAGCAATGGTAGCATGAGGTCCAGAACCTCTGCTTAGTGGGCCCGTATCAATAAACGCAACCTGACCCAATTTTTTGTTCCTTTCCCCATTATCCCTACTGTAGGGTCTCCTGGTTCCCCCTGCTTTTCTTTTCTTTTCTTTTTTCTTTTTTTTTTTTTTTGAGACAGAGTCTCGCTCTGTCGCCCAGGCTGGAGTGCAGTGGTGTAATCTCAGCTCACTGCAACTCCACCTCCCAGATTCAAGTGATTCTCATCCCTCAGCCTCCCAAGTAGCTGGGATTACAGGCATGCGCCACCACACCCAGCTAATTTTTGTATTTTTAGTAGAGATAGGGTTTCACCGTGTTGGCCAGGCTGGTCTTGAACTCCCGACCTCAGGTGATCCGCCCACCTCAGCCTCCCAAAGTGCTGGGATGACAGGCATGAGCCACCACACCGGACTCCCCTGCTTTCTTTCTGTGTCTTGACCAAGAATCACAAAGTGCAGCCAGGCATGTGGCTCACACCTGTAATCCCAGCACTTTGGGGGACTGAGGCAGGATTGTTTGAGCCTAGGAATTCAAGACCAGCCTGGGTGAGATGGTAAGGCCCTATCTCTAATTTTTAAAAAATTAAATTAAAAAATTCTAGGCTGGGTGCAGTGTTCGAGATCAGCCTGGCCAACATGGCGAAACCCTATCTCTACTAAAAATACAAAAATTAGCCAGGCATACTGGCGAGCGCCTGTAATCCCAGCTACTCAAGAGGCTGAGGCACAAGAACTGCTTGAACCCGGGAGGCGCGAGACGGAGGCTGCAGTGAGCTGAGATCTCACCACTGCACTCCAGCCTAAATGACAGACCAAGACTCTGTCTCCAAAAAAAAAAAAAAAAAAAAAATCTAGGTTGTTGGCTAAAACACTGAAAGAAACTGGCCCAGCCCTGAGCCAAATCCCTTAAACTTCCATATCCACTCCACACCATGTCCCCTTGCTGCAGAGATATCAAGGGAGGGCACCTCTTCTCTCTCGCTTTTGTTGCAAGGATACGCTGCGGCCTTCTGTAAGTCCCCCTAATAAATGCTCTGGACTGCTCACCCTGGCGTTTAGCGTTCCTTAGTTCAGATCCCAACTGGCCCCATCTTGCGATGCTTTGGGGCCATCCTGTGCCCTTTGGGGCACTCCTGGCCACCGCTTTTGGGGCGATGCCAGCTGTGGGTTCTACAGGGTGAAACATCCACCCTTAAAATCCACTCCCACATGCTCCCCGGATTTCTGTGGGTATAAATTGGGAAAATGGTGCATTTCTTGTGGAGCCTTGTTCCGTGCCCTCCAGGGCCTGGGGCAGGCCCCATGTGTGCTGAGCCTGTGCACATGCTGTGCCCATCACTGCTGAGCTAAACCCTCCTGAGTCCCCCTCCCTGACCCCTGGAGCTTCCTCCACACATCCTAGCATCATTACTCTGCTGCGGTTGCTCCCAGCCCTATCATCTTCTGACACTACCTCACTACCAGGTCTCCCCAGCTATGCTGTGAGACCTTAAGCAGGGGCCTCACCTATCTCGTTCACAGCTGCACCCCCAGGCATATTTTTTTTTGCAAATATTTACTGAAAGGATACTCAGTAAATATTTGCAAAAAAAGTTTTTTTTTTGGAGGCACAGTCTCTGTTGCCCAGGCTGGAATGCAGTGGCAGGATCTCATGTCACTGCAACCTCTGCCTCCTGGGTTCAAGCGATTCTCCCACCTCAGCCTCCCGAGTAGCCAGGATTACAGGTGTGTGCCACCACGCCTGGCTAATTTTCGTATTTTTTTAGTAGAGACAGGGTTTCCTCATGTCGGCCAGGCTGGTTTTGAACCCCTGACCTCAGGTGATCCTCCTGCCTCGGCCTCCCAAAGTGCTAGGATTACAGGCGTGAGCCACCATGCCTGCCTTTTTTAACTATATAAAGGCCTGACACTCATGTCCTGGCATCTCTGATGTTGTTAATAAAGACAGCAGGGCCGGGGCAAGGTGGCTTACATGTGTAATCCTAGCATTTTGGGAGGCCAAGGTGGGAGGATCATTTGAGTCCAGGAGTTCAAGACCAGCCTCGGCAACATAGTGAGACCCCATCTCTACAAAAAATGTAAAAGTTATCCAGCATGGTGGTGCCCACCTGTGGTCCCAGCTACTTGGGAGGCTGAGGTGGGAGAATCACTTGAACCTGTGAGGTCAGTGCTGCAGTGAGCCACGCTGCACCACTGTACTCCAGCCTGGATGTCACAGCAAGACCCCACCCCATCTCAAAACAAAAAAAAAAGACAGTACATCTGAATGTTTCATTTGTCTATGGATTTCCACCTGATTACTCCAGAAAGTAATTACCTAAGATGGGGGGTGATTTCAGCATCACCCACCCTCCTATATGGCCAAGCCTCCAAGCATGTACAGTAAGGCACAGTCACCACACCTTGGGAAGGGCCTCCCTGCAGGTGTGCACTGCAGGCCTCAGCCCTGTGCTGGTTAGAGTTATGGAGCAACAGCCGCTTTCCTAAGCAGGAGTGAGGCAAGCTACTTCCGCACAGATTGTGAAACAGGGTTTAGGTTTCTCCCCTCGTGGACGAGAGGCCAAGGGTGTGCCCCATCAGCCTGCCTTCCCAGCAGGTCACAGACCATCCCCACCCTGGCTGGCCTGGAAGGGTTTGACCAGAGCGGATCATGCAGTGACCAGGGCCAGGGCGGCTGGCAGGGGCGGCCTCCGTTTCCATTCTGTCTCCTAAGCAGCCTGGGAGATGTGGGCCTAAGCTTCGGTGAGGACGAGAGTCTGTCTTGGAATTGGGCCTCACAGGGGAGAGTCCAGAGACAGGGCCAGGAAAAGAAGGTGAGGGTGTAACGTCATTCAGAGACCAGCTGCACCCAGGGCTCACCTCCTGGAGGCACCTAGAGTGAGCAGGGGGCTAAGTCAGCCGACAGTGTGGCTGCACAGCCCAGGCCTGTCCCAGCAGAAGGCATGAACCATCAGCAAATGAGTCTCTTTTCCAAGAAACGAAAAGGTCTTGTTCAGAGCCAGGGCCTTGGGAGTGTCCTGATGTTTCAACCACTGCGCCCTGCCTTCCTGTCTCGACGCCCAGGGTTCCAACTCCAAGGTGGAATGGCCAACGTGTGGCCTCAGTGCGGTGGCCGTCTGGGGTGGGTGTGGGCTGCCCGCCTAGTGACCCTGGGAGGCAGAAGTTTCTTTGCCTGAAAGAAAGGAGAGGGGGCGGAAAGTAAGCGGGGACAGAAAGCAAGCAGGGGCGGAAAGCCGGGGGTGGGGGCGGTGGAAAGCCAGGGTGGGGGCAGAAAGCAAGTCACTGCAAGGCAGAGCTTCAGGTGCCGTTCCCTGCGCTTTCACACTCTGCCCTGGCCTGCAGGCCACAGGGGAGCTGAAAAGACCAGATGCCCGACTCAGGGGAGTCTGTGTACCCCATTTTGTTCTGAGATCCACAGGAGAACCCAGAATCTCTTCTCCCTCCACTCACACGGAGGACAAATAACAACAAAAGGACGAAAATATCGCAGGTTTACCACGCACCAGGCCCTGACAGGCTGCTCGCTCAACCCCACAGCACGGTGATGGCCACAAGCGTGTGCTGTTAACAACCCCATTTCAGGCCAGGCAGTGGCTCAAGGCTGTAATCCCAGCACCTTGGGAGCCCAAGGCCCAGAGGAGTTCAAGACCAGCCTGGGCAACATAGTGAGACCCCCATCTCTATAAAAATTTTAAAAATTGGCTGGGTGCGGTAGCTCACGCCTGTAATCCCAGCACTTTGGGAGGTTGAGACAGGCAGATCACCTCAGGTCAGGAGTTCCAGACCAGCCTGGCTAACACGGTGAAACCCCGTCTCTACTAAAAAAACAAAAATTAGCCAGGCGTGGTAGTGGGAGCCTGTAATCCCAGCTACTCGGGAGGCTGAGGCAGAAGAATCACTTGAACCTGGGAAGCAGAGGCTACATTGAGCTGAGATTGGCCATTGCACTCCAGCCTGGGTGACAGAACAAGACTCTGTCACCAAAAAAAAAAAAAAAAATTAAAAATTAACCAGGTGTGGGCTGGGCGTGGTGGCTCATGCCTATAATCCGAGCACTTTGAGAGGCCAAGGTGGGCAGATCACCTGAGGTCAGGAGTTTAAGACCAGCCTGGCCACCATGGTGAGACCCCGTATCTACTACAAATACAAAAATTACCTGGGCGTGGTGATGCGTGCCTGCAATCCCAGCTACTTGGGAGGCCAAGAGAGGAGAATTGCTTGAACCAGGAGGCAGAGGTTGCAGTGAGCTGAGATCGCGCCACCGCACACCAGCCTGCACGACAGAGCAAGACTCCATCTCAGAAAAAAAAAAAAAAGGATGAGGATTCATCAAGCTATTATTGTGTGCCAGGCCCAGGTGCACGTGACACGCAGCTGTCCTCACAGCCCTGCTACCACCGCCACTCTGCAGAGGAGGAGGCAGGCTCTGAGTGGCTAAGAAGCAAGGCCACAGTCCTAGCCAGTGGGAGACATAGCCACACAGACTGGGGCCTCAGGCTCTGCCTGCCCCGCCCCTGACTCTAGCCTCTGGGAAAGGCCAGGCCTCTGAGGAAAACCATTTGCCACATCTCACGCTGAAGCCCCTTTTTGGGACAGTCATGATCAACCAAGCGAGGAAGCAGAACACCAGCTCCTTTGCCCCTGCGCTGCAGCCACCTTTCTGGGGGATCCTGGACAGTTCCCAGGCAGCATGACTTGGTGGCCCCATACTTTGTCATGGTAAGTGGACAAGCACAAACACTGGGCCCCCCAGCCTGGGCTCAAAGGCCAACAGGCCTGGCCCCAGCTGTGCAAAGCAAGCTCACCTTTAGGGACAAACTTCAGCGAGCTGCTGAATATTCAGAATCGGGACTGCCCCGGCTTGGGGCCGTCGTTCAGGAACTCGTGGCCCAACCCATTGCCACACTTGCCACAGGACACCTGGAAAGATCACAAGGCAGCTGGGTGAGCTTCTGGCCGCAAAACAGCCACAGTGAAGGCCCTTACTGGGGCTGGCAGATGGTGTTTCTTCCCACACGCCCATTTCCCAAGCTGACCGCTGACATAAGAGGTTGACCTTTGTCCTGGAGCCCGTACAGGAAACCTGTCCTGTTTCCCACATTTGCACCAGAAGGCCAGGCTCTCCCGATAGCCTGGGGTGGCAGCTCCCTGGCAGAGGCAACAGGCCTGGAATAGACGCCTCTAAGCCCCTGGAGCTGTGGGGCAAGCAGAGGGAGGAAGGTGGGACTGGCTCTCTGCTCTCCGTGGCTGCCCCCATCCCTCCCCCACCCCTGTGGCCTCTCACCTTCAAGGCTTCAGGTCTATTGTGCTCCGGACGCTTGGCCACGCTGTCGGCGTGAATGGTCTCGGTGAACGCCGGCCATGGAGACGAGTGTGCATACTTCGAGCAGCTGGAGAACAGCTCATAGCCACACTTGGCACACACGTAAACGCCTGTGGTGGAAGGAGAGGCAAATGTGGAGTCATCAGCTCCCGCCTTTCTGGGGTCAAGCTCCCAAATCCACCAACCCAGGCAAAGACAGCGCTGCCCCCGTTCCGAGGGTAGGCTGTGCTCCTTCCCCAGGCACCCGCCACGGGAGGCGCTGTGCTGAGCTCACAGATGTGTTTAGTAGATGTGCCACAGACCAGGGGAGTCACCTTTCACAATTATCTCCTTGATTCTTCTCATAGCCTCGTGACGGGGCATCTCCTAACATTTCCATCTTTGCTTGGTGAAGCAAAGACACCCAGCTGCAAGCGTGTGCAGCGTGAAGGAACCTGGGTAGTCCAATGCAATGAGGACACGGAGCTCCCCCTCGCCCCCCTAGTTCCCCCAGGAACATAGAGGGCAGGGGCCCTGATGTGGCCCAACCACCTGGTCCCTCTCCTTTCTCAAGTGGTCCTCCCTGCTGCCCAACGAGGCCCTAAGCTGGACACCCAGGCACTGCCCTGCTCTCCAGGCAGGAAGAGAACAGTCCCAGAGAAAAGGCCTCCAGACCACACAGGAGCCCAGGAAGAAAGAGGGCTGGGGACAACAGATTTCAGCCTACCCACAAAGGATCACTTTGGAGTGGAGGGGGTGGGAAAGTTGCAAAACTGACTTGCAGAACTGTTTTAAGGACTGAAAACAGGAACCTCCAGGGGTGCTGAGTCACCTCTCACCCATCACCTGGGGACAGCCTCCCCTGGAGACTGTAAACTACCCAGCCTTTTCCAGGAACTGGAGAAAAAAGCAAAGAGAAGCCAGCAGCTGCTGTGGAAGTGGAGTTTCTGGCTTGGCAGAGCAGCCTGAGGACAACTGGGGTCCACAGCCAGAGAGTCCTGTTGGGGGAGGCTTTGCTGGGATGGTCCTGTGTCACAGCCCAACCCGCTACAGGGGTGCCACCCAGCAGATCCGCCCAAGGAGACCAGTGCACTCAGCCTTGCCTGTGGATGTGTTTTTACCAAATTAGTCCACTACCAGGTGAGCCCAGCCCAGAAGGGATTCATCAGGGCCAGTGTGGAGGGCTGGCCATGCCCCAAACCACCCCATCCTGCCTGCCTGGTCAAACTTCACTGGCTGTTGGCAGGTGCCTGGGGGCACTCCTGGTTCCCCAATTTGGAGTCCCTGGGCAGGTGGGGAGGCACCTGGGCCGGCACATTAGGATCTGAAGGGGACATTCTATGTTTGCCGGACTCCTCCCAGAGATCCCGGACTCGGGGGAATGGGAAGGGCCAGGGTAACACCTGCGGGATGACCCGCGAAGGGGCGCCCCGGCCACAGGAGCTGGCCCTGGACAAGAACCTGGCCTCTCCGAAACCCCGACCCTAACCCGAATTCCCCCAGCGCCATCACTTTGGAGTGTAGGGGGTAGGGAAGGGGTACCACCCCCACGTATCCCAATCCCTTAGACACCCCCCCGAAACGGCACGTTCACACTCGAGGCCTGCCCCCTCCAGGACGGTGAACCCCAAGGCCCCCTCTCCTCGGGTACCCCACTCTCCTCGCCCCCAGGCTCCCCACTCCTCCGCAGTCCTTTTGACCCCTGTTCGCTTCTCCCCGGCAGCCACATTCGCCCCCATTCCCGGCTTGGGAGAGACATCACCCCCGGAGGACGGCGGCGCCCCAGCTAATGCGCGCCCCCCGCCGCGCTGCCCTCCCAGCGAGAGGCCGCAGAACCAACCAGGTTCAAAGTGATTCTGGAAAACCTCGCCCCCGAAGAAGCTGCAGAACGACATGGCGCCACCGGAACCGCAGCGCGCTTGCCGCTGCCAACTGACCAAAGGCTGCCGACCCGACGACCGCCGGTACCCGCGTCCACCTCCCCGCCCCTCCCGAGGACCAATCGCTCCCCGGAGTGCGAATCCCGGCTTCCGCCTCCGGGAGGCCCCGCCCCTCCTGAGGGCTGGTCCAATACGATCTTCCCAGCTGGCCCCGCCCACGTTGACTCCCTGGGACCACTCCTGGGCCACTTCCCCAAGGCCCCGCCCCCCGGTGCCAGTCCAATCGCATCTCCCCAGCAGGCCCCGCCCATGGAAACTCCCAGGGACCACCCCTGGGCCGCTTCCCCAAGGCCCCGCCCCTGCCGCCCCTCGCGCCCTGGTGGCTAGGGGCGCACATGGGGCCTGGCCAGGTGGGCGACGGCGCGAATCCGTAGGGTCGTGTCCCCCCAGTCCAGTCCCTGGTGCTAAGCCCGGAGCTGCCGGAGGTCATGCAGCCTTTCCGCGCCCAGGTGAAACCGCCTTTGCAAAATTATGACTGAAACAGTGAAAGAGATCGAACTCTGCCGACTATATCTTGCTTCTAACCTCCAAGCTGTCCTTGTTCATCCCTGGTGGTAGTTTGAAATAACTTTGGGAGAAACTCAGTTTATAGTTTTTTGTTTTTTTCTTTCTTTCTTTTGAGACGGAGTCTTACTCTGTCTCCAGGCTGGAGTGCAGTAGCGCGATCTCAGCTCACTGCAACCTCCAACTTGCTGGTTTAAGCAATTCTCCTGCCTCAGCCTCCCGAGTAGATGGGATTACAATCATGCGCCACCACGCCCGGCTGATTTTGTATTTTTAGTAGAGACGAGGTTTCTTGATGTTGGCCAGGCTGGTCTTGAACTCCCGACCTCAGGTGATCCGCCCATCTTGGCCTCCCAAAGTGCTGGGATTACAGGCGTGAGCCACTGAGCCCAGCCAGTTTATAGTTTAAAACAAAGACAGTAACAGCCCTTTCCCAAAGCAGACCTCCTTCTTGCCTGGGGACTAGATTGCATTTTTAGGACTAACATTAGCCACAATATTGGGAATTATGGTTTAGGAGTCGTGCATCTGGAGGGTACAAGATTCTGACCCTCCCTAAGCTGCCCCTAAGATCAGTGCTTGAGATATTTTGCCGACCCTGCATTTGATGGATCTGCTGGCACCAACCAGATTGATAAACTGGCTCATCTGATCTTGTGGCCACCACCCAGGAGCTGACTCAGCGCAAGAAGACAGCTTCTACTCCCTGTGATTTCATCCCTGACCAATCGGCACTCCTGGCTCACTGGCTCTCCCCACCCGCCAAGTTATCCTTAAAAACTCTGCTCCCCGGCACTCCAGCAGCCTGGGCGACAAGATCAAGACTCTCTCAAAAAAAAAAAAAAAAAAAACCTCTGCTCCGCAAATGCTCAAAGAGATCGATTTGAGTAATAATAAAACATAAAACTCCGGTCTCCCGCACAGCCAGCTCTGCGTGAATTACTCCTTCTCTATTGCAATTCCCCTGTCTTAATGAATCGGCTTTGTCTAGGCAGCAGGCAAGGTGAACCCCTCGGGCGGTTACACAGCGCTCTGAGACCTCGCAGGAAGAGTCGCCTCCGGCCTTTGTTAGACACTGGGGCAGACAGTGCGGTGCGCTTCAGGGTTCATCCACCCCACACAGCCTACAAGTCTCCCGAGGTCTCCGGCGTTTCCTTCTCCAGATGCTTCTTTTGGGGGCCCTGGTTGAGGGGGTGGTGCAGGAGGAGCCTTAGTCACAAGAGTCTGGCCAGAAACACGCCATCCCCCAGCCAGGCTCTAGATCACTAAGGGCCGGCCCTACTGCCCCCCTAAGGCTGCTTCCTCCCCCACCTTCTCTTCTAAAGAATCAGTGCCCAGGGATAGACCCTTAAGAGTCTCTCCTGCAGGCCGGGCACGGTGGCTCATGCCTGTAATCCCAGCACTTTGGGAGGCTGAGGCGGTCGGATCATGAGGTCAGGAGATAGAGACCATCCTGGCTAATACGATGAAACCCCATCCCTACTAAAAATACAGAAAATTAGCCTGGCATGGTGGCACGTGCCTGTAGTACCAACGACTGGGTAGGCTGAATCTGGAGAATTGCTTGAACCCAGGAGGTGGAGGTGGCAGTGAGCCAAGATCACGGCACAGCACTCCAGCCTGGGTGACAGAGCGAGACTCCACCTCAAAAAAAAAAAAAAAAAGAGTCTCTCCTGCAGTTGAGCTCAGGGGAGTCCCTGCCAGCTCCAGCTCCCTACTCGGGCAGGCTGGATGTGGAGCTGGAGCCCCAGAGAAGAACAAGGATGGGGGCGGTGAGCTCACCATGAAGGCCCTCTTCTCTTGGGCTGTCTGGAAGCGGCCATGGCCGAACTTGGAGGTGGTGTCAATGAACTTGAGCTCAATATTCTCCACGGCTTGGCGACTGTGGTGCACCAGGAGGGACTGGGGAATCCATGGTAAAGTAGACATCAAGGGTGGGGATCCCCCACACCCTGCTGTGAACCTCCAAGCCCCACCAGGAAGGTCTTGCTCACCTAGTTCCTACCAGAGCCCTCCCCTTCTGCTCCCACCACTCCGTCCCGCTCGTAGCAGGCCTCAGGGCAGGACAGGCTGGCAGCCCTCGGGCACCCACTCCCCAGCCCACCCAGCACTGCCAACCTTTCTCAGCGTAATGACCCGCTTCTTGGTACCAGCAATACAACCCTTCAGCATGACGAAGTCATTGTTCACTTCCCCATAGTGGGGGAAGCCACCCTGCAGAGGACACAGGTCAGAGGCCAGGCCCAGAAAGGGCTTCTGAGTTAGTGGGTGGCTGGGGGCCCTAGCAGAACCCCCAGAGGGGGCAGTGATAGGCAGGAGCCCTGTGCCCAGCCCCCAGATGTAGGGGTGACTATCACGCCGCCCCTACTGAGGGCAGCATCTGAGTCGCAAGTTAAGTCCTTTTCATGCATTATCTCACTTGACAGTCTGCATTTTTGTTGGGGGAGACTGAGGATCAGAGGAGTGGAGTCACTTGCTCCAGCCTCTACAGCTGCTAAGTCCTGGAGATGCGGTTTGAGCCTAGGTGGCCTGACTCCCAGGCCACAGTAGGAGCTGCCGCACTCCACACCCACATGACAGCAGCTGGAGTGGAAGCTGCCTCCAGAGGAGGCTCGGAGGATGTGGGACGCAGCAGAGATTTCTTGCTTGTGACTATATCCAAATGTTTTGGACAGCCAAGGCAAGGGTCCCACATCACTGCCCAGCTGTCAAGGTCTTCTGTCCAGTGTGCCTGGCAGGGCAGCGTCCAGCTGTGGAGCAAAAATCTTGAGCCCTTGGGGCAGGGAGCGTCCAGCTGAGGCTGGGGCATGCCCCCTACATGTATACCAGGCCCCCTCGCCCAGCCTGACCCCACTCCAGCCATCATCAGCCGTGTGATGGGCCTGGCAGTCGCCCCCTCCCAGCCTCACCAGCGGTGTGATGGACTTGGCAGTCACGTCGTAGCTGGTGGATGCATTGTTCTTCACCGGCTTCCCGTCCTCCATGTGCGGGCCCCTGCCGATGCGGAAGATCTGCCAGAAGGGGGCACATGCCAGGGGCAGGAAGTGGCCTCTGAGGCCAGCAGCCCATCCAGGCCCATCCGCCCACATGCTCAGACTCAGTGCTGGTGGGGGCATCTTGTGTCCCCGGCAGTGTCTGGGTCATGCACCCCACCCACTGAGGCCAGTACTGAGGGCTGGGGTCCGACCACACAGTGTCCCCGTACCCCGGGCTGAGGACGCACCTTCTTGTTGAGCTCCGTGCGGTGGTGATAGCCCTTCTGCCCGGCCCGAGCAATGGAGCAGCCCACGCGGGCAGGGTGCCAGGCGCCAATGCAGGCCACCTTGCGCAGGCCCTTATGGGTCTTCCGCGGCAGCTTCTTGGTATGCCAGCGGCTTGTGACCCCTGTGAGTGAGAGGGGCTGGTGGCTGAGAGGCCAGGCTGGTCCCCACTGCCTCCAGGCAGCCTGCCCTGGAGCTGCCATCCTCACTGAGCCCTACCTTTGACGCCTCGACCCTTGGTGACAGCAATGACATCAATGACCTCACTCTGGCTGAACACGCTGTGCACGGGCACCTGCTTCTCCAGCCGGGCCTGGGCCCAGGCCACCTTCTCGGCCACCGTGCCACCGTTCAGCTGGATCTCCATGATGTGGGCCTTCTTCTGCCGGAAGGGCAGCAGTTTCATCTGCAGGACATGGCCGGAGGTCACGCCACGGCCCACGGGATCACACCCCCACCTGAAACATGGCATGGCCAGCAGTGACCCCTGCCGCCTTCCACGCATGCATTCATTCACAGGTGTTCCCAGGATCAGGTTGCAACCCATGTGTTGTGCTAGGCACTGCGGATCCGGTGCAGAATGAGGCAGACAGAGTCCCACACCTCAGGAGCCACCATCTCACTGGGGGACAGAAGGAAGCCAAGTAACTCTTGGAGAGGACAGAGTGCTCTGATGGGCTATGGGGGCTGGTGTTTCAGATACAGTGGTCAGGGCAGAGAGGGCTTCTCTGAGGAGGTGCCGCTGCTAACAAGTAGGAGCCACGAGGCAAACATTGGAGAGGCTCTGGGCAGCAGGACCCCGCATTTGCACAGGCCTGGTGGCAGAGGAGGTCTTGGAAAGTTGGTGGGACAGAGAGGAGACCAGTGTGGGCAGACAGTGGGGAGCAAGGGGCGTGGGGCAGCGCCTGGGAGTGGGGAGCTCGGACTTTCTTCCAAGTGCAGGCTGCGATGTGATCTGATTGGATTTTTTTTTTTTTTTTTTTTGAGTCTCGCTCTATCGCCCAGGCTGGAGTGCAATGGCATGATCTCGGCTCACTGCAAACTCCGCTTCCCAGGTTCATGCCATTCCCCTGCCTCAGCCTCCTGAGTAGCTGGGACTACAGGTGCCCGCCACCTCGACCAGCTAATTTTTTGTATTTTTAGTTGAGACAGGGTTTCACTGTGTTGGCCCGGATGGTCTGCATCTCCTGACCTCATGATCCGCCCGCCTCAGCCTCCCAAAGTGCTGGGATTACAGGCATGAGCCACCACGCCCGGCCTTTTTTTAATGGAGTCTCGCTCTGTCGCCCAGACTGGAGTACAGTGGGGCGATCTCGGCTCACTGCAACCTCTGCCTCCCTGATTCAAGTGATTCTCCTGCCTCAGCTTCTTGAGTAACTGGGATTACAGGTGTGTGCCACCATGCCCGGCTAATTTTTTTGTATTTTTAGTACAGTTGGGGTTTCCCCATGTTGGCCAGGCTGGTTTCAAACTCCTGACTTCAAGTGATCCACCCACCTTGACCTCCCAAAGTGCTAGGGTTCAGGCATGAGCCACTGCACCTGGCCTGATTTTTATTTTTTTATATTTTTATTTTGAGACAGGTTCTCGCTCTGTCACCCAGGCTGGAGTGCAGTGGCATGATCAAGGCTCACTGCAGCCTCAGCCTCCCGGGCCAAAGCAATCCTCCCACCTTAGCCTCCTGAGTAGCTGGGATGACAGGCACTCACCACCATGCCCAGTTGTTTTTTTTGTTTGTTTGTTTGTTTGTTTTTGAGATGGAGTTTTGCTCTGTCGCCCAGGCTGGAGTGCAGTGGCGCAATCTCGGCTCACTGCAAGCTCTGCCTCCTGGGTTCACGCCATTCTCCTACCTCAGCCTCCCGAGTAGCTGGGACTACAGGCTGTGCCACTACGCCTGGCTAATTTTTTGTATTTTTAGTAGAGATGGGGTTTCACCGCGTTAGCTAGGATGGTCTCAATCTCCTGACCTGATCTGCCTGCCTCGGCCTCCCAAAGTGCTGGAATTACAGACGTGAGCCACCGCGCCTGGCTTTTTTTTTTTTTTTTTTTTTTTTTTTTTTTTTTTTTCGTAGAGATGGGGATCTCCCTATGTTGCCAAGGCTGGTCTCGAAGTCCTGGGCTCAAGCAATCCTCCTGCCTCAGCACCCCTCTCCAAGTAGCTGGAACTACAGGCATGCACCACCATGCCCAGCCAATTTTTAAATTTTTTGTAGAGATGAGGTCTCGTTAAGTTGCCCAGGCTGCCACCTTGGCCTCCCACAGTGCTAGGATCACTGGTGTAAGCCACCGGGCCTGATTTTTGTTTTTTTGTTTTTTCTGGTTTTTTTTTTTTTTTTTTTTTTTTTTGAGACTCTATCGCCCGGGCTGGAGTGCCATGGTGCGATCTTGGCTCACTGCAACCTCTACCTCCCAGTTTCAAGTGATTCTCCTGCCTCAGTCTCCCAAGTAGCTGGGATTGCAGGCGCCCACCATGCCCAGCTAATTTGTTTGTATTTTTACTAGAGATGGGGTTTTGCCATGTTGGCCAGGCTGGTCTCGAACTCCTGACCTCAGGTGATCCGCCTGCCTTGGTCTCCCAAAGTGCTGGGGTTACAGGCGTGATCCACCATGTCTGGCTTGATTTTTTTTTTTTTTTGGTAAGGTCTCTGGCTGGTGCTGTGTGAAGCACAGGCTGTGCAATGTAGAGGTGGAGACAGAGAGGCCAGCGGGGAACACATAGTGACCCATAGGTATGTATGGGGCAGGTATGTATGAGGCAGGTATGTACGGGGCAGGTATGGACGGGGCAGGTATGGACAGGGCAGGTATCGACGGGGCAGGTATCGACGGGGCAGGTATGGACGGGGTAGGTATGTAGGAGGCAGGTATGTAGGGGGCAGGTATGTAGGGGGCAGGTATGTAAGGGGCAGGTATGGACGGGGCAGGTATGGACGGGGCAGGTATGGACAGGGCAGGTATGTAGGGGGCAGGTATGGACGGGGCAGGTATAGACAGAGCAGGTATGTAGGGGGCAGGTATGTAGGGGGCAGGTATGTAGGGGGCAGGTATGTAGGGGGCAGGTATGGATGGGGCAGGTATGGACGGGGCAGGTATGGACGGGGCAGCTATGTAGGGGGCAGGTATGGACGGGGCAGGTATGTATGGGGCAGGTATTTACAGAGCACCTCCTGCATACCAGGCTCTTGGTGGCAGCTGTGGCCCCGCCCAGGGCCTCTGCCTGTCTGGAGTCTGTCCAGGGAGATGAACACGCACCAGTGACTGGCCCAGGCATGGTGTACAAGTGTGCGAGCAGCTGGGGGCAGTGTGGGGGCTGCGGGAAGCTCAGGGTCGGGGGCACTGCTCTAGGGCCTCGGGAAGCCTTCCCTGAGGACAAAGATGCCAAAGAGTGTTCCAGAATAAGCTGGAGGGTGCTGCCTGCCTGTCAGCCTACAGCAAGCCAGACCCATGTACAAACACGGATTCCTGTGCACACTTAAGCTGGAAACCGAAGGGAGGTGACCAGCCCTCCACACAGCACACTTGGCCGGGGACCTGGCTCTTCAGGGCGTGCCAGGGTCTTAGTTGACTAGCCGGCGTGGCTGATGCCCCCGGCACCCCAGAAGGCACCGATGCCTTTCAGCAGCCATGCCTGGGGCTGCACGTGGCCAGCGAGGCTGGTCAGCCGCTCCTCTGGGTCTGTGCCGAGGCTCGGGTATTTTTAGGCTGACATTTGCCACAGCTCCTGGAAGCTGGGGTGAGGGAGCGTGGTCCTAGGGACTGACCGACGGCGGAGGGCCGGGGGCTGACCTGAGTGTGGACAATGACCCGAATGACCTTGCAGTACTTCTTCATGGCGGCGAAGTCCTTCTGTAGCTGCTTTTTCCCGTCTGTGTCCCGCCACCTCTTGCAGGCCTTGGTGAAGGCTTTCTTCTTGCTCTTGTGCCTGAGCCACGCACAGGAGGGTGCTCAGAAGCCCCCAACTGGGGCACCTCCCCAGGCCTATCCTGCCCCCACCTCACCCCAGCCCACCAAGCAGGGGTCCTACCTCTGGGACCGCCCCCCACCCAGAGGCCTCTGAGCTGGTTCCAGCCACCATCTTTGAACATAGACTGTCTCTCCCTCTCTAGGCCCCGGTTTCCTCCTCTGTAAAGTGGGTACCCTCCCTGTCTCCCGGGGCCTGAGAGTGAGTGGCAGAGGTGCAGAAGCTCAGAGAAGGGGGCTGGCGAGCCCTGCAGTCCAGTCACCTAGAGACCACCCCACCTGCCACATGGCTCAGACTGCTGGTCCCACTTCTCAAGGGTGCAGTGGGTGCCATGGCCAGGCCCCTCGGGCTTGGGAGCCATCCTTTCTTTTTTGTTTTTGGAGATAGGGTCTCACTTTCTCTCCCAGGCTGGAGTGCAGTGGCACAAACACAGCTCA